>NC_040904.2:86688393-86999079 GCF_004126475.2 Phyllostomus discolor
TAATAAGTCATTTAGATCATTTTCACAAATTACCCATATAACGTGCATTTAAAATGATTACCATCATCTGAAACTAGACCTGTGCATTTTTCTTCTTGTTCACAAGTAATTTGGCAATCTCTGTAATTAAAAAGGCATTTTTCTTTCCTTTTGTATTTTTTACATTATCCCTGCCAGCTACATCATTTGGCTTTCATTTCTGTGACAGCAACTATTACAGATATAGACTAACAGTTATAGCATATTTCCTATAGCTATTTGTTCTTCTATAGGGATAATTAATGCAGAGTGATGGCTGCTCAAAACTTGATGGAAAGTTTTCCCTGTCCCTGGATGACCTTGTACCTAAGCTTTATTAAGAAAATGCTGTTGAGGTAACTCTTTTGGATATAATGGAACCTGGGCGGACTCTGGTTTCTGCTCCAAAATCTCACTTGTGCTAAGAGATTCCCCTTCTGACCCCAGTAGGTAGGATGTAGACCTAAGACTATTGTTTGTGCAGTCAGATAGTGTTAAAACTTGAATTAGACATCTGAGGATAAAGTTGGGGATTTATTTCCAGTGACACTGACCAATGGCAGTGATGGTGCCCTGTATCAACGGGAAACTACTGCCATAGAGGGAGTAGGTATCCTGATGGTGCCAACGATGGTGTTTCCAAGACAACTTCTGGAATGTAGCCTTGGCTAGATTTCTTACTTCCTAAACTTCTGTGATTCTTGACCTCAATTCTCAAGCCTTCTCATTGTTTCTGTGACATATCTAATATCTTTCCAATAACTTCTTATGCTTCAATCTATCCTACCAATTTTTGTCACTTAGAAACTAGTACCTGAACTGACACATATATTTTTACAACATTAATAATAATGGTCAATTCTTAAATGTGTAAAATTTACCTCAGCTTTCAAAGTACTTTCCCATACATTATTTTTTCAACTTTTCAATTATTGATGTGTAATTAATATACAAAACTGCATTTGTTTAATGTACACAGTTTGATGGGTTTTCACTTCCCAGTTTATTAGTGACATCAAGTACCTTTTCATATAGCTGTTGGCCATTGCATACATCCGTGATGTCATCACCACAATCAAGGTAATGAACTTATCCATCTCCCCCAAAATTATCCTTGTGTCCCTTTTCCTTTTTTATGTGTGTGATAATAACACTCAATGAGATCTACCCTCTTAACTAATTCTTAAATGCACAAGGTCATATTGTTACCTATAGGCACTGTGTTATGGAGCAGATAGCCACAATTTATTTACCTTGTATAACTGTAACTTCTACTCACTGAAGAAAAGTTCTCTAGGTCTGCCTTCACCCATCTGCTAACAATTTCCAATTTATTTTCTGCTTCCTTAAGTTTAACTATTTTAGATACCTTATGTAAGTGGAATCATGCAGTATTTGTTCTTCTGTGACTGACTTACTTCACTTAGTATAGTGTCATTAATGCCCATTCATGCTGTTGCAAATGGTAGGATTTCCTTTCTTTTTAATGGCTGGGTAATATTCCATTGTATGTATATATCATATTTTCTTTATTCATTTTTCTGTTGATGAACATGTGGGTTTTTTCATCCTTTGGCTGTTGTGCATAATGCTACAAGAAGCTTCTGTACAGCAAAGGGAACAATCAACAAAGTAAAAATGTCATCAATGGAATGGGAGAAATATTTCCAAACCATACATTTGATAAGCAGTTAACTTCCACAATACATAAGGAACTCCTACAACTCAGAAGCAAAGTAACAAATAACCTTATTAAAAAATTGGCAAAGGACTTGAATAGACATTCTCCAAAGAAGACATACAAATGGCCAACAAGTATATAAAAAAGTGCTCAACATCACTAATTATCAGGAAAACGACAATATCACCTCATACCTGTTAGGGTGGATATTATTAAAAAAGAAAACATATGTTGGTGAGGTTATGGAGAAACTTGAAACTTGTGCACTCCTGTACTCTCTTAGTGGAATGTGAAATGGCACAGCTGCTGTGGCAAACAGTATGGAATTTCCTAAAAAAAAAAAAAACATTAAAAATAGAAATACCATATGATACAGTAATTTTATTTCTGGGTATATATATCCAAATGCATTGTGCTATTTGCTCCATGATATTAGATGAAAATAACAAGACCCAAAGAGGCTAAGTAATTTAGAAGGGTCATGATGCTAGAAAGTGACAGGTTGTATCTGGTCACCTGGCACACAGTCCAACATTTGTTAAACTGTGCCTATTTGTCTAGAAATGCAAAGCCTGTAGCTGGTTTTATTCAAAATATATTCTTCAATTACCAAATCTTGTCTAACTCAAACCAATACTAATTGGACCAATCAATGGATGGTTAACAAAATGTTTTACACTTTTGTTGGATTTTATGGTATACAGCCTGACGAATGCACACTGCTTTTCATCTCTCCACACTTTAATGTCTCCTCAAGGGTGAGAACAATAAAATAATGTTGATTTAAAATATAACATTCAAAAGTTCTAGAATGAGGTCACCTTAACTTTTTAGGAACTCAAGCTATAAGGCAATCAGAGAGCTTTTGAATATTAGAAAGACTCTCAGGCAATGCTTGTAAACTGTTAGAAACTTCTAACATCACAAAGTAATGTTGGAGTACAGTGTCGGCTCTAGTGTAAGTTATGCCTTGTGGAACATATACCAAGAGCTCAGTAGGTTTGTTTTCTGAAAAATATTTTGAACACAGTAAATCTAATGGATATTTAAATATGGGTAAATTATAAAATAATATAATTTACTTTTAGGTATTTGCTTTCTTCTTATACCCAACTTTGAGTAAAAATATACTTACTTATTTACTTTGCTCATAATAATCTCCCCTGAAGGTCAATCATAGTTTAATAGCATCTCTGCTGTATCTCTGGTGGTTGCAGCCTTAAGGTAAGATGAACAAATCTTAAACACACACACACACACACACACACACACACACACACACATTCTGTTTGGGGAAGGGGGAGAAAGTTGCAAGGGGCTTTCTTCTAGGTGATATGTCTCCATGTATTGCTTAGACATTAGTGTACAAAATGTCTATTAAGGTGTATGCTTGGGGTTAACATCTGTTGGAAGAAGAAAAAATAAGATTTGACAGAGAAAGTAGAACAGCAAGGTGGTCTCTTTGTAGGCTCTTGCTGATTCTGAGGGGAGGACTGAAGATGGGAAGAAACTCAGAGCTATTACAAATTCAAGTAAGAGAACCAAGCCTTTGTATCCATATAGCCGCTTGTCATTGGATGTGAGCTTCCCCACAAAGTAAGCATGAAGTTGGAGGAGTTGACTTTCTTCAGCTGAGGTAATGCCTGAAGAGCTGTCTGTCTTCAGTGTCCTGGCAAGCTGACATAAAAAGTACTCTATTTCTAAATAAGCTTCTAGGCTGTTCATAACAGCATCCATCACAGAATGTTTCTGCTGCTGCTGAGAGGCAGAGTAAGTCAAGGTCTGATAATTGACCATTGGATCAAGCCTAGTAAATCACTGGTGTATTTTGTTTTTAATGGTGAATGCTCAACTATATTCTACAAGTTTTAGGTCACACAAGAGAGTGAAGAGACTGTTTCCCAGATTTCCTCATTGGCTCAACTGGATCAAAAATTACTCTTTCACTGTAGCCTGGGGCATGTCACTCACAGATTTCCTTTGTCTTGCTCATATGGCATATTTCACAATTAAGAGTAGAGTTAGTCGACCCTAAAGCATTTGCATTGTACATGGAAAGTGTGGAAACTTGAATGAAAATAGGCATAGTTCCCCAGATAAAAGAAAACATGTATTGGGAAGACATCCACAATGGGCATGACATTATTTGCTTTTTATGACCATTTGGAATAACTTATTTCACTAATTTTTAAAAAATTTTATTTTAATCATTGTTCAAGTACAGTTTTCTGTCCTTTACTCCCATCCCAGCTCTTCCCACCCAGCCCTCCCCACTTCCCTCCCATTTCCAGCTCATCCAGTTTTTGTCCATGTGTCCTTTATATTTGTTCCTGTAAACCGTTCCCCTTTTCCCCTGAAATTCCCTCCCCTCTCCCCTCTGGTCACTGTCAGTCTGTTCTCTATTTCAGTGCCTTAGGTTATATTTTGCTTGTTTGTTTCTGTTGTTGTTTAGGTTCCTGTTAGAGGTGAGATTATTTCACTAATTTATGCTACAAATCTTTATTTATTGCTAACTCTGGACCAAGTACTAAAGATAGAGTGGCGTACTAAGTATAAAAGGTGTATACTCTCCTTGATCTTATATTTTCAAGAGGGTAGAGGAAATAAGCAAACAAATAAATAAGCTTATAGATTGTGGTGAGTATAATGAAAGAAAGAAGGTAATGTAATTGAGTAAAGGGAAGATACCACCTAATAAATGATGATCATAGAGGACTTCACTAGAAGGTGACATATTTGGCAATTCTATGTTATTTTTCTGTATTTCTCAGTACAGAAAAGGAGAAAAAAGGGAAGGAATAAAAGAAAGAAAGAAAATGGCAGAAGGAAAAAACATTTACTAAAGATGCAAATGGTGGATTACCCTTTTATGCTGATATTGTTATTTTGAAGAATATTACTATTTATTCTCTTCTACTATCATGAAAATTTTAAATCTTATACCTGTCTCAGATCAGTTTGGAGAAAATTGCTATATATAAAGCTGCTATATTTAAATGTCTATCAGTGCTCTTGAAACTTGAATTAGCCTGAGTGGTACTCAAAGACTATAGTAAGGAAGGAAGATGGTGGGGAGGGGTGAGGAGTGGGTTATGCAGCTGTTTTAAAGATGTTCACTTCCATAAAAATATTATGAAAAGCCTTGCATGAAAAAATGTTTAGCATGATTGCCAAATAAATGTGTGTATATTATTAGTACATCATAAATAGTAGCACCAACAAACACATTGACTACCTACTTAGTGTAATGCTTTCTCTTACATTTTTGTGATTGAAGGGACATTGTATAATTAAAGTGATAAAAATTTCTTAGAGATTAAATTCATAAGCACTGGGACCACAGGAGAATGTAGAAGGAGAAGTATATAAAAGTCTTAAATGAATAAGCAATGCCCATAAAATTGCTCCTTTGATGCCTAAAAAACTCAAATTTATTGGTTTGGAAAATGAAGATAATATTATATCTAGTATCATTATGCCTTATGAAGCCCAGTCCAATTTAGTTACATCTGAAAAACCACTGCAAAAATTTAAATAATTTACCCCACTAATATAGGTGAAAATTGTACTTTAAGAAGTGTATTTTGAGTCCAGAATTAAAAAGAGTGTTCTAGAAGTCAGTGAGCACATGTATAACTGGTGGGGGATTCTGTGGTAGTTAATTTCCAAATATGATTTCCAAACAATCAAGAATCTTGGTCTTGAGCAGTCCTCTTCTATAGTGAATTTGGGGTGGCCCTGCATAATCTAGAAAATACAGAAGAATTGATGCTGACTGACTTTTGAGACTAGTGCATATCAAGCCTTGAAACTTTTTAAGATGTTCCTTCAAGCTCATCTTAAATCAGTTCTATGAAAGGATTCCAGCAACCATGAGGCTCCCAAGCTCTACAGAGCCAACTGGAAAGGGAGAAAAAAGTGTTTGATAAGACCCAGCTATATGAGCCATTTCAATCCAGGCACAAAACACGAAGAAACAAGCCCTCTTAGTTTTCCAACAGCAAAAGAACCCATGAGGAGAACTGAAAAACCTAGCCAGGTAAGGTGCATGCTTAACAGAGAAGGAAGGAGCCATACCACTAGGCCTTGACAAAATACCTGATCTGCAAGATGACCTCACATAGTAAATAGATCCTTTTTTAACCTACTAATGATTTTGAGATGGCTTGTTATTGAGGAATAGATTCCAGAACCAAATTTTTTTACTGGAAGTAGGTTTTTGTTATAACGGAAATGCAAAACACATGCTTTTGGGTTTGGGACCACATGTTGGGTGATGGTGTGAAGAACCCCAAGTAGACTATTTGTGGCCATGCAAGGATTCTGAGAAAAGTGTTACTGGAGGCTGGAGAACAGATGAATTGTGTTACAGAGTGATAGAAACTTTAGCAAAACTATTGACTGTGGTAATGCAGAAATGTTTGTTTTAGAATATATCCTCAAATTCTTTGATGTCCCCATTAAAGAGGTGAAACTTACTTTCCCTCCTTGAGTGTACACTGACCTTTGTGACTTGCTTCTAAAGAAATAAAATGGAAATGTATGTCTTCAGAGGTTAAGTCATACAAGAAACTACAGCTTTTCTCTTGCTCTCTCTTTTGGATCACTTACTCTGTAGGAAGACATCTGGGAGGCTGGGAAGACTCCCAGGATGACCTGAGATACTGACCCCTTCCACCAGTAGCCAGTGCTGAATCAAGGTTTTCTTTAAATAGCTGAGTGAGTGAGATGTCTTGAATGCTGATCTTCAGCTGCAGCCTCTGCTGACATCTTGACTGTAGCCTCATGGGAGACCTTGAGCCAGAAGCATCCATCTAAGGCATTTCCTGATTCCTTATCCTCAGAAACTATATGAGAAAAGAAATTTTGTCGCATTTTTGTCTTAAAATTCTAATTTGGGGGGTAATTTTTGTGCAGCCATAAATAATATGGAAGAGAATATAAATTAAATATGGACCTATGAACTAGAGAATACGGTTCAGTAAATGTTAAGCAGAATATTGAAAGTGCCAACTGTTTTTTTTTTCAGTTGTGTATAATAAAATATGGCCATATAGAGATGAAATGAAAGAAACTGGTAACATCTCAATGTGAATTTTGAGGATATAAAAGAGCCAAGTCTAGATTCAGACAGTATAAGGTTCTTAGTTCAAGGAATTGCCTCAAAATAAGGGTCAAATCCAGCACCCTGCTGGGAAAATGGGGCCTCTGCCCAAAGGAGACAAAGTCTTCAAGGAGAGAACAAGTGTACTTTGCATGTGGATGGGACATGGGTTGTGTGGACAGAGAGCAAGCTGACTGTGGAAGATTGCATTGTGCTAAAGATGGCAACAATATTATCTCTGAAACCACAAGTTTCTTCTGCAATGTGACCTTCCTAATTCCTCATTAATAGATAACATTTCTATCCCCACACCCTAGAATCTGGGTTGACTCTGTGTCTACCATGACAATATGAACACAAGGGAAGTGATGCTCCACTGGCCCTAGGGACAGCCCTTAGCTTGCTTGGCAGCTTCCTTTTATTGTGTCTTGGAAGGTATACACAAAGTAAGAAATGTGATTATTCTGAAACAACCATGATGTAAGAAAGACAAGATATGTGAAAAGGTCCTAAAGAATGGCACATTTTGTGGAGACAGACAGAGAAGCCAAGAACCACTGAAGCACCAGTCATGTGAATGAAAAATCTATCATGCAAGTGGTGCTCCAGCCCCGAACAACCCAGCTAAGAGACACCATCCACTAGAGCTCCTGATCCAAAAATGGTTGTTTGTGAATTCCAAGTTTTTAGTAATTTCTTAAATAGCAGAAGTAAGCCCTGGCTGGCGTAGCTCAGTGGATTGAGCGCGGGCTGGGAACCAAAGTGTCCCAGGTTCGATTCCCAGCCAGGGTACATTCCTGGGTTGCAGGCCATAACCCCCAGCAACCGCACATTGATGCCTCTCTCTCTCTCTCTCTCTCTCTCTCTCTCTCTCTCTCTCTCTTCCCTCCCTAAAAATAAATAAATAAAATATTTAAAAAAAATTAAAAAAAAAATAGCAGAAGTAGCTCCATATGATACTTGAATGCTCCTCTATCAAGAAAGCACAAAGCAAACCTAGTGACTTCAACAAAGTAGAAGTGATGGGATGCCAAATTGAACATTTAATTATAAAAATACTATCACTTCCATAATGGCATGCTCTCTCACTTTCATTCTATATTTCTCCCTCTCTGAGAGAAGCTAGCTGTCATGCTGTGGGGCTACCTTGGAAAGAGGGAAGCCAACTGCCATGCCATGATGACACTCAGGTGGCATATGAGGTAGCCCATAGAACAAAGAAATGTGAGTAAGCTTGGAAACAGACCTCCTTAAGGGCACTTCAGTGGATGCTTAGATGTGCAGAGCTTGGTTGCTGTCTCTTTAGAGAACTCAAGCCAGAACCACACAGGAATGGTGCTTCCAGATTATTGACCCACAGAATCTATGAAATAATAAATGTTTGTTGTTTTAAGCTACTAAGTTTGGGATTATTTGTTACACCAATAGATAAGTAACACAATTCTCTTCTTAGATTTTTCTTCTGTTGAAAAGTCTGTTTTTTGTTTACTAATTGTTTCTTTGTTTCCTTTAATCTACTTTTTACTCTGCCTGCTTCCTTTAATATTTTTATCTTTTTCTCTTATTTGCAGCTTTACTACACTATATTAGGTACAGTTTTTTTCTTTGTATTTATCCTTCTTGAGTTCCCAGTTATTCTTGAATTATTGTTTTCATAACTCTAATGATTTAGAAAATGATAGCTATGTCTTCCCACATATTGCTTTATTTAATTCTTTCTTTGCTTTCTTAGACTCCAATTACACATACAGTAGATCTCACTGTTGCCCTTAGGTTTATAATGTTGTTTTGTGCTTTTTCAGTCATTTTTATTTACTGTACTTGTTGTACAAGGTTCTGACCTATCTTCTATTTTACTAATCATGTATTCAGGTGTTTGTAATACATTGTGAAACCTATCCATTGCATTCTTAATTTCAGTTACTGTATTTTTCAATGCCTAGATTTCCATTTTATTAAATACTATTTTCTTCAGAGGCTCAGTTATATCTATTCCTTGGAAAATATTCATGGTACTTATATTAAAGTCATTTTCTAACTCCATTATCTGAAACATATTTAGGATATTATTTGAAAGTCACTTTGTAATTCAATTATCTGAATCTTTTGTATGTCTAGCTCTATTATCCATACCTTCCTTTTTGTAAAAATAATTTTTCCTCTCTACCTGATTATTTTTGGCTTAGTAACATAAATGGTACATCATTAAGCCTAGTATTATATTTTCTCTTCTTCCAAAGGAATGTATGTTCAGGCTAGGTAATCATCTTCCCCAAATTTAAACTAATTATAGAAACCAAGTAATTTGAAGTTGGACTTTGTTACCCTGTGAGAGCCAGACTACTTCCAGTTTTTTAGCTCCTAGAATGCAGCCTCCATTCTGTGCATTTAGAGACATCGCTGCTTCGTCAGGTTTTGGACTCTAATTTTGTCTGGCCCCCTGAGATTTTTAAAAGTCCTGCTCAGCTTCTCAACTCGCTTGCCTTTTGACATTTTCCAAATATCTAGGTCCTCTTTCTGAATTTTTTCTCCTTCAAGACTGTGGATTCACAATTTTTCAGTGCCTTGTTAGCTTTCTGATACCTTCAAGTAGATTTTTTTAAAATGTATTTTGATTGAATTTTCTATTTGGTCATGGTGAGAGGATTGGTTCACAGTTCCTAGTCCCCATCCAGGAGTGGATGTCCCCTGATACAGAGTTTTTGTCTTTCAAGTGAAAGAGAATTTATATACTTTGGATGGGAGCTGCTCTTTTGTTTTGGGGGAAGGAAATAAGTGTCCGCATGTGTCTGTGTATGTACTTGGTTTCAGTAAATATTATCTTTCAAAAAGGAGAAATGTTGTACACATATTTTGTCCTTGTATTTATTTTTGTATCTCTTGTATTATAGCATCATCTTCATTATAATTTTGATAAACTAGTAGAGGCTGTGTAGATGGGGGTGGGAGGATATATAGGAAATCTCTTGAACTTTCCCTTAATCTTTCTGTAACCCTTAAATTGCTCTAAAAAAATAAAGTCAGTAAAAACAATCTTTATTGAATTATATAACTAAATCTTAACCACATTTTCTGAAAGGGGGAAGTAGATCTGTTTCTCTCTTCAGTACAGAGATGGCAGTAGCTAGCTGTGATATAGTAAGAGGTGACCTGCTTTGGGGAAATAAATCTGTGATTATATTTTTCTGTCCAAATTCAGGACCACATATATAAAATGGTATTAAATCAGAAACACTGGCAGACTAAGTATAATGAAATCTTTGAAATGCTGAAAATCAGGGTCACCTTAAAATTATATTTTTGTTTGCTTGTTTTTCTGGGTGAGGGTGTGCCTTGCCGATACTTACTATGGTTCAAGCACCAAGAAAACCTAGTTTGTAAATATACCCATAAAAAGAAGACCATGGATTATGTGTAAATTCTTCTAGAATAGTGACTAAATCAACAGATAAAGGAATTTTGGACTTAAAAGAAATCAAAACCTCTTTGTACCCCAAAGTTGTCCATCTTGTCAAGTCCTATGTACAATTCTCAACCTTTTGTCTTATCAAAGTCTCTGTGACATCTAGTCTGAAAGAGATCATTTCACTTTGCTGGATTGTAACTCATCCTCTTACTTTTATTGTGCCTGTTTATTCCTTCCTAGTATCCCTTGCTAGTTTGTATTTCTCTCCTGTGAAGTGTGGATTTCAGTTCTCTTTTTTTCCTGTATCTGTATGTTCTCTTTGGGTAATTTCATTTGGTCTCATTGTTGGAAATATCTTATCTAGCATAGAATTCCCAAATCTAATCCAACTCTGTCCACACTTATT
Source organism: Phyllostomus discolor (assembly GCF_004126475.2). Lineage (NCBI taxonomy): Eukaryota > Metazoa > Chordata > Mammalia > Chiroptera > Phyllostomidae > Phyllostomus > Phyllostomus discolor. Next base: position 86,699,009 of record NC_040904.2, read on the forward strand.
CCTTGAACTTCAAATTTGTATGTTTTGCCTGGTCATGTCAAAGGACATCTTAAACATGTGACCAAAATAGAATCATGAATTCGATACATCCCTAGCTCTTGCCAGAGTTATTTTCCCCAACTACTATCCATCTTAATGAATATTTCCATTAGCCTCTCAGTTGCTTAGTCCTGGCAATCCTCAATTTATTTTTATTTTGAACACATCACATCCAATTAATCTGTCCCATTACCTTGCTTTATTTCCCTGTATTTTGACTGAAACTAGCAAACGCTACAAGTTTGTACCATTTTTGTACTTACTGCCATAATTCGGGGCTCCATCACCTATTTTCTTGAATATAGTCTCATCATTGGGACCCCAGCTTCCATGCCTACTGTCACTGTTTAGTCACTGCATACCTTCTGGAGAAACTCTCAAATGAATGTTTAGAAAAATCAGTGATATCTGGCATTGCTTGTGTCCCTCCAATATACTCCACAAAGAAGTAGAAAATGCAAATTCTTTTGTGTAACTAGCAAAGTATTATATGATCTGCCAGCTGCATAACTCTCTGACATTATTCTACCATTTTTTGGTTTCACTGTGTTGTTACAGCTACTTTGACATTAATTTTGTGTCTTAAAAAAGCGAGCTTTCTTTTTTTTGCCTCAGGGTCTGTGCATTTGTTGTTCCCTATGCCTAAAATAGTCTTCTAGCAGATTCTCACAGAGCTGATCTTATCACTCAGGTCTTATTTTAAATATAAACTCCTCAACATGCAGTTCAATAGCAGAGTTTTGATATGGAAGGAGCCAAATGTATAATTCTGACATGCTAGACATCTTGATCCACACTGTGAACATGTAAAATTATGCCTTCAAAATGACTGGGTAATACCTATAGTATTAGCAATTTTATATACATTTCTGTGCACATTTATACTTCATTAAAAAGTTAAAAATATATACTCAGAATCTCCCATGACCACCTGTCTGAATAGTCTGCTCAAGCCCTATCCCTCTGAGTCAATTCCTTACTCAGTTTTATTTGCTTTATGCAACTTAGATTTCCAAAAATAATCTAATGTATATAACCTAATGTATTTAAATGCTCATATGTTTAGTATTGTCTTCCCAAGGAGAACATACAATGTTTAAGACATACATTTTGCTTGTCTTTTATACCCTTATATTTCTAGGACCTTGAACATGTACCCAGGACATAGAAGGAGCAATATAAATGTTTGCTTGAATGAATGAAAGCACAGGTTTACCATATTTTGTTATTTTTTTCACTATATGAGATGCAACTAATATAGAAAAGAACATAGCTACCTTGATTGGACTCTTAAGAAGTGTGGTCATGGCCCTGGCTGGCATAGCTCAGTGGACTGAGCGCAGGCTGTGAACCAAAGTGTCACAGGTTCAATTCCCAGTCAGGGTACATGCCTGAGTTGCAGGCCATGACCCCCAGCAACCGAACATTGATGTTTCTCTCTCTCTCACTTTCTTTTTCTCCCTCCCTTCCCTCTCTAAAAAAAAAAGTGTGGTCACAATCCATTAATTCCCTCTGTTGCCTTAAGAAGACAAAAAGTGTTACATAATACATGTCAGCAGTTCTGGGAATTTTTTTTCTCTTCTTTCTTAGTCTCACTGATTGACATTCTATTCATTTTCCTTTTGTAGCCTTCATAAGCCTCCGCTGTCTCAAATATATAGACATAGACAGATATAGATATAGATTATGATATAAATATAGATGATAGATACATAGATATAAAGATATAATTGAAAAGAATAAAATATATACATATATTTTCATTTTCTCATGAATATTCTTTTTCCATCTGGCCTGCATTAAAGATATTTGGGTCTGGAATACTTCCAATTTACAAAAATCTTGAGAAGAGGAAATGTCCGTGTTTATCTTTAATTCCCCTGGTTCCTCAAAGAGCTGTGAACATATTATCCTCAATAGTTATTTTAATCAAATTTATTATAGTAAAAATATCTCAGGCAGCTAGGTGAGAGGTGGTACCACTGATAATTAAGAAACAGCAAATAGGTCAGTATGAAGAAGCCTTGGTTAAAGGCTTCAATGCAAAGGTCATCAATGCAAAGCTCTCCTGTCTTGTTTTCCTGTGTATTGTCTCAAATCTTCCAGCCATTTCCTCACACCACAACTTACTAACACCACAAACCTTACCATAACTCTAGTTATCAAAACTCTTAAGTAGGCAAACCAACATTCAGAATTAAATAAAAGTTTCTTAAAATGTCACACAAAGCTTGGCTTCTGCAGCTTACGTATCCTTCCACCACCACCTCATTACTCACAGGGCGCCCCAGAGTAGCCATGTTCACTTTGTGTTGATAGGATGCTGTGTGTGCACAGCAAGACTGTCATCTTCCTCTCTTCACTTGGATTATCCATTTCATCCTTCAAGAAGTAATTCAACTGTTATCTCCTCAAAAATTCTCCCTTTAATTCAATCAGGTATCGTCATGCTGTGTTAAAATAGTTCTGGGCAAAATCTTATTATAGACCTGCCTATTGTATTTGTTTGATTTTTAAAAGCGCCTGATTAAGCCACAAGATTGTGATCCCTCCCTCAGAAAAAGTATCTGGCTTGTTTACTTCCATATTCCTGGTACCCAGCAGAATGCTTAGAAATTAATTTGTCATTAAAATCCTTTCAATTAATTAAGTGGGTGAATGAACAACTGAATGAATGGATAGATGAGTAGGGTGGAGATATGTTAATGGTTAAATAACATATTAGTGTGTGAGGATAGGTGAGATTCCTCTTATTTTTTAAGAAAATATTGCTCTTTGGAACTTGCTGCTACTGTTTCTTATAATGATTTTGACAAATAGGGAGTAATATGTCTTGGTGATGAAAATACACTATAAGGGAGAGTAAACCTAACATGGATGGCCTGAGACTAAACAATTAGCTTAGGGGCTCTGGGAGATGAATGCTTAATACACTCAATTGATTAGTCATTCTTTTTTCATTGTCATTTATCTTTGAAATTGCTGCATCTGGTAGATATTATAGATGCAAAGAAAAGGAGGGAGACGTGACATACTCAGTGTAAACAGCATATTTTGAGTTTATGTCACTACCTCAGCAAAAGCATTGTCAAACATCAGTATCCTGGGTTAGAGCTGCTCCTCCAAACCAAGAAGTCTCTGTTTTTCTTGGGCAGGATGCCAGTTCTACCTGAACCAAAGTGGAAATCCTTAGTGCTGAAAGCTGTTCAAGGCACCGCCCTCAAAGCCCCGCTGCTTTCTGCTGGGCTTGCCTGACACTACACTAGGGTATCCCAGATAGCAGCAATATTACCACTGGCCTGCCTCCCAGAAGATGACTTGTTCATAATAACATTTCAAGGGGAATTGCTTTTGCTAGATATATAAAGAAACACATGGCCAGTGATTTTCTAAGTGACCTCTTCTCTTGGAGCTTTGATACCTAGCGGTCTTCAGACAAGAATTCTGGGGAGGGGAGTATAAAGGGGACAAATGGTAATGGGAAAATACAATAAAAAATAATTCTCTTTATGAAACAGCTTGAATAGATACTGAAAACCAAAACTTATGGTGCAAAATACAACTAAATGCTAAATTAATATTGCCTCTAAATCTGTAACATTTAAGAATCTAAGTGAAGATCTTGAAGCAAGAATAACAGGAGAACAAGTGGCAAGTATACAAGTATGGGAAGAATGGTAGAGAAGAGAGCACGATTTCTGGACAGATCGATTTCAGAGTAATTCAGTCACAGGACACAGCATCATACAGCTTTGGCAGCCATCAGAAACTGGCCTTCAGCAATCACAACAACATAATTCCACTGGTCACCTGTCCCAAAAGTCTTGAGGACAGGGTGCTGTTTACTGGTGCTGCACATTTGTTATGTCATCAATGCCTTTATTACACAGCGAAGCTATTCTGAACTCTGGCTACAAACAAGGAAAGAATCTCACTGTCAGAAATGCTTGAATGATCCTCTTGTTGTACCCTTTCCCATTTTATAAGAACAAGTGGATGTAAAAATTCAGGTTACAAAGAAACATTTTTATGGTAACTAGTCAAGTTTATCAGATAATTGAAAAAAATCAGAAACAAAAAGTGGACATCTCATCTTGGGACAAGAACAATAGAAAACATGCAGAACTGGATCTACATGGGACTACACATTTTACCTACACTAAGATTTACCACCAGTTACTTGGTGGAAAAGATCTGGGGAATGATATGGAAACTCAGTTTTTGTATCGTGCAGTGAACTGATTAGAATACTTTTTACAAGTGTAGATTTAGACATCAATATCAAAAAACTCTTTTTTCAACTTCGCTATATTCTGTATTAAAAAATAGCTAAAAGTGACTTGGTATTATATATTTTATATGTAGTTGTTCTGAAAGGGTGGTATATATTTGATCACTGAAATTAAAGTTCTGTGAGGTGAAAGTGTTGTGATGAAGAATAAATGAATTAAATACATAATAGTGCCAAGACTATGCAATGAGTATTATACAATTTTGTCTTGAGTCTTCTATGTGTCTTGATATGATTTTTATAACATCAAGTTATTTTCTTTTTTTTAAGATTTTATTTATTTTCAGAGAGAAGGGAAGGAAAAAAAAAGAGGAAGAGAAACAATGCAGGAGAGAAACAGTAGTTGGTTGCCTCTTGCACAACCCCAACCGTGGACCTGGCTCACAACCTGGTTATGAGGCCTGACTGGGAATCAAATCAGTGATCCCTCAGTTCACAGGCAGGCAGGAGCTCAATCCACTAAGCCACAGCAGCCAGGGCACAATTTTCTTTTTAACTTAATTTATAGACATACATTTGTATAATGCCTTTTTTGATTAGGTTATTTCACATATGTTACCTTAAATAATAACCATTTGGGGGAACAACTGGCAATCTGTTACTCAGAAAAAGACAGCACTTATGAAGCCACAGTTATGTGTGAAGTGTCATGACACATCCAGCAAGTAGAAAGAGATAATAAATGATCTCATCTCAAGGGGGGTTAGTAAAAAGGATAAATTATTTACTTATCTTTTACAGAAAAAAAAAGTCCTTCCCTGGCTGGTGTAGCTCAGTGGATTGAGTGTGGGCCGTGAACCAAATGGTTGCCAGTTCAATTCCTAGTCAGAACACATGCCTGGGTTGTAAGCCAGGTCTCCAGTGGGTGCCACATGAGAGGCAACCACACATTGATATTTTTTCTCCCTCTCTTTCTCCCTCCTTTCCTCTCTCTCTAAAAATAAATAAATAAAATCTTTTTTAAACTCCTGAAGTTCAGAGAGATTATATTGCTCAATCTCAAATAAAAATAAATAATAATAATGAAAAAGTCAACTGTGAAATTCCCTGGGAAGTAGAGGTATAGGGGTTTTGCTTCAACAAGAGAAGAGCACTGTGTGTCTGAGTAAGAAGGAAGCTGAAAGAGTGGAGTATGAAGAAGGAAATACTGGTCATTTGAAAGGGATGCATTGAGAAGGATTAGAGACAAATTGCAGCATCACACTCACACATGAATCCTGTCCCAGTATTCCTCCTATGGCCTTCTTTTTTTTTCTTATAAAAAAATAAATACATAAAGCATATCCCTTCCTCTCTAATTCTAGTCCTGTCATTTTCTGAAAAACTACAAGGTTCAATAACATTGAACATTGCTTGAAGGCAAAAAATAGATTAATTCATACCAGGGAAACAATCACCACAGGATTTCTCTCATGCAAATCTTTAGCACTGGGATGGGTTTTCTTTATGTCCTAAAAGCCATTCTGGGAGGGAAAGCTCCTAATAACATTTAAGAAAAGACAGTATTAACCCAATGCTAACTTGAATTTATTGTTGTACTTCTGATCCACAATGTTTGAAGTATCAATTATCTCTTTTGTGAGAAAAATAGTGTATTTATGACCCAGAACAGCAAAGACAATTGTTTTCCTTTAATAGTCATCTGGACAAGTTTATTTTTCCTACTGGATCCTTTCATTGTGCTCCTTAATCAGATGTTCAAACCCTTAAATTCTCCTAAGTGCCCTGCTCTCTTTTTTTCTCACCCCACCCTCACTTCCCCTACAATTGATAATCACTACAGTATGTGCCTTTTCTTTGTAAAAATCATGGACGAAATCAAGGGGGAGAGTGGAACAAGGGAGAGAGGTGAGCTTGGAGGGGGTGGGGAGAAAATATGGACAACTGTAATTGAACAACAACAAAATAATTTAAATTAAAAAAATATTAATGTGAAAATCTCCATGGAAACACTTCAGATTACTGTGTCCTGCAGGCAGCCTTTCCTCTTTCTTCCCCTCTCTCAAAACATCCCCTTAGAAACAGACGCTAATTAACTCTAGACTAAATGGTAAAATTTCAAATTATATTTTATAAAAAAGAATTTTTGTAATTGTCCAAAAGAAAAAGGCATTGACATGGTTGTTTCTTTTGTAATTTAATATTTTCCAACAAACATTTTGCTCTTAATGTTAAAGTATAAATCATTTAATAGTTAGATAACTTGTTATCATTTTAATGTGATTAATAGTGAGAAATCTGTTGATGTGGGATTTATTTTCCCCCTAAATTAAGTAGATAAAGAAATGAACTCCAAAGTGGTACATGGAAATATAGGAGGAAAATAGTAGAACTTCTGTTTCTACTTACTCTTTTACTTTAAAAATATTTTAAAAACTCATTCTTTTTTAAAATTAGTGTTCAGTTGACATGTTGCATCAGCTTCAGGTGATTAAAACACAGTGATTTAACATTTGTATACATTTTGAAGTGATTATCATGATAAGCCTAGTAACCATCTGTCATTAGGTCATTATTGACTATATTCCTTATACTGTACGTTACATCCCCGTGATTTACTCCTTTATAACTGGAAGTTTGTATCTCTTAATCCCCTTTACTTTTTTTAGCATATCCCCTCCAACCCTCCCTTTTTTCAGACTATATAATTTGGCATTCATTCCTAATACTTCGATTAAAATGTGGCCTTTGTTAAAGTTCTCATTTGGTGTTTTACTTTTTGTTATGGAGATATAGCTGAATATGTTAAAATTCTCACTTATAAAATAATAAAAGCTGATTAGCTCGTAGTAGCTTTTAGCCACATACTAGGTTTTTGCTTAGGTGACATTATATCTATATAACTGAATTCACTTTATTTAGAATGCTTCATTTTGCTCAATACCTCTCGTTTCAAATTTTTGGTAATTCAGTTTTTATATACAATGTGGTCATATGCTACATAACTATATTTTGGACAATGTCAGATCACATATATGACAGTAGCCCCATAAGATTATAATGAAGCTGAAAAATTCTCTTCACCTACAGGTCATTCCCATGACCTGTTGTCATCCTAATGTCATAGCACAACACATCACTCACGTATTTGTGGTGATGCTGGAGTAAACAAACCTACTGTGCTATCAGTTGTATAAAAGTACAATACCTTTTCTATGTTTAACTACATTTAGATATACAAATATTTACCATTGTGTTACAATTGCCTACAGCACTGTATAGGTTAGTAGCCTAGCAACAGCAGGCTATAAACTATAGCCTAGGGGTGCAGTAGGCTATACCATTTAGGTTTGTGTAGTGCACTCTATGATGTTCTCACGATGATGAAATTGCCTAATGATGCATTTCTCAGAATGTATACCCATCACTGAGTAGCACATGACTATTCAATCAATTATGAACCTTCCTCAATAGTCTTCCCTACTTTTTCCTTCTCTTGGGTGTGATCTAAGTTTTATGAGTGTGAGTAGGATTGCTTATTTGTTGCCTTGGCATTGCAGGAAAATTCTTTTCTACCATTGCCTTTTGTCTATACTGGCCTTCACCAAGGGTAACTCATTCTGCCTGATCTCTATCATTGTATTCTGGTATCTACTGCTAATGTCCATGACCCTCCCGTGTTTCAGCACCCAGGAATATGTCTCCCTGTGACCCATAGATCTTTAGTTCTGCTCACTTGTTTTTAGGAAGTACCTTAGATGTGGGGGACTTTCATAGACATTCCTAGACAGTGACAGGATGCAAAGGCCCTCTGAATCTGACTTTAGGCCCATTCCCTTTGGCCTCACCCCTTTCCATTGTTAAAATACACACTCAGAATTTAGCCTGGACATGTCTAGTTTCTCTCTGCTACAGGCTGGGAAGCAGAGCTCAAGTTGCATCTCTCTCAGACCCCGCTGAACTTACTCCCGCGTCTCCCTTTTGTCGCCTGCCCTAGAGAAGATGTTAGTCCTCTCTATGGGTATAAAAAATACATCTGAAGCATTAGCAACATATTTTCAAAATCTCTCTCTCTCTCCACCTGACTGGTTCTACTGTTTTCAACATTTACTATAGCAGGAAAATAATTTTTATATAATTTCCTTTCTGATGTGGTTTAAGTGTAATCTTTCTTTTCTGATTGCTAGTCAATTAACATTATGCACCCACCCCCAAACCCTTTGTCTACTAAACTTCTGATATTTTCAATAGAGATTCTCATCTATACCAAATGTGTTTTATCTTTTAAAAATATGTACAGAAATTCAATTGATTCTTTGTTTTAGTCTGTGTCAACACTTTCTGTGATGTAATGAATGTCACTGATTCACTGAGCAAATGGCCTAAGGATGATGAGAAATTTTGCTCTCTATAAGAAAAAAAAACCTTAGTTATTATCTCAAAACATTATTAAGTAAATATTAAATTAATTTGCAAATTTACTATTCTCTCAGCAAGTAAAATACAGATTTTCTGGGTGGAGACAGAGACTACTTAAATATCTCAATTATTTTTAGAAATAATAAACCTACCTTTTTGGTCAAAAATAATGATATCGATCTTTAATCCCAAATGGTCTAAGACCTTGTATTCATACCAAATAAGACAATATTTACAATACTAGTGTTGTGGGACCTTGCTAAACCATTTATAAAACAATTGAAGTAGTGGGTAAAGTTCTTAACATTTCAGGCACATATTCTAATCTTCAGTTACCTAGATCTGGATAAGTAATCTGAATTATTTATCCAGATCTAGATAATAATATGCTTGACAATGTATGCAAGTATTCTATTCTTAAAACTTAAGTTCTGTTCTAGTCTTAAAATAGAACAACAATTCTATTGCAGCCAAATGCTATAACATGAAATTTTCAGAACTGTACTTATTTCAAGTAATATCAAATATAACTGAATTCTAGTACAGTAAAAAATTTCAGTAAGTCCCCCAATACAATGATTGGTTTTGAAATAAAACATAGTACTTTAACAGGATGTTTTATTTCCTGCTTCTGTATCTACCTTTTAAGTTTTACACAGGGGATCAGCATGACCAATGCTCCAGGTAAATGGATTTTAATTTTTAAAAAGAGTATACAATGTCTTTGAAGTTACCTTTCATTTGTGGTACATCACTCCACACCTCTTTTTATGAAAGACAAAAATTGATAATTAATCTGATTTGACTGTATTTTATGGACTGACAATCTTACTGTTGACATCAAAGTTTCCCTCCCAGGCTCTTTGATGCATATCTTACCAGTATTGTGCAGTGACCAGTTAGGCTGTCTGTCTTGGTGATAATCAATCTGAATTGGGAATGGGCCAGCTTTCTTATCATTATTACGAGATTCCTTAATTACCTTGCAGCTCTGATCAATACCAGCATTCACATTTTTAAAAGAACCTTTTTCAAAAATTTACTCCCACACCTTTACTTTACTACTAAATAGAATCAAGCTTATTTCTGTAACTCATCTACCTTCCTAAAGTAAAAATGGGAAAACAAGTCTTATCACGTAAACTTGTTTCTTTCTCTTTCATCTCAGTAAGAACCTTCTTCCTGACCAAGTAGCTCCATTACATTTACCACTCACTCTGAAACTGTCCTTTTGTTCTTGTTTTATCCTCCTTATAAGAGAGAAGTGCAGTCATTTATAAGAGTCTTCATTACATTATTTTCAGTATGTTGGAAATGTAAGTGACATCTTTTGTTCTTTTCCATCTGTAACACATATGCCATCGGTTGTTCATGCCTGGAATGCATTTTCTAAAGCATGACTTCATTAGAGTATATGCTAAGCTTGAAAATAATATCCTAAATAAAGCTAAATAGATAACTGTATAAAGCTGCCTATTGTAATGATTTTAATGTTTCTACTAAACCAAAAATAATCAAATTAAAATGTTCATTTTTGTGTTTATAATACATAAGGTGCTACATTAATTACTGGAACAAACACTAAGTTATTTTGCCCTCTGAAGATTTAATATCCATTCTAATGAGAAAGGCAAACCCAGTACAAAACAAAACAAACCTCTTTTTCAAGTCAAATGAGACAGGTGACTTAGCTCAGTTCGAGGAAACTCCGTAGAACTTGAGGGAATCAGGAGAGGCATCCTCTGAGGTGGACTTTGAACGTACATTGAGAATACAATTCCAGCCCCCATGTAGTTTGGTTTTATAAGTGAGCTCTAGCTAATTGAATAGGAAAATTAGAAGTGTCACTTTTAGAACTTGCCTATTAGAACATTGATTACTAAATGCTGTTCTTCCTTCTAATTGGAATAAAGAAGAAGCCTACAGGGTGACCTGGAAGCCATGTGTGGAAGAGCCTCCAACCTCTGAATGGCTGCGTGAAAGAAGACTACATGCCAATGGATTTCCTACTGACTATTGTGTCATAAGCAAGCAATTAATATGTGTTTGAATTATGGTATGTTTTAGGGTATATTTGTGACAGCAGCTAGTTTATCATAATTAGTGTAAATTGAAAAAATTCTAATAAGTGATATTAGATGTAAGAGTGGATAGTATTATTCTGGTAGAGAAAATAATATGCACAAGGAAATGAAATTAGAACTATGTGGCATTTATTTATGATGCTCCACCCCTCCAGCTGGGCTGAGGTGCAAGTCATAAATAGGGAAAAAGTTTAAAAAAGATTCAAAAAGTGGAATTAGGACAATTGGGAGGACACTTAGATATATTAAAGTACATATTTTTTCCCTCATTCAAATTCCCATTCATCTATTTTCTCCATTTTCCCTTTGTCTCAAAGTACTTATAATCAAGTGCAGGTGTCTGCACCACAGTCATGACTAGTTGTGACTGTTTTCTTTCTTTTTTCTTTTTTTTTTTTTTTGCATTGCTGTATCCTCCTTCCTTTTTCAGTTTGACTTATAATGCCCAATTCAACCAACGTGATGTAGAGAAACACACATGATTGTTTGAATATCCCAAAGGCCCCAGGGTAGAACAGAAAGGTAAAGAAATTGAGCCAAAATCATCCCTATTTTAGTTATCTTCTTTGATTTCCTCATCTCATTCTCATTTAGAAATCAGGGTTAAACTGGATCCAGAAGCTTTTCCCCCCAGTGTCTAGTGGGATTTTATTTCCCCAGAAGTGTCCTTCTAGTTCAGATTAGCCATCATGTCAGTGTCAGCAGTATTTACATGAAATGTTTCTAGGTGATGTCAATTGAAAATTACTTTCAGTTTTCTTTTAGCAGGTTATAAGTATTAACAGTAAAAGCACTCATTAAAATTAACATACAGAGATGCTGAAATAAATAGTTTCATATCTTAACTAATTTTACCCTCATTACAATTGTATGAGGCAGATTCTATTACTTGCCCCTACTTTACAGATAAAGAAGCTGAGGAGTTCAGAGAGTGTTAACTTGCTGCATTGTTTATCAGAGCTGACAAAGAATAATCAGGCCTTGGACCCAGGCAGTCTGACTGCCGAGCTAAGCTCAGAAAGGCACTGCTGGCAAAGACGAGTCACAGACAGAGCATCCAGTTTCCTCCTGTTGAGCACAAGGGAAGATGCCATTCCTCAGTCTCTTTTTTAGTCGGGTTGGGATCAAGCGACTGCTTCTGGAAAGAAATCAGAAAAGTCATAAAAATGCCATGCCAACTCTCTTTACTCAGTGCTCTCTTAACCTGCTGAATATGAGGAGACAGGACCCAGTGGAGGACTCTGAGGAAGCTGTAAAACACTGTGGCAAAACCAGGCACAAGAAACAATGACTCCTGAATTACGGGGAAGAACATCTGCCAAACACCAGATTGAACTGTAAGGAGAGCACAACATAAACCTTTGTGTGATCAGCACTGATCATTTTGAACTGTTCACTATAACACTTAGTGTTAATTATGGAAAAAATATGCAGTTTACGTTATATAAAAACAACTTAAAATTTGAGTTCTTTAATTTCAGTATATTATGTTTAGCTTTCTGCCTTTTATGTTTTTTTCTTAGAAGTTTATCCAGTTATTTCCTTGTTCATTGTCATTTTTCCTCCTAGCAATATCATCTGGGGGGAAAAATCTTCAGGTTCTACAACGTATGAGCAACAGTCCCTCTGTTCATTAACTACTGTCCTGTTTGAATGACCTGCACAGCTGCCATCTTGCAAATGCCTCTGTTAACCACTGAGTTAAAATCCAGTTTCAAAACAGGATTCTATAAATTACAGTACAGGTAATTCTAGTTTGGTCTTGAAATCGTGTAAAAATTTCTAGAAATTTGAAACCTCTATAATTGTCAGAAGAATTTTAGTTTTTAAATATGCTTCTCCTTTTCTTCTACTTGTCTTGCTTTTAATAGCTGTTAACAATACACTATATGGAAATAGTAGTGAAACTCAAACTGCTTGTCAGAAAAATGTAAGAGAGAAAATGAACCTCACGTGTATTCTTTCGTGACCACACAGAAATTCAAGCAATTTGTCTGTTGAGCTATTCATTTGGAGGGGTAATTAAAAAACAAAACAAAACAGAAAAACAAATCTACTTGAGGCCACATGCTCCTAATTTCCATTTGCCCTGACTTTCCCCATAAGAATATGGTAACTCATGCACAGCTGAATTAGAATCCTCTTAATGTACACATACATTATAAATATTAAGATTTGAAAATGCAATATGGCTCGCTATCTAATTTCAATTACCCAAGATACAAGGCAATTTAACCTTTCAGATATAATCCCACCTACTTTGAATAATAGCTAATCTGGAGTTACCAAGCATTCAACCTAGAAATCAGAGATATATCTGTAACTCAAATAAAATAATTACCATAATAAAGATATGTACAAAGGATGTGATTGCCCAGAGAAAGGCACATTGGAGAATAATCTAGTAGGTTATGTAGCAATTTTCCAGGCAGAAAAAGAAGAAAATATGTCTAGGTCTGAGGCAAAAAAAGAAATGGATGTTTAGAAAATAGAAAAAAGACTAACTGTGGTCAAAGTTAGAGCCCATATGAGGAGCCAAGAGATGAGGCTACAAATAACATAGAAGGTAAGTGGTAGGACTACCTAGTAGATGCTATCAGCTGCCTGTCCAGATCTCACATACCCATCCAGCTGTTGTTAGTATGGGCTACCAGCAACACACTTGCCGCATCTTTCTCAGGAGAACTGCCCCTGGTCTACTAGTCATTTTTCCAGAAATGCTTGGGAGTTTACTTCCCTTTTCCTGGAGGGTGGCCCAGTACCATCTGACATGGGGTAGAAAAGAAAGCTTGGCCTCCTTGTCATGTGGGGACAATTCTATAGTGGCATTCCTGATCTATGGGTCTGTATTATCCAGGGTTTGGGCATAGTGATATGAAATAAGTGATTGTGTATAGGCATTAGATACAATTATTAGTGATGGTGAAGAAGTCTGTGGAAGACTGTTGATTCTCCATCTGATGGAAGACCTGAAGTTGCCAAAAGTCAGCATAATGACAGGAAAAAACAACTTGGACATAAAGTGGGAGAGACCAAGAGCAAACTGGAACTCATGTGAACTGGCAAGAACCAAAAAGCACACACTGGAATCCAAGTCTGTCTCTCACTGGAAGGATGTAGATGAACTATAGATGCAGCTGGAGGCCTGCACTGTGGAGCTGCATGTTCATCTGGCCCAGAACTTAGAGAAACACAAAAGCAGATCAAATGGAATCTGGAGTCTCCAAGAACCCAGCTGCTGCCTAGAGCAATGCCAGAGAACCAACAGATGAGCAACAATGTGAGCAATCTGCAACAGCATCTGGTGCCCTTCCCTGACCTTCAGAGGAAAATGGCTATTGTTTCACTTCTGCTTCCAAAGTGCATGCATATTTCTTTTGTGGCCAACCATAAACCCTAAACAATAGAGAGAAGGGGGTTCTAGAAAACATAGTTTCAACTTAACTACATTGATATAGTACAGATCCAGCACAAGCTTCCAATAGGATCAACTGAATACTTTCTTTACCTAGAATTTACATGGAATTCAGCTGAGCTCACATTCTGTTTCCCAGCACTCACAGGTTTTACATGAAAGCATTGCATCAGCAAATCACTCACAAGAATTCTGCTTAGGTCTCTGTTTCTAGATAACCCAATCGAAATAGGCACCATTATGCTACTGAGTTATGACTGTATTTAACAGGAAATAGAGAGATGTTGAATGGCTATTTTGTTTTTAATTGGAGGTAAACCAATTAGAAAGGTGACAAGAAAATTACTGAATTACTAAACCAAGATGCCAAAGATTTTAAGGTGCACTAGTAAAAAAAAAATCACTGCTAATTAAACTGTTAATTAAACAAAGCAATGCTTTCTGATCAGTTGAAAATCTTTATATTTGTGGAAAGACTATTTTTAGAATTTATTAAACATTGATTTTTATCAGTTATCACTTTGTGCATACATTAAAAATGGATATTATAATGGAAATAAAATGGATAAGGTATTTTCAAAACTTTGTTCATAAGAAATATACAAATATTGAGTCATTTCTCAAGTCAGAGTGGTCAATATCAATTTTACAAACTAAATCTTCCTCTGTGCAATCAAGAATGTTGGTAACACAATGTTTCTTAAAGAATTAATAAAAACACTAAAAGCCGCTAGTGCTCAAAAACACTAAAAGCCATTAGTGCTAGGTTTGAGGTCATGTAAAGCTAGATTACTTTTGACTTTCTTTTTAGAAACATCATTGCACCATTATTCCTGGGGTTTCCCCTAAGTCGTTGGCATCCATTGCAGTTACAGTGCTGGGGTGGGGCACTCGATGTCTGGGCAAAGCCTAATAGTCTTATCATGGCTGACCCCTGGCTGACAGTGATTGTAGGAAGTATTATGATTTCAAAGAAGTTAAAATATAAAAACTGTACATCAGAATCAATAAACTATGGTACCTAAGAGGGATTGAAAGTGGACAGATAATAATTAGAAAAATTGGCCACATGGTATTCATACTGATCTAGGCAAAAGATGACAAGAACCTGTACTAAACCATTAATAGTAGATCTGCTACTGAAGGGATTTGAACTGCATTTAGGAAGCAAAACTACTGTGGATGTTTGAAGTAAAAAAAAAAAGTCATACACAAGTCATACACAAGGTTCACACACAAGGAAAAGTCACACACAAGGAAAAGTCATACACAAGAAGCAAAACTACTGTGGATGTTTGAAGTAAAAAAAAAAGTCATACACAAGTGAAGATACACTTGTACTTCTGGCCAAGATGGAGGTGTAGGTAAATACGCTTTGCTCCCTTGCACAACCAAAAGAAGGATGACAACAAATTTAAAACTGCCAGAAAATAGCACTGTGTGGAGTCCAACAACCAAGGAGTTAAAGAAGAAAAATTCATCCAGACTGGTAGGCGGGGTGAAGACAGGCAGCCAGGGCAGAGAGGACATGGGGGTGGCTGACAGACCAGACAGCCCCACATTCATATGCAGATAAGCTGGGAGGAACAACTGGGGAGTGAGAGAGATAACACAACCCAGGGTTCCAGCATGGGGAAACTAAAGCCTCAAACCTCTGGATGTAAAAACCTATGGAGGTTGTGGCAGTGGAAGAAACTCCCAGCCTCACAGGAGAGTTTGTTGGAGAGACCCACAGGGTCTCAGAACGTACACAAGCCCACCTGCCCAGGAATCAGCACCAGAAGAGCCCAATTTGTTTGTGGATATCCTGGAAGTGAGTGAAAGTGGGCCCAGCAAGCGGCATTTTTCCTCTCTTACCCCTCTCCCACATACAGCATCACAATGCAGCAAAGTGGGTTGTCTTACCCTGGCGAATACTTAAGATTCCACCCCTTACAATGTAACAGGTATGCTGAGACAAAGAAATATGGCCCAAATGAAAGAATTGATTATAACACCAGAAAAGGAACTAAGTGACGAGGAGATAAGCAACCTATCAGGCACAGAGTTCAAAACACTGGTAAGCAGGATGCTCACAGAAATGATCAAGCATGGACACAAAATAGAGGAAGAAGTGAAGGCTATGCAAAGTGAAATAAAGGAAAATGTACAGGGAACCAAGAATGATGTGAAAGACACTGGGAATCAAATCAATGATTTGGAACAAAAGGAAGAAATAATCATTCAACCAGAACAGAATGAAGAAACAAGAATCCCCCCCACCAAAAAAAATGAAAAGAGGCTTAGGAACCTCTGGGACAACTTTAAACATTACAACATCTGCATCATAGGGTGCCAGAAGAAGAGGAAGAGGAAGAAATTGAAAACTTATTTGAAAAAACAATGGAGGAGAATTCCCTCAATCCTGCAAAGGAAATGTTGATCCAGGAAGTCCAGGAAGCTCAGAGAGTCCCAAAGAAATTGGACCCAAGGAGGAATTCAGCAAGACACATTATAAATACATTACCCAAGATGAAAGATAAGGAGAGAATCTTAAAAGGATCAAGAGGAAAGGAGACACTTACCTACAAAGGAGTTCCCATAAGGCTGATTTCTCAAAAGAAACCTTGCAGTCAAGGGGTATTGCAGTCATGAAAGGCAAGGATCTACATCCAAGATTATTGTACCAAGCAAAGCTATCATTTAGAATGGAAGGGCAAAGTGCTTCCCAGATAATGTCAAGTTAAAGGAGTTCATCATCACCAAGTCCTTAGTTTATGAAATATTAGAGGGACTTACTTATCTAAGAAAAGGAAGATGATCAAAAATATGAACAGTAAAATGACAACAAATTCACAACTATCAACAACTGAACCTAAGCAAACAACTAGAATAAGAATAGAATTACAGAAATGGAGATCACATGTAGGGTTATCGGGACCAGGGAGAATGAGGGAAAAAGGTACAGGGAATAAGCATAATTGGCAGGTACAAAACAGACAGGGGGAGGTTAAGAATAGTATAGGAAATGGAGAAGCCAAAGAACTTATATATGTGACCCATGGACATGAACTAAGGAGGGGGATGTTGTTAAGTGGGTGCAGGATGGAGGGGTATAAAGGGGAGAAAAAATGCGACAACTGTAATAGCATAATCAATAAAATATACTTTAAAAAGCATACTCTCAATACATCAGTATTAAAGGTTTTGGAGTTAGAGATTATTTTATTCCAAACAACATATTTACAAATGGGCAAAATGGATTATGAATATATACCTACACTCATAAATTTAAAGAACTTTTTATGATTCCACAGTTCTTAATGAATTTGTAGATTTACACAAATTCAATTTAATCTATTGCCAATATTAGGGTATCATTAGTGTATGTAAAAAGGGTAACTTCCTCCCATCTGATTTCCATCTATTAATTAAACACTAATGTTTGACCTCAGTTTCTGTCCATATTCCTATCTACAAATAGCTTAGAGTCTTTTTCTATAATAATATCTTTATAAAATATATTAATAATACTTTGCAATTCAGAACAAAACTGTTCTTCTATTCAGTTACTGATTTAGACTTATTAACTTTAACTTCATGATTAAACAACCAAATTGTACTTTGAAATATACCCATTATTTTTGGTTGCTATGCATTTTAGTGTGTTAAGCATCTTATTTGAATTAATATCTCCAGATGGGTGTATATGTCTAATATCAACTACTAAGCACATCCCTGGCATGATTTTAATATTTTTAAAGCATTGATTACCATAATATATACTTCAAAGCAGATCATCTGAGAAAAGCAGTTTTATTAGCAGTATCTAATCCTAAAACAATTTTTAAAATTTAGTCACAATTTGTTTATCTTCCACCTTGCTTAATATTTTAATGTAAAATATGATTCTTTGTAGAAATTGCATGATCAAAATTTGAAACACAAATCTTATTGTTGGTTAATGTATTAAGATAGAAGGAAGAATTTAGGTCTCTGATTGTGCCCCTACATCATTTATAATTACAACCTCCACGTGGGGCAAGTAGACATTCATAGTATAAACAAAAAGTTAAGCTGAATAAAGCCTTATGTTTGGAATTGTCAGTTCTTGGAGCTATTTCCTTTATTTAGTTTTAAAACTAAACTGTAAAGTAGCTGTGAAGAATTAAACAATTTCCTTCTGTCACAACATGTGTCTGTCATGCATATATTTATGTAATTTTTTAACATCACAGGAATTTTTAAATATATGTAAAAATAGAAAATAGTGTTATAAACTTCAGTATACTCATCTTCTAGTTTCAGCAATTATCAACATTTGATCATTCATATTTTAATTTGAGTTTTCTCCACAACTATTAGTAACTATCATTACCACCATTTGAAGATTGGTATTATGTGCTAGCATTTCATCGAAGGTTCTACTTGTATTCAGTAGAAAAACACTGGCTAATTTAAGTGGAAAATAGGGTATTACAAAAATAATCTATAGAAGGACCAAAATATTCCTGGAGATATAGCATTCAGAAACACTGCTGAAAATCACAGTGAAGTTTCTTAAAGGTCATTGAAAATTAAGGGAAGTTTCTATCTTTATCATAACCTTGTCAAATAAATTCAGCATAGTCCTTTATTTTATTAGCCACTAGATTCAGTGGTGTGATTACCAACCTCAGTATACCTACCTGTGTGTAGCTGCGAGGCAGGGTAGACAAACTGATATCTGGCTTCTGAGGTGGGAGGTTCTACAAATCACAAAGCAGAATGTAGAAAAGGGGTGTAGCTATTAGAAAATCAAAGATGAGCACTAATCACTTCATTCAGAAATCTGGCACTGGGCTATATATGTTACATGTATTTTTAGTTAAATTTGCTGTCAGTTGGTCTCTTATCCTCATGTTAAAGATGAAGTGAATGAAGTTAAGTAACTCTCCCAAGGTTATACAACCACTAAATAATGGAACTTGGATACTAATATTGTAAAGGTTTACCTGATCCAAAGTCTATCTGTTAACCAGAGCACTAATTATGAATTTAAAATGATTACTTACAAAAGGCATTTCATCATCTTACAATAAGACAGTGAGGGTCAGGGAGAATGTTCAAGTGACTTGTCCAAAATTCTATCACCAACAACTTCAGAAGACCCCCCAGAGCAGCTCAGACTATTTGATAGAACTTTGATATACAATGGTGCTTATAATCACAAATACTGCCCATTAACTGTGAGAAAACTGGCATCCATAAATTCAGAGACTATCTTCTCTATTAAAATTATTCTAGAACATTCAGGGTATCAGAACTGTGACAGACACAGATAAGGTGTCTAAAACAAACAGATACTCAAAACTCTATACAAGAAAAAGAAATGGTAATTAAACTCAGGCAAAGATTGACAATAAGCAAAACATCCATCTCTTTCCAAGGAAGAACACTTGATTTGTTGCTGCGTTTGCTTGAAATCCATCTCAGACATTCAAGGTGAAAGAAACAATTCAATAAAGAATCAATACAGTTTAATGAAGCTTATATACTTGAAAGTATGTCAGGGTCTTTTCACATTCCAGTGTTCACACATCTATAGAAATACACTGACAACAGCTACATGTGGGAATGTTATAGACCAGAAGAGATAAAAATTTATCTGACAAGATTTTTTAGCACAGATAAATTTCCATTGTCATTGAGTACAAACATTTTGTTTTCCTAGATTCTTGAAAGACTTATAATTGCATGAGATGAAATAAAGCTAAAAAGTTTTTTAAATAATTATATTTTACTATTTAGTTACAGAATTGATAATCATATTATATACTGTATTTTCATTTTATATACTTACAATGTTATATACTCATATTTTTGCACTTCTCCAATTACTTGGCTAGGAGAACATTTTTTAGATGTGGAATTTTGAGGTGTAAAGAAATGCATTAAAGTTTTTGGTTTCATCATGCCTCTGGAATTATACAAAAATACCACGTGGTTATTGCAGATGAGAATATCCATTCTCCCACATATCATTTTATTAATATTTCTCAATATAATAATTTAAACATAAGCTTTAAATAAATATTTCTTTAATTTATATTCAGGTAATATATTTTATATCTAATGTTATTCATTGGAATCATCTGTTCATATCTTTTCCAATTTTCCTACTCAGGTCCTTGTATGTTTTTTATTATTATGTAAGAATGTTCTTTGTATCAAGAAGCATCAACTTTTGGTATACATTGCAACATTTTCCTATTGGCTTATTTTCCTGTTATATGTTTGTTTATTTACTTTAATTTGATTTGTAGTTGTTTTAAACCTATGGTTGATTCTAATACTCATTAGAGATCTGGTATTACTATCACACTTAGAAAAGTTTTGTTGCTTCTTACATTATGTAAATATCCATTCATAATTTTTTATATTGTGAGTTTGTTTTTCCATTGAAAATTTTAATTTTTATGAAATGCATTTTTATTCCAGTTGCATATTTTGTGTGAGCATACTGCATATATATATATATATTCATATTTCCCAAATAGTTGCTCATTTGTCTCTTTACTATGTGAAAAAGACGTGTTATTCCTGAACTAAAATGAAAACAATGATAATTTTATGGTATATTTTGCCCATAAATGCTTTGCTTTAAAAAAAAAATTCCTCTTCTACCCTCCTTGGTGGGGGTTGGGCGTGTGGTCCCAGTCCCCGTAATGTACGGAGGGAGAGGGAAAGGGCTCTGGGACCCTCGGCATCATGCCTTCGGTGCCCATGGTTTGCAGTCCACTGGTTCTATCCTCTAGCGCGGGGACACAGGTAAAAAAAAAAAAAAGAGAAAAGAAAAAAAATCCTATTCTATTTTAGTTATCTCTCTTTATTTACCCACCAGTAATATAGTTTTGCATTGTAACTTTTTAAAACACTTTAATATTTTTAGAAAAAATACCTCCACCCATTCAAGCTTATTTTTAAGATTTCTATAGTTTTGAGTTTATCAAGTTCAAAAAATTTTTAGAGAAAAACAACAAATATATAAAAGTAAATAATTTCTATATGTCTCCTGTATTTTTTACATTTAAATAATTGCTGGTCTTATAAGTAGGATTTTACTTATATTTTTCACATTTTTAGTATTTTCCTTTTGTTTTATATGGGAACTATTGTCTACATATGCATAATGAAATTGGACTATTTTTATGTCATTTCTCTTTGTAATATTTTTAATGTGTTTTTTCTTGTGTAAGTAGATACGTTTATCATCTGAGGATGTTAATCATGGTGACTCCTCTTGCTTCTAATCTTACTAGTGAGCACTTGCGGACCCAGGTGAGATCAGGGCGTGGCTATGATGGTCCATCCCTGTCTCTCAGTGCTGCGCTTCCCCTCCAGTGCAGTGTGATGGAACGAGCAGCCTGCAGATTCAAAATAACGCTATGATGTTGAAATTTATTTGTTATATTTTTATTCAGAGAGTTTCACTAGTAGCACTTTTAAATATATTTTGAATTTAGTTACCTAGAATACATTTTTAAATTATGTGTCTGCATTCATAAGTATAAACAGCTTTCATTTTTTTCCAGGCTTTTATTTTTAATAATTGGGGAGGACTCACAATGTGTATGTTTAACTTTTCAAAGTCTATTTTCAAACATTATAGTATTCCCATACTTCCTTTTCTTCTTATATTCTTTGGCTATAAGCCACAGAATACACTGCCAATATTTTTAACTTTAGAGAGTCAAGTAACTTTTAAAGCAACTGTAAATAAAACAAATCTTTTATATTTACCCCAATTTTTTCTGTTTCCAGTGAATTTCCTTTCTTTGTATAGATTCAGATTTCCATCTATTATATGCCTCTTGCCTGAAGGAATTTCTTCAAGATTTATCATAATGTTGAAATTATTTTATCTTTTCAATATTAGAACAAATAAAGATAAATTATTTTATCTTTTGTTTTTTTTCTGAAAAAGTCTTTTTTCACTGTCAATTTTGCAAGATGTTTTGGCTTGATAGCTTCTTTTATTCTTTCAGTCATTTGAAGATGCTTATTTGTCTCAGTTTTACATTATTTCAAATGAAAATCTACTGTAATTCTTTTCTTTCTCTATAAACAGTGGTACCTCGGCACTCGTCATTAATTTGTTCTCCGACTCACAATGTGTGCTGAAACTGACAAGTGATAAAACATTTTCTTCTCTAGGGTGGTGTGGTGACTCATTCAAGTCCTAGCACATAGCAAGTTGCACCGAGTCCAGAGCAAGTGCAGAGTCCTGAAACATTTTTTTGTCATCAAAATGCATCAAGTATACCGTTTGATGGTTTAATGAGTTCTGAAGCCAACGAGTACTGAAGTATGGGTGCCTTGAAGATTTTCTCTTTAGCTTTGGTTTTCTACCAGTTTGACTATGATATATCTAAGTGTGCTTTAGTTTTGTTTTTTCATTGCTCAGTTGGCATTCTCTGGGCTTCTTGAATTTGTGGTTTGTTGCCTTTGCATTGATTTTGAAAAATACTTTTTCCCTTTTTCTGTTCAAATATTGCTTCTGTTCAGTCATCTCTCTCTTCTTCTCTATTTGGGACTACAATTACATGTACATTATTGTCCCACATTTCTACTTTTTTTCCTTTAAAACTTTTTCCTCTTTGTGTTATACTTTGAATACAGTATGTTGATGTTGGGAACTGCCCTGCCAGGTTTCAGAAGCTGTAACCCCCCCCATGGCTAAGGCTGAGTAAAGGACCTTGGGACCATAAGCCACTAGGAGACAAAGCTTATCTTTCTGGCAGGGGTGCCACCTCTTCACTCTTTCTCTTAACCCTGCTTGGCCCCAGGCGGATGACTAGTTAGCCAATGATGGGTAAGATTCCTCAAGGGAAAGACAACCTAAGACAGACCTGGTCATGAAGGAGCCCTCAGGGAAGGACTTAAGGGGCTATAGCAAAAAGGGGTGATGGACCCTCACCTCTCGGCTTTGATGTAGCCCGAATCCTCACTCTGTCTTCAAGAAGTCTCCTAATCTCTTGGCTGCCTTACTTCCCCTGCCTGACTTAAGCCTGAAACAGTGCTGGAAGTGGGTGTGGCCCTGTGCTGGAAAAGGCAGGTTCCCTAGGGCAATCAGGCCTAAGAAAGAATGCATAAAATCCTATGAAACCTACTTTGCTAATACCCTCAATTTAAATGAGGGTCCAAGCAGGAAGTGACTTTGTTTCCCAAAGTTTTATGGCCTTTTAACTATCTGACCCTGAATCAGAATAAGCCCTAAGTGTTCTTTGAATGTTATCTATTGTTTAATCATTTCTGCCTGACAATGACTGATGAGCTTTACGTATATACACTGTATTCCTATGCAAATTGAACCCAATAAAAGCTTGTCAAGGCAAGGGTCGAGGCACTTTCCTCTTGAGAGAGTGGCTAAGGTGCTCAGAGGCTTGCTCTCCCATCCCTTTTCCTCCACAAGACTCGGTAGTCTGCCTGAATTTGTCTAATCTCATCCATAACTCCATGGACCCCAGGAGCCAGGATACGCATCATATTGATCTATCTTTAAGTGTACTGATTGTTCCTTCAGTTCTATCCAGTCTTCTTTGGGTTACCAAAGAATTTTTTTTATCTTTTATGTTGTGCTTTTCCCTTTTGTTTAAAAGTCAGTAATGGGGCAATAAAGGTGGGCAAGTAATGGGGCAATAAATACTGTATAAGTAGGTGGGCAGATCATCAGTGTCTTTGCTGGGCATCTGTTAAAACGTTTGCAGGGGGAAAAGGGCATCTACACTGAGGGAAGCAAGGGCTCCCTCAGTGTGAAGCTGATATGAAGTGTGGGAGATTGATCAAATGAGTAAATAGTGTTGTCAGAGATGAGAATTACAAATAAGATAAAGAAAATGGCTGCAATAAACTCTGAATGTTTGGTTTAGAATTGAAGTGTTTCAGTGTGAGCTCATGGTTAGCTAGACAAATGAAAATACGTACACATATATACTTACATACATAACATATACTTTAGTTCTGACTCTCCCGAAAGGACCTCAAGTTAGAGCCCTATTATTGCAATGAGATCATCTAACACCCAGATATTAGTTTCTAAATATTGTTCTCCACTAGTAAGGACTACGATAATTGGTTAATTACAAGGCAGTCACAGGAATGTACAAAATAAGCCTATATGTACGGAAGTACTCAAAGAATGACAGGAACATGCTGCTGTTCCAGTTATCTATTGCTGCATAAGAAATCAACCCAAGATTTAATGGTTTGAAACAATTTATTATTATCTCTCATGGTGATAGAAGCTCCCCTGCTGGAATATCTCAAGTGACTGCAAACAAAAACCAGATGCTGCTGAAATAATCTGAATTCTGACAAGGCTAGATGTCCCAGATAGTCCTTTCAGATGACTGGCAATTGACACTGGCTGTGGTATAGGAGCTCAGCTGGGGTTCAATGGCTCACGTGTCTTCCCTGTGGCTACATATTCTTACTGAGTGGTTTCTGAATTTTCGGAGGAAGCATTCTAAGAGTAAGCATTCCAAAAGAAGAAGGCAGAACTGTAAGACTTCCTAGGACTTAGCTTGCAAGTAATGTGGTGTCACTTCTGTTACATTTTGTTAGTTACTAAAAGCAAGCCAAAATTCCATATGAAAAGGACTGTACTATTGTCTTTGCAATCTAGATACCATCACCTGCCCTCTGGCTACAATGGTTTCCATTCCTCCCACAGGCAAAATACGGGAATCTACATGTCCACCTCCCAACCCTCCAATCTCATTTGAAACAGTATCAGATTTGATATTCTGGTACAGACAGATGTGTTTACAGGTGGTTCCTCAAATGCATTTCCCATAGTGCAAGTTTGCAGTGTAACAAACACTAGTTTAAGTAAACTGTGAAATGACTTTAACTGATTGACCATATAACACCAGAATCACATATTGTATATTAAGAGATAGAATACTACTATATACCTGAATTTAATTAGGAATATTTAGGAAAAATACAATAATAGCAAAATATATAGCAAAATTAATAACAAAATGAAAACCGGAAGCATGCTGTAGAAAGATTTAGAAAATAGATCAGAGATTGGTAAGGTTTTCTGTAAAAGGCCATATTGTAAATATTTTAAGGGTTTGCAGGCCATATACAGTAATTGTCTCATATTCTTATTTTTTCTTCTCATTGTATAACCCCCAATAGGTAGAAAATACTCTCAGCTTGTGAATCACATAAAAACAGGCCATGAGCCAGATTTGACTTGCAGGATACAGATTTCCCACCTCTGTGTTAGATCAGTAATTAGGAGATACTAAAATTATGAAAGAAACATATAATAATTTTTGTTATATTGTGATTAAAAAACAAATATGGAGTATTTATCAGTAAACTTCTACCTTAAATATTTCTTAGTTGTGTATGTTTTCTATATTTCAAATATACAGAGATGCTGAAAATATGTCTGGTTATTATAAAATCCTTAAGTCAAGTTTTGATGTATAGCAATTATAAAACTAGAATACTGAAATTCCCCAGGAAAGGCAAATGTAAGGATAATGCATTCTAATATCCAGCCCAACCATAACATTTTCTGTGATGCATTTCTCCAGTGTATATAATTTCCTTTCATACTACTCCCTGTTTGTTACTAAATATTTCACTGGAACTGCCAAGGGCTATTCATCCACCCTGCAGTCTGCTGAGGAAGCAGATGCAAATTGTGCTTAGTCATCATGCTCTTTGACTTTCTAATGGGCAGACTATAAATGTTATTCATGCAGAGACTGGTATTTTCCTATTTAGTATTGAACCTGGAGTTAACTGGCAATAGACTAAGCTCTTTGAGTTTTAAGAACTAAACTGTTGGAAGAAAAGGTTTTTAAAGTTGTCTGTAGAGATGAAAATCAATTCTAAATACAATTACTCCCTAGGAGGTCTCTACAGAGTTTGACTCAGTGTCAGAGTTAAGTTCTTCCCTGTGGGGGTAAGGGACAATGAACGACAGGGAGCACAAAAGATCTTGTTACTTTCAAATCAAAGATTGATGTGTTTCTCCCCAGCCAAGCTGCTTTGAGGATAACAGCACAGGCTCCAGAGGTCACAAACCTGGGTTTGAAACCCATCCCTACGGGTTTGTTACTTGTGAGATATTGAGCAAATTATGTCTCCTTGTTTCCTCATCTGTAAAAGAGGGAAAACAAGAGTATCTTACATCAGATTCTTTTCTGGATTCCATTAGTTAATACAAACAAACTTTTTAGAAGAGTGCCTAAACTTTTATGGTTTAAAAAAGAAAAAAAAATCTAATATGGTAATGGAGGGTTCCCCAGATTACAGTCATTTATGAATGGCTTTGATGATTTCTATGTGCTCTTTCATGTCCCACCTTCTTGAATTTCCCCCAATAATTGTTATATACATTATTTTTTACTTATTTTTTTTTTTCTGTATATGTAGGTAAACCATGACTTAAATGGAAGCTTAATATCATCACCCTAAAGAAAACCAGTATATTGGCCACAAATAGAAGGCAATAAACAAGTGTAAACAAAATAATGTATTTATTCTAACTAGATAATGTTGACAACCAAATGCACTGAGGTATTATTTCCCTGCTTTATTACTGATTAAAAGAAATGTTATCAAGTGTCACCACGATGCTAGAAACAAGTTAGAACCAAACTGAGGTCTTCTCCTTGATAAAATTAGAAAGATGAAAAGAAATTAAAAAAGGAATAATTTTTAAACTAAATAATTATGTCCATTAACACTTTTCTGCATCTGACTTTAAAATGATGTCTTCCACAATTTGGAAAACACTACTATGCAGAAGATTTAGGGAGACCCTTACACTTTTACTGGGCTTTGGTATGAGGACAGAATTCAGATAATTATTGAGTTTCAACTCAATAATCTAGAAAGGGGAATAATGTGGGCAAGCAAAGGCACCAAATTAGGTATGCTGTCTTGTGCACTGTCATTAAATTATTAGTTTGTGAGGGTGTAAAATAGTGAAGACCTCTGTCAGTCATATTGTACAGGGACTCAATTCCAGGCTAAGCAAGGCAGGCTGCAAGCAATAAACATCCCAGACAAGCATTCTGAGGGTGGGGTAATATGCAGTTTGTGAGGCTCAGCTCAGTACAGTGTAGAGCATGGACTCAAGAAGGCAATACCCACATGCAGGGAAACCAGTGCCTAGGTGGTTACTGTGGCAATAAAAAGAAACCCACATGTCTTTGCCAAAATAAGCGAAGGTTGAAAAGAAAACATAAGAAATTGGAGAAAATGATGTGTACCAAGTTTCAAGGCTGGATGACAAAGAGACTGCTGATACCATGACAGTAAAAGAAAATTCAAAGAAACGAAAAAGACTTAGGGGAAATATAATTTTAGTCTTGAAAAAACACTGAATTTGAGAGAATGGTGTGGTATTTAAGTGCATGCTACTTAGTAATAGGTTTTACCTGCTCAGCTTAAGGCATGAACGGACACATTAGCCTAAGAAACACTCTGGATGACATACAGTTTAGAAAAGGAGAGAAAGGGTAGTCCCTGTATTTTGGGTGGGAACATTGAACAGTGTTGATGACTGAGGCTGTATGACTAGTGTAGTTGTGGAGGGAGATGTCAGAATCCAGGGAAATGTCTTGGAATCAAACAGTAAAACAGAAGTTCAAAGGGAGATTGGATTTTCTAGTGCCCAGTTCTATACAGAGGCTGAACAGATTAAGAAAATGTTAAGCACTGGATTTGATAAATAAGAAGTCATTTAGTGTCCTTAGGAGAAAGACACAGTGAAGAGGGGTGACAAAGATTAGAATTAGGTAATAAATGAGAGAAAATGGAGGCAGAGAGTATAAATTATCAAATATGACTAATTACCTTTGTATCAAAGTTCTAGGTGCCAAATTAAAATTTAAGTTCCTTATAGGCAGATATAAAAAATAATAATTATATATTTCCCTACCAATTTGACATAATGCTTTGCAAATGAGAAGTACTCAACATCCCATCATGGATTTATTGATGGGTTTATCCCATTCATTTAACTCAGGGGTGTCCAGTGTTTTGGCATCTCTGGGCTGCACTGGAAGAAGAGTTCTTTTGGGTCCCACATTAAGTACATAAACACTAATGAAAACTGATGAGCCAAAAAAAAGGTCTGTGCATAATTTTTGTGATACCTGCCACCACAGATAAGCAAAAATGTCCTCACATAATAACCCCATTTATGCAGCAGCCCTTTCACTAATCTTTTAAAATCACCAAATAGGTCCCAAGTTTGTGATCACTAATATAGAAAATGTACATATCTAAGTAATAAAGCTAAGTACTGTTTCAAGAAAATTTACGATTTTGTGTTGGGCTGCATTCATGGCCACCCTGGGCCACATGCAACCCATGCATCATGGATTGGACACCCATGAATTTTAACTGATATACATTAAGTATTTACTGTATGCCTCTCACTCCTTTAGGTGTTGGAATTCCAACAGTTTGATAGGACACAAATCTGCTTCCCCCAGGGTCTCATGGAGTTGAAGTGGAGACAATTAACTACAAAGTCTTAGAATCTCCAGCAAGATTATACAACCTTTAAGGGAAATGAATCCAACTCTAGGTCTGGAAAGGTAAGAGACATCTTCCTGAGTAAGAATGTCTAAACATTCCTTATTAAAGTGATCAGAAAAGTCAACGGTAGCTGAAGAATCACCAAAAAATATATTTTAGTTTAAAATAAAAGGTCATCTTCAAGAAAAACCCTTGCCTCCAAGAATCCCCAAACTGCATCTGTACTCATGTCCCTCCTCAACTGTCCTTCCCAAAGGCAACAGTTTCTAACATCATCAAAATCAAAGATATAATACTTAAATCATATTTCCTAAACCCCATCACATAGGGTTGTGCTCTTTCTCTTAAAAGTTACGTACATAGCTAGTGAGTTCATGTGGCAGATAAAGTTAGTTTCTGAAACTAAGACTGCAAGATGACAATATGACTTTGCTAAAATGGGTTTATGTGGTTCATGATTCATTCTACATGGTCTAATTTAAGACCAGGGAAGTAGGTTTGTATTGGAAATTGATAAAATTGTATGCAGAGATGAAGTATCAAATACTTTGCTCTAGATGATAAAATTTTAAATTCAGTTGCAAAGATATAAATTCACAATGGTACTGCATAGTCACACATAGAGGTATTTTCTCCCTAACCTCTTAGGTTATGACAGAATCTGTATAAAATGAATAGGGAATCCCTCACTTTCCCCATATTTTCCTTCAACATCAAAAACTCAGGTCTTGGCTTATTAGTCTGGCACAATTAAGGAGGTTAAAAGAGGCAGAGTTGAACTCTAGTTCAAACACTACATTTGCAATATTATTATGACTCTTCAGAAGGCACAAGCTTCAGATTTTTTAAAAAGAAGGTATAAACAATTCTTGTCCATTCTATAAAGTACTACTACGTCAATGACTGTAAAGCCTGCTTTTGATCACTTCAGACCCCTAAGTCTTATAAGATTCATATGGTCAGTAAGATCAAGCCAAAATCATTTCGACCTGGAAGCCAGGCCCCCATAGTCAAATTCTAACACTTTGTAATTTCACATCCCAGCACTCCTGTCCTGCTGTCTCTTAAACCAATTTTGTTGTTTCTTGTTCTCATGATTAATTTAACTCACCTTTGTACCTAGTCAAATCCCATCTAATTTCCTCATATATCCAGCTCAAATTTCTCCACAAAATATTTTTAGTCCATTTCAATTAAATATGACCTCTCTTCACTGAACTCCTAAATTGCCATTCACTGTACCATTTGGTGATAGGAATAGCAAAATCATGAAGTCCTTTGCAGTCGTAAAACAGTGGCTAACTTTTATGGAGTACCAATTTCTTATGACCCACTTTCTTCCTTGGGCCCTAGCCTCCTGCAAGTCCATTCACCCTCCTCTATCCTCCTTTTATTGCCCTATCCACAAAATCCTATTCAAGTTGTGAACCAGGTTTTTATTTAAAACTATGCCCTCTATCAATCCATGCATAAAAAGTTTATTTTATCTCCAAATACCTAGTAAGATATTATTTTAAACCACTATTTAAGATGAACTCTGGCTATAGCTGCTTAAATTATATAAATTATTTTTATAATTATATATAACTATAAACAGTAAATTATATAATGATTTATATATGTATATACACTATATATACTATATAGTAAATTATAAATAATATATAAGTAATATGCTATTTATAATGTATTACAAGTAAATTATACAATAAATTCATATATGTATAATATATATACACACACACTAACTTCTTGGAACTGGTCAAGTAATAGCACAAAAGCAAATAACTATCATCCTTACAGAAAAGACCAGCTTATATTTTGAATCTCCAAATAAAAGCCTCTTATGACCATTACAGTGCTCAGACCCCTCCAACTCGTCATCCTCCATGAGCTGAAGGAAAGAAACATTTTGTAGGGGTCTTTGTCTCTACCTAACAATGGATCTCCTAAACAGAAACCACAATTCAGTAATGCAGCTTGGAAACTTTCTAAACACAGAATGACACTTTTCCCCTCAATCCAGGGCTTGGAAGAATCTGTCTCTACATTCTATGTAATTATTGAGCCTTGTTTAGAATTTTTCTAGAGGTAGGTATTTTTCTTCAGAACAACGTGCTACAGAGCTGACACAGGTAGATTTATACAAAGTGGTAAATCTTGACAAAATAGTACACAGCAGTTCAATTAACCTGCTTCAGGGTAACCTAATGTAATTGCAGAAATGCAATCCCTTCACCTGAGGTTAGAAGGTTTGAAGCTAACTTTATTATCTGAGGGTAAATGCATCAGTGCTAGATGTTCCTTTGGCACTAAACTTGGTACAAAACTAGTCAACAAAATTGCTGAGTAATAGTTAACAATAGAAGAATCTAGTAGCTGTCTGGACTCCTGAAATTAAATGGTAACACTAATATTCAGAAAACACAAATCAATAAAATATATTCAACCTTTTTTTGTTTTTCTTTAATATATTAAGGAAAAGAGTAAGGAACAAGGATAAGTAAGAGTTAGAAAGAATGAATTTCACCGAGAATCAGATTTAGGAGAGATCAATTAGAGTGGGATTGTTACAGAACAAACAAGAGGGGGGGCGGGGGCCTGGGATGATATACTATTATTGAAAGAAGGCCCCGGGTCCGTTATGTCCGCTGCCCTAGGAAAGACGTTTCTCAATGCCAGAGATTCGTGAAAAGGAAAGGAAATGTTTATTTAATGCTATACTAACTTAAAGTAGTGACCTAATGTCTTTATCAAAAATCCTGAAGTCCCTAAAAACACCCACAAACAGACACAGTCCTTCCTTCCTTCCCCCTTTGCCCAGTCCAGAGTACTGTATCTCAGGAAAGGAAATAGAAGTCCAAGGCTCAGGCAGTCCTCTGGTTCTTAGTTAGTACCCCATCTCGACTGGGAGACCTCCCTGGGTTCCCAGCACCCTCGGCTGAGTCGCCAGGATCTCTGCTAAAACCAGGTGGTGGTTCCCCCTTCTAAAGCTGTGGGAGTCCCCACTCTGGCACAGGCACGTGGTCCTCTCTCCCAGGGCCTCGGGAGTCCCCACTCTGTCCAGGCCGCGTGGTTCTCCCCTGATGGCTGCCGGTCTGGGTTTAAATCCCCCGTGCCAATCTTCTTCTGCAGCCCCATTTCCGACTCCTCCTACACTTGGGCACACTTGCCCTCAATCTGCTGTATTCTCCAGCTTTTCTGGTCGCCATTGTGGGTCTGGGCAGGTGTTACCCCATGTCATGGAGCCAATCTTCTCCCAGCCCCCACGCAGGTGCTGTAACTCAGGGGACCTGCCTCCCAGGTCCCATCTTGGGGGGGAGGTTCCTTTCCATCACCCTGGCCTTGAGCATGGCCATAGCTATTTAGCATATCTAAGTGACCAGCCAAAGGCTACAGGTATGCTAAATGACCATGCCATGGATTAGCTGCAAAGCTGCCCTGCATGTTCTTGCTCTGTGTGCCCCTTCCCCCAACTCACACCTGTGGGGGAAGGGGTGAAGACACCTTAAAATCTCCTGGACACCTTGAGTTCTGGACTCCATTTCAAATGCCTATTTGGGGTCCCCCTCTTGGCTGCACCCTGTAACAGGATATGTAGACTTGATTATGTGACTAGAGAAAGGTTTATTTTACTTTTCCCATGACTAAAAAACAAAGTTTTCTAGGAAAGGAAAACTTAAAAAGGAATAAGGTATCCTACCAAATGAATTATTACTCCCTTTGCATGTAAATTTTACTATTCCAGCTGCTGTGGGGATGTCTTAACCTTTCAATATTTCAAACAAGACTATCCTTTAAAGTAAGTTTCTATTCGCAGAATCATGAAAGAACAAGGGATGATGTACTGATGCACCTAACCAGCTCCATCAGGCTGAGTACCCCTCGAGATTTACTAATCAAGAGCTACTCCAACTACCACCACTCAGGACTAGAGAACCCCACCCCACCAACTACATTTTTTTCCTGAAGTACTAGGTTCCCATCCTGGCCAGGTGGCTCCATTGGTTGGAGCATCATCCCATGCACCAAAGGTTTGCAGGTTTAATTCCAGGTCATAGCACTTAGCTAGGTTGCAGGTTTGATCCCAGATCAGAGGAGTATGGGAAGCAACTGATAGATATTTTTCTCTCACATTAATGTTTTTCTTTTTTCTCTCTCTCTCCCCTCCTTCCTTTCTCTCTCTAAAATCAGTAAACATATCCTTGGGTGAGGAGAAAAGAAGGAAAGGAAGGGAGGGAGGATGGGAGGAAGGAAGGAAGGGAGGGAGGAAAAGAAAGAAAGAAAAGAAAGAAGGAGGGAAGGAAGGAAGGAACTAAATTCCCATTTAATAATTTGTTTCTATGTAATAACAGTCAAGGTTTATGAAGAACACTACAGCACATAAATGTCTTCATCACCCATCATTTCATTTGTGACTCATAACAATGCTCTAAATTAAGTTCATTATCATGTCATTTACAAATAAGGAAAATTTAGTTACTTGCTTAATGTCATATAGTTAGTAAGTGGAATCTGAACTCAGATTCTCAATTCCACATTGTTTTTGTTTTTAAAAAGAACTGCACAAAATTCCACTATAATGACCTATAAAAGTAATTCTTTCTTTGTCATTTCCAAAAACAGCCAGAGAATATTTATTTTCTTCATCTAAGGTTTAGTAACATCAAATTAGAATTTAAAATGTGGAAGAGAAATGTTTATAGTTATGTGAGACATATGATAAGGCACAAGATTCATATACCCTTGTGAGTGAATGAGAATAATTCACTAAAAGGAAGCAAATGCAAATCAAAATAAATGCAAAATAACTACTTACATGTGTTTGATTGGCAATTTAAAAGTTTTATAATAACAAGACTTTATGGAGTAAATAAGCATTTGTATGCACTATTTGTGGTAGTAGAAATTGTAATATTTTTGTAGGGTAACTTAACCATAGCCACCAAACTGTAAAATGGATATACATTTGATGGAGGATTTTCACTTCTAATGATTTACTTTATATATTTATTTATTTATTTATTTACACACACACACACACACACACACACAGGTAAAAGTTTCCTGACATGTGTGTATGTGTGTGTATATATACATACATATGCATGACACTGTATGCCCATGTGTATATATACATGCATACATGTGTATATATATACATGCATAGTATACACACAAATACACATGTACACAAATATGTTTAACATTGTTTTATTAATAATAACATTGCAAATAAAAGGAAATGTCCATCATTAGAAGGATGACTAAATAAATTATGATACATGTATATACTGGTATATCTCCAAGGTAAATAATTAAAGGTAAAAAGCACTATAAAAATCAGTGTCAATTTAATAAAAATCTCCTTTACTAAAAACAACCTAGGTAGGCATATGCATGTTTTTTAATAAAAAGTTATGAAAGAAACTGAGAATAATACTTACATTTGGGGAGCAGGGTCAGGGGAGTACAGGAGAGATGCTTACTTCTCTCAAATGGTAGATACCCCATCTGTACAGTCAGGAACGGTAACTAGGTACATGTATTACTCCCTAGCTAGTGTCATATACTTACAGTACTTTTCATAATGGATCTTAAGTTGGTTGCACATTCCAATCTACTATTGAGTCCTGATAAGATAGTTCATAACATGCTAGGCTGTATCTTAAATATTGGCATTTTTCAAAGTTTATGGACTATGCAGTCTGATGGGACTAATAACTTTACTCTATTGACTGGGAAGCTCATCCTTGTCTTTAACAATCTGAAGCATGAAATGCTTAGAAACAACTGCTGAGCTCTAAAGTAAAATATCAATAGATGCTTGATTAGTTCAAGATAGACCTTCAAATATGCCTTCAAACAAACATTGTAAATATGAGTGCCTGCAGTAACACTCCAGTGACACCCACCACTGTTCACAAGCTAAACATGACACAAGCTAAACAGTTTCCAGAACTACATGCCCACTTGCACAGGAGATGTTACATAGACTTTCCTCCATGAAAAAGAACGTCACCAGGACTGAGGGAAAGAAGCATATGTTAAGGTCTATAGTCCAAACTGTAACCGCTATTTGGGAAACATTTATTGCTACCCAGCAGCAAAAACCAGTTCCAGTATTAAGTAAAAGTCTTGGGCACACATTTGGATAATGAATGGGGCAAATCCATAACTTGCAGAGGGAGCACCTTGAACACAGATCTGCCTGGATCTGCTTAACTTTGTGTTTATCCACCAAAGCACACTGGCTGAGAAGAATCAGTCATCTTCATGTATATGAAGATAATTCCAGGGATAACAAGGGAAAAAGCTGAGGCATCAATTTCTTTCCTATTGCTACTTTTAAAGAAAAATAAAGAAATTAAAGCCTCAAAATTAGAGAAAAAGATGTATGTTTTTTAGAACCTGTGCATGAATATTTATTTATTTATTTATGTTTTAATTGTTGTTCAAGTACAGGTTTTTGTCTTTTACTCCCATCTTTTTATGATTTAGAAATATATGCTTATATAGAAACTTCTTAGGTAAAACTAGCTATCTTTTATCTATTTGTTGGATATTTTTTAATTGAAAGAAATGAAAAATGTGATAGGGAAGCACCTGTAGATGATGCATCTTAGATAATACTCCTGGGAAAACAATTACAACACCCTCACTTCCATGGTAGTTAAATTTCCTCCGTGTTATTTAGAATTTTTTTAAAGAAAAAAAAATAAATAGTTGAAAAAAGGATAACACTCCAAGGAAGTAATTTTAATCAGCTGTTAGGATTTTTAAAAATATCAACAGCTTAATAAGTGCTCAGAATAGAAGTTGTCTGGGTCAGTGCCAATTTCCAATGATGCTAAACATCTGAAAGATGTGTCAAATGCAATTTAATGAATACCACTGAGTAAAAGGGAAGTTCCGCTTCCCTTTGTGCCTTTTCAAACAAACAGGACAATGCTAAGGCGTCACAGTCCAAGTAATTTAGCTTCAAAGCACAGGGAAAAGCTCACATTCTCTTTTGTGCCTTTCCAATGTTTACAGACAGAGCAACGTTGCCCACTTCTGATGTAAACACAGAAATACAGAAATGTATTTGTGCTTTTCCCCCAATATATATACACATATGCAAATTTTCATACATAAGTTCACCTAGCTCAGTCCTTACTTGGTAAGATTCTTGCCTCTGTGCACCTCCCATCTCTTCTCTGCTTTGACCTTCATGTGCCCTATTACTCAGGCTCCTTTACCTCTTATCCCCAGCTAGCTGTTACCAGGCTCTGGGAGGACACAGAAAGGTAGAGAGTTTAAAGTACTTCTTTTCCCCACAGTCCTGGAAACGGTTTCATTATTTAACATCACCCCTCCTGGAGAGATCCCAATTCCATGGTTTCAGCTCTGACCCCTCAAAGCCTAGGAGTAGGTAATATCTGTGACTGTTCCTGGATCTCCACCAATACTGTTTAGTTCTCTTAACCCTGTCTATATTTACTAGGTGGTCCCTTCATCTAATGTTTTCAAACTTTTCTGATGATGCAGTCCACTTTCTACTTCAAACCTGCCAACATCCTTTCAGAGAGTAGAACTTAGGTGTTCATCATCTGTATGTTCTGAGAGTTTCATACAACACCTACGAGAGAGTGGGAACTCACTGTTTTTGGAATGAATGAATGAAAGAATTAATGAAGGCAGTACTAGATGAGCTAATGTGTAAAAGAAAAAATAAATGTAAACCATGGCTCTTATTGCAATGAAGGTTACAATCTAAGGAAGAAAACAATGTGCAGGTGCAAAAATTCAACAACTCTTCAAGGCTACACATGGTAAGTATAAGGTTTTCTTAGACCCCGCCGAGGAAATAAACAGCCAATTAGCCATGGAAACAGGCAGATGAGCTTTATTTTGGAAGTTTGTGCTCCCAGG
Organism: Phyllostomus discolor; assembly: GCF_004126475.2. Lineage (NCBI taxonomy): Eukaryota > Metazoa > Chordata > Mammalia > Chiroptera > Phyllostomidae > Phyllostomus > Phyllostomus discolor. The sequence goes on from NC_040904.2 coordinate 86,735,652, forward strand.
TGATGTTTTCCCCACCCGGAGAAGGGGCTAAGAAAAGACCTCGAGGGAGAAGGGAAAGGCTGGGAGTTTTATATGGCTGGACTTTGCGCGGGAGCCAAGGATTGGGTCTTGGTGAACAAAGAAGCAACTTAGCATTGGTGGCTCCTGGTCTGATGTCAGTCACCTCTTCTGGGTCAGAGTTCAGTTGCCATATTACTTGTAGTCCAAATGGTGGCCATATTTGTAGTCCAAAATGCTAATTATAACTAGATTCCCACTTGCCCTACCCTGCCCATCCTGACAGTAAGTAATGAATCACAGGCCTCCATGTTCATATCCCAGAAAAGGTGCAACACCTGACAGTAAAGAAAAGCACCGGGTGAAAAAAAATGTTAACATTCAGCAGTCTCACAAATTCCCCAATAAGGTAAACCAAGTAAGATAAAAACAACAACCCAATACTTCTCTGCCTCATAGGTGTGCTGGTAGCTTTGTCTAGTTAATATTTATAAAGCACTTTGCAGATCAAAAGTGATAAACATTATCTAACAGCCCTGTAAATGCAAATGTGTCAGGTCTTATGAAACTTAACAGAAATTAGAGAGTGACAAACTACTCACAATAACAAATGCTCCACTAGGGCTTTGCATTTAAAGAGGCCAGATGGGGGAGGAAAGTCTTTTTCCCTAGGGGAGAGACTCAAGCTAATCTCTACCCCACCTTTACTTCCACCAACACACACACACTGCAGAAATGTTTAATTTAAAGCCTGAGAGATGATGCACTTTGTAACAGCATGTAAATCAATGTTTTATTAAAGTCTATGAATTACTATGCAGAAAAATGCAAATCACAGTAAAACACATCACAAAGATTCAATCCTGCTCTGTTCTCAGTGCAGCAATTACCAAGCCTTGCCTTGGCCAGTGGGGATAGAATTTAACTAGAGGTGGGCAGTTTTACCTCCTTCTTGCCTGTGGAAACTGCAATGCCTCCCAGTAATTTTGTTTCACCCCCAGAAATGCAAATAGTCAAGTTATCCCCCACTGGCCATTTTTTAAGTTGCATTTTTAAAACACTTTTCTCTCCATTGACTTTACGTGGGTAGCCTAAGTAGCTTGCCTGGTCAGATAACCTTTTTACACAAAAGAGAGGAGCTTACACACCATAGTATTTCTCTCTAGCTTGTCCATCAGGTAGAAGGCTTGGACTTAATATCTTTAAGCTTGCCTTATAAATATATTATAAATATATAAATATGTTTTATATTTATACAAAAATTAGAATGCCATAAATATATATATGACAGAACCCGATCTATGGCTTTAATTTCAGTGTGATTTTTCGGTTATGTTGGAACATGAGCTCAGGTTTATTGGGTTTATTTGCCATTGACAGGAAAAGGGATCTAGGTGACAAATCCTCTTTAGAGGGGGCTGAAATGATCAGAAAATAATATCCACTGGAAGTGAAGGCAAACACAAAGAAAAAGGGGTAAAAAAGAAAGGAATGGAGCAAATGCAAAGCAAAATAAATTCTAAGAAACATTGTATGAAAAAATATATTTAAAAAGAGATAGTAAGTCAATTCTTAAAATACCTTGAAAGTGCAAGTTTTCAGTTATTGAAGGGAACAGAAAGAAGCAGAAACTATTATTTCCATTATAATCCAAAATCTTATTTTATATTTGGGGCTTGTGAATTCTTTTATTTCAAAGAAAGTCTTAAAAAGCTTCACTGCTACACATTATGTTAAATAAATATGGCAGAATAAATAAACCACAGACAATAATATATTGTAAAAGCTCTAAAGAGTTAGATAGGTATTTAAGGCTGAGTGCTTTTTAATATATAAAGCAAGAGCGTGTCTGTGACAAAATAAACTGCAATTGTTCCAATTTCATATTTTTGATACTTTGAACACTTAGTAGCTAAGTAAATTTCCAGTGGCTATATTTTCTGTTATTTATGAGTGTTAGAATACATATAACAATCAGCTTTTCCATTTCTCAAGCATTGGGTTTTAAAGATCAAATGAGACACTATATGTGAAAGTGACTTAAAACTGTAACTAATGAAACAAATTTTAGATTATATTAGGTAATTCAAATAATGTAATACCTTTAAAAAAGAACAAAATATTGAGCTATATACATTTCAATTTACAAGCAAGTAGTGATAATAACAATAACCCTTATTCTTTTTCATGAGCTAATCAAAGATCTTTTCCAATCCATCTTTTTGCTTTAAAACAGCTGAGAAGCAAAGACTCCACTTAACAAAATAGAGTACATGAAGGGAAGGGAACATTTCTTGCCTGGTATCCCTGCCTTATATCTCTGTTTTATTCTTCAATTTGAAATATTTGGGAGTAGGTAAACTATAATGCTTTTATGCAAATACTTCTTTAGAATATGTATCCATTAAGTAAGTGAGTAATCCCCTCAAAATGGCTATCCCCTTTGCAATGCTCACCTTCAATCCAAGAACTATGGCAATTCTTACTTTTTATTTATTTGTGTTTGTTTGTTTACTGTTGTTCTATTACAATTGTCCTCACCTTCCCCTCACCACTCTTCCCCTGTCCCAATCCCTGCTCTCACAGTCAATCCCCACCCCATTGTCCATGTCCATGGGTCATTCATACAGGTTCCTTGACTAGACCTTCCCCTTCTTCCCCCTCTTATTCCCTTTCCACCTTCCCCTCTGGTGGCTGTCAGTCTGTTCCTTGTTTCCATGCCTCTGGTTCTATTTTGCTTGTTGTTTCTTTTGTTCATTAAGTTCTTCTTTTAGGTGGGATTATATGGTATCTGTCTTTCACTGCCTGGCTTATTTCACTTAGCATAATGCTCTCCAGTTCCATCCATGCTGCAGAAAGGGGTAGGAGCTCCTTCTTTCTTTCCACTATGTAGTATTCTATTGTGTAAATGTACCACAGTTTTTTGATCCACTCATTTACTGATGGGCACTTAGGCTGCTTCCAGCACTTGGTTATTGTATATTGAGCTGCTATGAACATTGGGGTGCATAGGTTCTTTTGAACTGGTGTTTCACAATTCTTAGGGTATATTCCCAACAGTGGGATCACTGGATCAAAAGGCAGTTCCACGTTTAATTTCTTGAGGAAATTCCATACTGTTTTCCACAGTGGCTGCACCAGTCTGCAATCCCACCAAGAGTGCACTAAGATTCCCTTTTCTCCACATCCTCACCAGCACTTATTTGTTGATTTGTTAATGATGGATGTTCTGACAGTTGTGAAGTGATATCTCGTTGTGGTTTTAATTTGCATCTCTCTGATAGCTAGGGATACTGAGCATCCTTTCATATGCCTCCGGGCCCTCTGTATGTCCTCCTTGGAGAATTGTCTGTTCAGGTCCTTTGCTTGTTCTTTAATTGGATTATCTTCTTGGTGTTGGCTTGTTTGAGTTCTTTGTATATTTTAGAGATATATTCTAATAGAGTTATACAGAGAGGTAAAATCTGGTATCCTTAATTGTTTATTGAAGTGCATTTTCCATATCAATGACATTAGGAATGGTGATCACATGTATTTAAAATACTTCCATTGACCTATGTATTAGGAATATGTATGATTGAACGAGCTTTCTGCAGTTAATATTGAAGAAATTGTTATATGAAATATTTGCTTAATAAAAATTATTTACTAATCTGAAAACAATTCTTTACAAATTAGCTATTTTGTGTTGTTTAGCCTATTTATATATTGAGAACTATCTACTCAGTAAAATTTACTACAAGCCTCTTTAAGCACCATAATTTTAGGGATTCTTGGGCTAGACCACACTTTCAGGAGCTATGCTAGTAGTATAAAGAAAGCTTCATGCTCACTGACACCAAGTTTCAACTGCAGCGTTCTGCCCATTGACCTGATGGCATTTCTTTCTATGGTTGGCGCCCAGATCCTGCAGAGGCTTTGTGCCAGAGACACCAATCATTGTACTCCTCGAGTGCAAATTAGCACCTTTTGTCCTCACTGAACTATTATATGTTCAGGCAATAAAGAACAGTTACATCTTTTCCTTCAAAATCAACCTATAATTATCTTCTTTATTTTTGTCTCTATGCATTAAAAATAATAGTAAAAACAGACTATAATCAATAATGTTTTAAAAATTAAGAAGATCCCAGATAAGAAATCAGATTATGATATTCTTTTGGTTAGATTACATCATGTGTTTTTATAAAAGCAAGGAAGACCTACATACAAATTTTATCATTATAAGTAAAATGCAACAAAGGAGAATGAGAGGCTCATGTTTATAGACACTAAGAAATATTTAAGTGCTCTTTTTAATTTTTTGTTGATATTCCTTTAACTTTATTTAATAAAGTTACTCCAGTATTTAATGTTTTATTGTTGATGAGCAGTATTTCTTTACCTACAGTCTTGTGTTAAAGTTACCTTTAATTTATGTGTGTGTGTGTGTAAAAATACATGTAGGATTTGATATCATTTCTTTAAATACCTATAGATGTGGTTGTTCTGTCCCATACATTAAAATTAAATTACCTGATTTCAATAAAAATGAAAAACTATTGATGTTGAAAGTCATAAAAGTAGTGAAAATAGAAACAATTGAATTTTACTCTGATACATTGATATTAAGAAATCAGAAATGCCACATGAAAGTTTCTACGTTGGTCAATGTAGAATAACTGTTCCACCTGAAATGATAAAAAAAATACAGATAAAATTTATAAAACAATGGTTTTCAAGACACTGGATATCAGGCAATATTGGACAATGAATCTTGAGAAATCACCAACAAATGAGCTGAGCTCTATCATTATATCAGCTTACAGCATTTTGAGTTTCCAGGCTGCAGTGCAAGGAAGGACACTGAGGCAGAGCCCAGCCCGTGGACTGAGCTGCAGAGACAGGGTAGAAAGTTTCAGGTGACTAAGGGCTTAGGTCTCGCATGACTGACTACTGAAGAGAACTGTGCAGACAAAACTCCAGCGACACAAAGAAGGTCCTCCTTGAGTTTTCAGCAGAGTCCTGGACAGCACATAGCTACCAGTGCCTCAAGGAAGAATCACCCAGTACTCAGCACTCACGGAAAGCTGAAAATGCCTATTCCAACCAGTCAGAGTGAAAAACCTCATCATTAATTGTAACTGGGTACAATAGTCAGAGGAGGCTTGACTCAGTAGTAGGGAATAATCAGACTCTCACTACCTGTGACTTTGGTCCTGCCTAACAATCTTAAAGCAAAACCAAAAAGGATTAAAGTGTTTTTCAAGTAACTTAATTGAAGTCCAGAAAAAGCTGAAGCATATTGATACGAATACAAAAATATTCAGCACCCAACCAGATAAAAATGCAATAACTGCCATCCAGTTCAAAGTTACCAGGCATGCAATGAAGCAAAAAATAAATAAATAAATAAATAACCCACAATAAGAAGAAAACTCACACACTAAAATACTCTGGACCTGATACAGAAGATGCTAGAATTAAAAACAAGCACACTGAAAGAGCTATTCCTTCTATATTTCACATGTTGAACAAGTTAAGTAAACATAAGTAAGCTAAGTAAAAAAACCAAAATCAAAATGTTAGAGATTAAAACACAGCGTATCATATAAAAATACAATGTGTAGAATTAATAAAATGTTTGACATTGCAGAAGGTCAGTAAAAAACAAAACATTGCAACTCTCCAAAATGAAACATAAAAGGAAAAAAATCAAAAGAAATATACATGTCTAATACCATATGATCTCACCTATAAGTGGAACCTAATCAACAAAACAAACCACTGAGCAAAATAGAACCAGAGACATGGAAATAAAAAACAAACTGACAGTGACCAGAAGGGAGGGGACAGGAGGATAACAGGGTTAAAAAGGGGAAGGGTCAAGTCAAGGAGCAATTATAAAGGACCCATGGACAAGGACAATGGGGGCAGAAGGAGGGGGAGGACTGAATGTGGAAGGAGGGAGGTGAGCAGGGCAGGGGAGAGTAATGGGGGCATAAAGGCAACAACTGTAACTGAACAACAATAAAAAAATTTATAAAACTAGGTAGAACAACAAAAATAAGTAAACAGATCAACAGTGAACTATGGGGCAACTACAGGAGGAAGGGAGAAAGGGTAAATGAAATTGGTTAAAGAATAGTTATATATTTTCCAAATTTATAGAAAACTACAAATCGGCAGACCCAAGAAGCTCAATAAATTCTAAGTACAAGAAACATCAAGAAAATTACACCAAGGCACATCCTAATCAGTTGCTCAAAACAAATAATAGTTTATCTTAACAGCAGTCAGAGAAAAAGAAACATTGTATATAGGAGAAAAAACATAAGAGTAACTGCACATTTCTCATCAAAAACAATAAAAACGAAAAGAGAGTGTAACATTTTTAAAGCACTGAAAGCAAAATCTGTCAAACTAGAATTTTACATTGAGTGAAAATATTTGTCCAAATAGAAAAACTAAAGACATTTTTATAGCAGAATGTATTTATCAAGCAGATGAACACTACAAGAAATGTTAAGGGAAGTCCTTCAGGCTGAAAGAAAATGATAATAGATGGAAATCTGGGTCTCAAAGGAATGAAGAGTACTGAAAATACTTAAGTAAGTAAATGTAAAGAACCACTCATTATTTAAACCATTTTAAAAGATAACTTACTGTTAAAAATACAATATAGTATAGACTTCATAACACGTAAAAGTAAAAGACATGACAAAGCAGAGACATGAAAGTTCACTGGGGTAAGGTTCTTCTCCACATGAAGTGGTTGGTATAACAGCACTAGAAGTAGACTGTGAGAAGTTACAGACGTGTATTCTAAATTCTAAAGCAACCAAAACAATAGCAAAACAAAAAGTTATAGCTAACGAGCCTACAAAGAGTAAAACAAAATCATAAAAATCCTGAATTAACCCAACAGAAGGCTGGAAAGAGTAATGTAAACAAATAACAGGTGGAAGAAATGGAAGCAAACAGCAGGATGATAAATGTAAACATAACCATATCAAATATGCACATTAAAGGGAAACGGTCTACCTGCCTCAGAAAAATGTGTCAATGGCTGTGCCCAGGTTCTTTAGTGGATTATTTCACTTAATTCTCAGAAGAAATGTGATGAGATTGCTGCTTTTATTCCCTTTTACAGATGTCTGGTGAGATTGAGTTATTTTCTCTTCTTTTTGTTAGTGGCAACCAAGAAGCCCAGACTTGAGTCAGCAGCTCCCCACCCCCAGGAGATAATGCTACATGATGAAGACTAACTAGCCATTTTCCTGAGCAAGAGCATAACTTCATCATACCAACGGTGCACATTTCCTCAGGCTGGTAAATGCACGCCTCATGGGAAACCAAAAGTCTTCCTGGTTTACTTCCTTCTGATAATTTTAAAATTATGTTGCTGAGTATTTAATTCTAATTTTTGTTTACACCGTTCATTATTCTCTTGAATCAAGCATCTTACAGTTAATGCAGTTTGTCAACAATTGTGGCTTTCCTGATTACTACAATCAAAGACAATAAACACAGAACAACCTTCTGCCTAAATCTAGTAAGAATAATGTGTCCATATTATCCTCACCACATCCTGCTCATGTATAAATGCATTTAATTCATCTTCTTTGACTTAAAAATTGAAGATGAGCTGGCAAATGGAATGGAATTAAACATCATGTGGCTGAGGCAAGAGACAATAAGCAGATCCTTAAGTGGGGATGCAAAATGTGAAGTCAAAGACATCAGGCGAGACGTGTTTTAGAGTGGGAAACTGTTGTTACATTGGGATGTGCACTGTGCTACTGTGCGCTGTGGTAAGTACTGTGCTAAACATTGTACTTTCAATGCTTCCTTTAATCCTCACAAGGTAAATTACTGTTGAAATACTAGCTGATGAGATTTCTATTCGCAGCTACTTGTACCTTCAGGCCAGGTTCTCACAGAGCCGAGTAGTCATTTGATGTCGACCATCCATGGAAAGGATGACACATGAGATCACAGAAACAAATGGACAAGGGTTTATACTTGGCTTTGAATTACATACCCCTTGGTCTCAAGGGAATGTTTATGTAACATAAAAATTAGGCTAAAGTGGTAAATGAAAGAGAATCCTTTCTTCCAGGAGCTATAAAGTGAGAAATGGAGATAGGAGAAGACTTGGATGAAATGTGTAGATATAGAAGAATCTCGTGCAAAGGAAATGAAACACCATCTAGGGATCACTAACTTCTGCTCCAAGACACACCATCCATTGCCAATGTCAAGGAGCTCTATAAGAGCAGGATCAGTTTGAGGAGGTATCTCACACACCTGCACCTAGATAATACATCAATTGTGCTTTCTAGGGACTTCCATTGAGGATTTACCTTTGATAGCAGTCAACATGGTACCAGCTAACTATCCAGAAAAACGGATGCCTTTTTCCCCCTCTATATTTTGCCTAATAGCTTCCTGCCTAATTTATCTGACACTTTCCAGCAGCAAAGCACACTTTGACATCTGTTGCTAATCCCTTCCCTGGAGAATTGGTTTCTGGAATTCTAGATGATGGTTGAAAGTAATGAAGGAAGAGACTTATTTTTTCCTTCGGTGGGACTTAATGAATCAGTTTAATATTTCCCCTGGGCCAAGTTAAAGGTAAAGCACACCCTATTATGGTTTAAACAGCCCTACTGGTTAAATAATGTCATTCTTATAACACAGAGAAGAAAACTAGGATAGAATTCAGAATGGTTAAATTAATTTTACCATTGAGTCACACTGCAAAGTATATGGTTATTAGAAATTCAAGTCTAAGTCTGTCTATTTACCCTCTTTTTACTATACCACATAGCATTGATCTTAGTGAAAGTATCAAAATAAGTAATCTTTTATGGAAAAATTTGCACTTTTGCCAGGTTTCAGATAGACCCAATATTTCTGAATTATTAAAAAAAACACAACGAAAAAAACTTCTAAGCAATTCACAATTAAAAGAATAAGCAACCAAAGTGTCGCAGGTTCAATTCCCAGCCAGGGTACATGCCTGGGTTGCAGGCAGTAACCCCCAGCAACCGCACATTGATGTTTCTCTCTCTCTCTCTCTATCTCCTTCCCTTCCCTCTCTAAAAATAAATAAATAAAATCTTAATTAAAAAAAAGAATAAGCAAAATTGATCATATGTAATACTTAGGACAATACAAGGAATTAGCAGGAAGACACTATAAATAATATAAACACATAAAAATAATGTGATTTTTTGCTAATGTATTTGAAATTCCAAATAATTAGACAACTTTACAAGTAAAATAACATCCATAAACTTAAGAATAAATTAGACTGAAGATGGGAAAACCCTATGAAGAGCAAGATAATAAGTATTTTAGCCTTTCAGGTGATACATTCTCTCCCAGCTTCTCAACTCTGTTGCTGTGGTGTGGAGCGGCCATGGATAATACGAAAACATAAGTGTGGCTTTTTACCAGTACATTTCATTTTCACATAGTCAGTGGACTAGACATGGCTTCCAAGCCTTAACCTGCCAATTTCTTAATTACAAAATCACCATTATAAATGTAAAACCAGAACTCAAGAATCATGGCTTCCAAGCCTTAACCTGCCAATTTCTTAATTACAAAATCACCATTATAAATGTAAAACCAGAATTCAAGAATATACCTACAAAATAAACTCTATTCCCAAGTAATTTATAGGTTAGTTTACCAAACCCTAAAAGAATAGATATTCCAGATGCAACTGTTCCCAAGTAAAGAAAAGTAAGATACAAAACTCTTTTATATTAATATATCCTTTACACCAAAACTAGATAAAAAACATTGAACCATTTTAGGCCAATTTCACATAAAAATAAATATCATAAATAATTAGTAAACCAAATCCAGTCATATATTTCAAAAGAATATACAACAGCCAAATTGAGTTTCATTCCAGAGTTTCCTAGATTTATTTTAATCAAATGAATATATCAAAAATGTGGAGAAGGAATTAGATAAAATACAGCACTTGATCTCGCACAAAATTCTTAGCAAAATAGTAATAGAAGGTAAAAAAATTTTAAACTAATAAAGAATATGGACCAAGCTGCCACAAAATTTTTATAGTTAAAAATCCAACTATGAAAGCATGCCCATGAAACCTAGAGACCAGAAAAACATAATCAGTGTCATTTTTACATTACTCTTAAAGAACTAATACAATGAGATAAAAAGAAATAAGAGAGATAAATGTTGGAAAGAATAAAACTAAATAATTACCATTCTATTCCAAGAATATGTCTACCTACAATGAGAATCTAAGAAACTCTATAGGTAACTATTGAAAATAAGAGAATTCAGCATTGCATGATATAAGCTCAATACACAAAAGTAATTAGCATTCTGTTATATTGGAAACAACTAATTTGAAAAGGTAATAATACTTTTTAAAAAATACCCATTCCAATGATCACTAACACTATGAAAATTCTTGGAAAACTAAAAAGGTAGCAAAAAGAAATTTGTAGAAAGTATTATGAAACTTCATTAAAGAATAAAAATTTCAAAAGTGGAAAGAAATACCATATTTATGAAATATTTAAAATAAGTATTTTAAAATATTGCCTTCCCCATATACATACAGATCAAATTAATCTGAATATATACTTTTAATGGAATTAGGTATTCATATGACATATTATTTAGCAAATTTTACATTTTAACTATTTAAAAAAAATTATCCAAGGCAGTATTATTGATTTCAGAAAGATCTTTTTTGTTGTTTTTAAATTAATTTATTTTTTAAATATATTTTATTGATTATGCTATTACTGTTGTCTCATATCCCCCCTTCACTCCCCTCCACTCTGCACACCCTCTCCTCCCCACTTCCCCCCCTTTAGTTCATGCCCATGTGTCATACTTATAAGTTCTTCAGCTTCTACATTTCTCATGCTATTCTTACCCTCCCCCTGTCTATTTTCTACCTACAATCTATGCTACTTATTCTCTGTACCTTTTCCCCCTCTCTCCTCCTCCCGCTCCCCTGTTGCTGACCCTACATGTGATCTCCATTTCTGTGGTTCTGTTCCTGTACTAGTTGTTTGCTTAGTTTCTTTTGGTTTTGCTTTAGGTGTGGTTGTTAATAATTGTGAGTTTGCTGTCATTTTACTATACATGTTTTTTTAAATATTCTTTTCTTAGATAAGTCCCTTTAACATTTCATAAAATAAGGGCTTGGTGATGATGAACTCCTTTAACTTGACCTTATCTGAGAAGCACTTTATCTGCCCTTCCATTCTAAATGAAAGGTTTGCTAGATAGAGTAGTCTGGGATATAGGTCCTTGCCTTTCATGACTTGGGACACTTCTTTCTAGCTTCTTCTTGCCTGTAAGATCTCTTTTGAGAAATCAGCTAACAGTCTGATGGGAACTCCTTTGTAGGGTACTGTCCCCTTATCTCTTGCTGCTTCTAGGATTCTCTCCCTCATTTTTACCTTGGCTAATGTAATTATGATGTGCCTTGGTGTGTTTCTTCTTCAGTTGGACTTCTTTGGGAGTCTCTGAGCTTCCTGCACTTCCTTGAAGTCTACTTCCTTTGCCAGAATGGGGAATTTCTCCTTTATTATTTGTTCAAATACGTTTTCAGTCTGTTGCTCTTCCTCTTCCCCTTCTGGTACCCCTATAATTCGGATGTTGGAACGTTTAAAGATGTCCTGGAGGTTCCTAAGCTTCTCCTTGTTTTTTTGAATTCTTATTTCTCCATTCTTTCCTGTTTGGTTGTTTCTTTCTTCCTTCTGGTCCATTCTATTGTTTTGAGTCCCAGTTTCCATCCCATCGCTATTGGTTCCCTGTGCATTTTCCTTCATTTCTTTTATGGTAACCTGCATTTTTCATGTAATTTGCATCCAAAATCAACCAATTCTGTGAGCTTCCTGATTACCAGTGTTTTAAACTGTGCACCTGATAAGTTAGCTATCTCTTAGTCGCTCAAAAGGATGAGTTCTGGGGCACTGATTTGTTTTTCTGTTTGAGCCATCTCTCTCTCTCTATTTTTTTTTGGGGGGGTCTGGTCGCTCCTGTTAAGGTGAGGGGTGGAGTCTTAGGTGCTCACCAGGGCTGGGCACCCCAGTCGCTAGATTGTGACATTGTATGTGAGGGTGGGGTCGAGAGGGAATAGTGGCAGTAGCTCCGTTCTCCGTGGGACCTCAATCCCTTCCCTGGAATCTTTGGTTACGTGCTCTGCATGGCTCCACAATCGCCGCCTCACTGGGTCTGCCAGCTGCTGCTTGTGTACTCAGGGTCCACCCACTGCGATCTTGCATGCGCTAGATGCCTTATGTGCTCCCGGTTGCCTTATGCGCCCAATTCTCCCTTTCCTCGGTGCTGCAACCTGTGCCCAACCTGCACCCGACCTGCGCCCAACCCGCACCCTGCTGCTTGTCTCTGCCCCTCCTACTGGTTTGGATAAACGGGTCTACTTCAACTTCTTGTCTGTGCGACTTCCATTCAGATAAATTTTCTGTCAATTCTCAGTGTTACTCTGCCTCTAAATTGTTGTTCCAATCTTGGTTGTGTGTGGAGGTACGGTGCGCCCACCTATGCCTCCATCTTGCTGTCCTCAATTTCAGAAAGATCTTTATACTACCATGTAACCAGTACCAGAGCATGCTGCTCCTAATTTTAGGTCAGACTTCTTAATGTTTGATACATTCATAACACATAGAGGTACATTATGTCATTCCTACCTACATAAGCTTTTATCATCTTTTTTCCAATTATAAAATAATACACATTAATTGTAAAATACAAAAAGTACAAACAAGTACATTCTGAAAATATGAAAAAATGCAATCAAGAAGAGGAAAAAGCCCTGGCTGGTGTGGCTCAGTGGATCGAGTGCTGGCCTGTGAACCAAAGGGTCACTGGCTCCATTCCCACTCAAGGCACATGCCTGGGTTGCAGGCCAGGTCCCCAATAAGGGATGAGAGGCAAACACACACTGATGTTTCTCTCCCTCTCTTTCTCCTTTCCCTTCCCCTCTGTCTAAAAATAAATAAATAAAATCTTTTAAAAAAAGGGAAGAAAATCACCCATAATTTCACCATGCTTTAAGCAATATTGACATTTGGTGCATTTTTTCTAGTTATTTTTCCAGATATATTTATTTTGTTGACTTTTATATTTTTTAGACAAATATCTTAAGATGCTCTCCCACTGTAACTTGGGTACTCAGGGATTTTAGAGCAAGGCTCTGTGTATTTCTGCCACCGAGCTATAAGTCTGCTGAGTGCTCTGAGCCTTCTATCCAAATGTGTGAATTGGTGAATCTGTGGAGCAAAAGGCAGTAGTAGTGAGGCTCACCCTGGGGTTAATTACACAGCTAACTCAGAATACACAGGCACCTTTCTATATTTTGTTTTAATTTGTTTCTTATTAGCAGCTCCCTGCTTTCAAATGGCTTTATTAGAAAACATTTTGAAATGAATGTGTATTACATAAAAATATAGCTGACTTTAAATGCATTCTTTTTTTGCTTTTGCAATTTCCACAAATTATTTCCTATCATCATCTTATCTAAGCAGAAAAGGCCAAATCCCATTTGGTTTTTTCTTGGTGACAAATGACTAAGCCTTCATTTAATGACGCACCCCTGAGAAATGGTTTGCAATGAATGACTGTTCAAAACCCTCAAGTGGAATTCAGAAAACAACACCATGGCCTTCTGCTGAATAACAGAGTCTGTATGTTGTAGGGCCCCCAGAACCAAGCATGTCCTTGCCCTTGTGGCTCTCAGTCCTTATCATACTCCATTGATTTATTGTGCTTTATAGAGCATCAAAAGTAATTTATGTTTATATATTTGACACGTTGTGATAGAGGCCATTTGGGCTCACCAAGTATCCATATACTCCTTATATTTCCCAACCCCAAGGTATCTAGGTGTGATCATGTGATAAATTCTTGGAACACAACATCAAAGGAAGAGATGTAACGATGTGTCAGTTCCACTAAAGCACTGAAAAATATATTTGCCCCCCTTACTGTCTTTCTCCACAATTAGACTATATATATATATATATATATATATATATATATATATGTACAAAGAGTACATGTAGGTCTCAGAGATCTAAGAGAAAGCAGCCTAAGTCCCTGATGCTCAGCTTGGAGGATGGTTGTGCTCCTGAGCTTCATTTCTCCATGTAGGAAGAAATAAGGAAAAGTAAGAAATAAATCCCATTTTTGACAAACCACTGAAATAGTGGTGTGTATTTCTTATTGCATTATGGCCTAGTTGTATAATTTAGCATTGTCTTATTTTTTTTTACAGGAGTTCAAGTGTCGGGGGGAGAATGCATATGGCAGCTGAATAGCTACAGCAGTAGACTGGGCCAGTTCTCTGGTCTGCTGCCCCTGAGCATCAAATTTACTCCCTAGTACCTGCTCCACCACAATGACCTGGACTCTTAAGCAGTTGCCCTTTGCAGTGAGCATGATCTTAATTTTTTCAATAGAGGGCGCTGACAGACACTGGAGAAGAAGTGGCCTCTAGTTCTGGAGGTAAGTCTTTTTGCTACTACTGCATAATCCACCAGTGGTGCTTGTGTGTGTTTTTGTCTGTGTGTGTGTACACATCTAGTGCCATTCAGCCCCAGCTATGTGCCCAGAGTGATCAGTCCCTTAGCGACCTTGCAGCCCAGGGTGTGGCCCAGTGATCACTGCCAGCTTTAGTCCTGTTGCTAGCAGTGACACCTCTTGTCCACCCACCACCCCACACCATCCCACACCCCGCAGAGTTCCTTCCTGCTCATCAGTGTTAGTTCTGTGCTGGGAGAGTTGTTTCCTGAAGTCCTCCCAACACAGCCACCTTGCATTCCAGAATGCATGCTACTGCCAGCAATCAGCCCCCTCTCAGCTGCCTCCTCTATGCCTGCCTACCAGCACCTGCCTGACTGCAGCCAGAGGCCAGCTTTGGACCAGCTCTGGCCTGGGAAACCCAGAAATCTTGCCTGCCACCCAGCTGATTATGACCACAGCTTTTCAATGAGGTCTAAGCCCCAGCTGTTGGGAGGGGACCCATCCAAGTTGCCCTTCCTTATGTATTCTCACCCAGCTCTGGAACACCCTCTCCAGTTCTCTTACATCTTTAATGTTACTCTCCTACTATGGTTAAACTATTGTATGTTAAACTTTCCCTCTTCAAGTGACAATGAATTTCTGTCTGTTTTCTAATTGGTTCCAGACTAATATACCACCCTAGTCTAACTAGTGAACAACCAATAGTAGGAGAATGTCAAATCAGAAGTCTAGACCTTAAAATAAAATGCAGGACCAACTTAGATTATGTGCTGCAGAATACCTTGAAACTAATGTAGGTAAGTCTGAGATTACCTACATTAATTCTCCTAAATTCCAAATTGAACAACAACAACAACAAAAAAATGCATTGGAAACAAACACAGCTGGGAGTCAACACTGGCTAAAAATTGAATTTGTGGCTAGGCAAAGTAATAACTGTGGAATTGTGAGCTATTTGGGGAATGTCTCAACATGAGAAAATTTTGCAACAAATGGTACAGCATAATTTCTATTATTTTTGATAGTTACATTAATGGATCTTATTTTTAATGTTTGTTCCCTAAAGATATAATTTTCTTATTATTTCCTACAGTATTACTTCCAAAAATTTACTCTTTTTACAATATGGCTTGTATTTTCATACTTTTAATAATATATTTTGATGAAATACATATTTCATTCATGTAGTACGTATTCTTTGAGCATCTTCCATGTCCCAGGAGCTCAGTACTGGGAATGGTAAAGTAAACATCACAGTCGGGGGTCTAGTCTCAGGAGCTCACATCCTAGCCCTGACTGCTGTGGGTCCAATCAACATCCTGTGAAGTGAAAGGTCACTGGTTCAATTCTGGTTGGGGCACATGCCTGAGTTCCAGGCCAGGTCCTGGGCTGGGGGCATGAGAGAGGCAACCAATCAATGTTTTTCTCACACACTAGTGTTTCTCTCCCTCTCTTTCTCTTTTCCTTCCCCTATCTCTGAAAATAAACAAATAAAATCTGTAGAGAGGATGAAGATTATCCCAGGCAAACTTCTCAGCACAGGCCACTTGTGCAATAGGGTATTGCCTAGGGGGCAATAGATTGCATTAAAAAATTCAAAGAATTAAACTTCTTAACTGTGACCTAGAGCATTTAAAAATATCATAAGTTTGTAAGAGATCTCATTTTTAGAGCAATATTGATGAAAACTATCCCTACCAATAGCAGTTACTTATTGTAGCAAAGAGATAAGCATTTTTTGGAGCATTAGCAGCATAAAGGATAAAGGGCATGTTAAAGTTTGAAAACCCTTGAGTGGCTGGGGTATGACCTTTAAATACGTGGGGGTGTGACAGTGTTTAAAGGTTTAATGTCATTGGGATTTTTAAAAATTTATTGGTTTTAGAGGCAGAGAAAGAAACATCGATTTATTGTTCCACTTATTCATGCATTCATTGGTTGATTCTTGTTTGTATTTTAGTCATAATTAAATTATAATCAGTAACAGTTAATGGGTATAATTAACACTAATACACTATTCTAAGTTTTTATGTTTCTATAATTATATCTAATATTCAGAACTAACTTAGGCAGTATTATTATTATTATTATTATTATTACTAATTCTCTTGGTGAAACTAAAATTTGAACAGGTTAACTGTAAGCCTGAAGTCACACAGCTTTCCCCTGCTTACCGTTGAGGAAAGAGAGGCCCAGGTATGTTACAACTTTCCTATGTTCATACCACTAGGAAGTAGAGGGCCAGACGGTCTAACTCCAGAGTTTTAACTGTTGACCATTATATCGAATTGCCTCCTATAGCAGTCCCCAAAGAAATGTCACTGACTTGGCATAATTTTGTCACATACAATAAATGACATTTGATGAAAGAATTTGGTTTCTTAAAACACAGAATATAGACTACTGTGCTGACGTGTTGTTTTCAGTGAAAGTATTAAGGAAGATTTGTCATAAGAAGAAGGGAGGTTCACAGCTAGACACAACTTTCTCCCTGTAGCTTGAATGTGGACATATAATACTACATGGTTCATGTGACTGTTGATACCAAGCATCTCTCCCCCTACGTTGCCTACAGTTCTATTACTCCTTTGGGTTCGGTGAAGAAAATAGGTATCTGGTTTCAGAAAACACCTGCTAAAATGCATATGAACATAATGGAAATAATCTTAGGAAATGTAGAGAACTTATTATTTGATTTCAGTAATCAGATTAATTGTTCAAAATATTAGAAAGCAGAGAGAACTATCCTAATTGAATGGTCTCTGTGTTGATAATTTTATGTGTCAATGTGACTGGGCCACAGGTGCCCAGATATTTGATCAAACATTATTGTGCATGTTTCTGTGAGGGTGTTTTTTTGAATTGATAGACTGAGTAAGGCAGATTGAGTTCCACGATGAGATTGGGCCCTATCCAATCAGTTGAAGGCCTGAATAAAACAAAAGATGGACCAGCTCCTTAGTAAGAGAGAATTCTTGTGCTTGGCAGCTTTGTAACTGGTACATCAGCTCTTCTGGGCTCTGCAGGCGCTTTGTGTTTTTGGACAGAAACTGGTACATTGGCTCTGCAGATTTCGGGCTCACCAGCCTCCTCCATACTAGTACAAGCCAATTCCTTGTGATAAATTCTCTCTCTCTCTCTCTCTAAATATATCAGTGGAGCACAATACCCAGTAAGTATGTGAGAAATAATGAATTTTCCCCAAAAGATTCAATAGATGAATGAATGAAGTGAGGAAGTGATTGCTAAGAAAAAAAACCAAAATCGGTTGTAACTGAGATTTAGCCTAGGTCATTCAGAAGGATTGTCAGAAGCAAGTACAAAGCCAGAGGTGATGCAATGTTAACACTTTGTTCATGGGAGTATTTTTTTCTGGAGTTTGTCTACATAAGGTTAAAACAGCAATCCCTCAGTCTTACTCAAACTAGGAGAGAAAGGGCAATTAGAAGAGAAAATTCAATCTATGCATAAAGATTTTTCTCTGGACCTTGGAGCTGTCTAAAAAATATATATATAGTCCAGTGTTGAGCATTATTCAAGATCAATTTTCAGCATTAAATTGGGTTTATCAACACCAGAAAATATATTACAAATTGATGCAATAAACTTGTAAACCCCTTCCCCAAAGAATCTACTCTAGTGAATATCTAAGAAGCATTAATTAATCCCATATCTAAGACAGATTTTATGGTTCATTTAGAAAATGGCAACATCTAGTATCAAGTATAAGCGATTCATAGGGAAAACAGGCTCAGAAATGCAGCTAAACTGACAATTTAAAAAGACACTCTCTTTTGCTACATTTTAATTTCAACCAAAGATAATCACTAGGTAGAGTATACTGTCATTTAGAAATTCTCCAATTCCAAATAAGATTAAAATGTTGCAATTTAAAAACACTTACCATAAAGTAAAAATGACTATTAGTTAACTTCTAATGTCTTTGCTATGATACATGTCTACATAATTATGAAAATGTAAACTTCACAGGAATTCTGTTTGTAAAAATATTTAGGTAGGTTTTCCATATTCTATTAAATTTGGGAAAGCTTTTTCCTGTTCAGAAATTTTACCCATTTGTTTGCAAAGCACTGCATTTCTGCTGAGTCAGGTTAGCTAAATAATTATCTTTACCTAGTTGTCTTCCTAATAAACACAGAAGAAGTATAGATTAGATGCACTCATTTTTAATTTACATTTTTTATTCATCTCAGATTTTTATTCTCACATTTTCCTAATATCCAGTCTATTTTTCTTACCATTGAGGCAAATGATTTTTCCTCATTGTTCCACTTTAGTCATTCTTATTTTCCTGATGTTATTATTCAAGGCTTAGTGATTTCAGCAAAATTATACATAATTACACTGATACATTGATTGCATTGATTAAAACGTCCTTAACTCTTCCCTGTCCCTGTATCCAAATCCTTCACAGTGTTACTTAGCAGCCTTTCCTATCAACAGGTGGAATTCATTTCTCTACTTTTGAGTCTAGATTGGAATTTTGAGTGTTTTGGACAGTAGCATATTATTATGTCAGTTCTGAGCTAAAGTCTCATAAAGCCTTATACACTACCAATTTTTTAATTTAATCTTTATTGTTTATTTTTCCTTTACAGTTTAGTCCTTTACCCACCTCTCCCCTGCAATCACCACACTATTGCCCATGTCCATGAGTCCTTTTTCCTTTATGCTCAATCCCTCTACCTACTAACTACCCCTCACAACTAGCTGTCATCTGCTCTTCATCTATGAGTCTGTCTCTGTTTTGCTAGTTAGTTCGGTTTGTTCATTAGATTCTACATATGAGTGAAATTATATGTTACTTGTCTTTTTCTGATTGGCTTGTTTCATTTCACATAATGTTCTCCAGGTCCATCCATACTGTTCCACAGGGTAAAGTTTTCTTCTTTTTTATGGCTGAGTAGAATTCCAATGTGTAAATGTTCCATAGTTGTTTTATCCACTTTATCCATCTATTGATGGACACTTGGGCTACTTCCATATCTTAGAAATAGTAAGTAATGCTGCAATGAACATAGGGGGGTACTTATGTTCTTTCAAATTAGTGTTTTGTGTTCCTTCAGTTATATTCCTAGAAGTGGGATTGCTGGGTCAAAAGGCAGATCCATTTTTAATTTTTTGAGGTATCTCCATACTGCTTTCCACAATGGTTACCCCAGTCTGCATTCCCACCAACAGTGCAAAAAGGTTCCCATTTCTCCACATCCTTGCCAGCGTTTGTTGTTTGTTGATTTATTGATGATAGCCATTCTGACAGGTGTGAGATTCTATCTCACTGTGGTTTTAACTTGCATTTCTCTGATGATGAATGACATTGAACACCTTTATATGTCTGTTGGCCATCTGTATATCCTCTTTGAAGAAGTGTCTATTCAGGTCATTTGGCTATTTTTTAAATTGGGTTGTTTGGGGGTTTATTTTTTAGTGTTAAGTTTTGCAATTACTTTATAAATTTTGGATACTAACCCCTTATCAAATGTATCAGTGAATATGTTCTCCAATTCTGTAAGTTGTCTTTTGATTTTTTAATGATTTCCTTTGTTGTGCAAAGCTTTTTTAGTTTGATGTAGTCACATTTGTTTATTTTTTGTTTCCCTTGGCTTGGGAGATATATCTGGTAAAAAATTTCTATGACCAATGTCCGAGATTTTGCTGCCTATACTGTCTTCCTGGATTTTTATGGTTTCAGGTCTAACATTTAAATCTTTGATCCATTTTGAATTTGTTCTTGTGTGTGGTGTAAGAAGTTGATCTAGTGTCATTTTTCTGCACATATCTGTCCAATTTTCACAACACCACTTATTAAATAAACTATCTATAGCCCATTGTATGTGCTTGCTTCCTCTGTCAAATATTAATTGACTATAAAGGTGTGGGTTTATTTCTGGACTCTGTATTATGTTCCATTGATCTATGTCTCTGTTTCTATGCTAGTACCATGCTGTTTTTATTACTATGGTCTTGCATTATAGTTTAATATAAGGTAGCATGATTTTGCCAACTTTACTCTTCTTTCTGAGGATTGCTATTGCTATCCTAAGGGTCCTTTCATGGCCCCATACAAGTTTTTGAAATATTTGTTCTAGTTCTGTGAAATACATCATTGGAATCTTGATAGGAATTGCATTGACTCTATAGATTGCTTTGGGTAGTATTGACATTTTAATTATGTTAATTCTTCCTATCCATGAACATGGTATATGCTTCCACTTATTTGTAACTTCTTCCATTTCTTTTTCTTTCACTGTCTTATAATTTTCTGAATACAGATCTTTTTCATCCTTAGTTAGGGTTATTCCTAGGTATTTTATTCTTTTTGTAGCAACTGTGAATATAATTATTTCCTTAATTTCCCTTTATGTTAGTTTGTTATTGGCATGTAACATGAAACTGATTTCTGGATATTAATCTTGTATCCTATTACTTTGTGGAATTCATATATCAGATTTAGTAGTTTTCTGGTAGACTATTTTGGATCCTCTGTGTACAGTGTCATGTCATCTGCAAATAGAGACAGTTTACTTCTTCCTTTCCAATTTGGATGCCTTTTATTTTTTCTTCTTGTCTAATTGCTGTAGCTAAGACTTCTAGTACTATGTTGAATAAGAAGAGGTAAAAACAGATATCTTTGTCTTGTTCCTGATATTAAGGGCAATGCTTCCAGTTTTTACCCACTGAATGTGATGCTGGCAGTAAGTTTGTCATATATGGCCTTTATTATGTTTAGGTATGTTCCCTTGGTTCCCACTTTGCTGAGAGTTTTGATCATAAATGGGTGCTGGATTTTATCAAAAGATTTTTCTACATCTATTGATATAATCATTTGGTTTTTATCCTTCATTTTATGTGGTGAATCACATTTATTGATTTGCAAATGTTGTCCCAAGCTTGCATTGCTGGAATAAATCCCACTTGATCATGGCATGATTTTTTTGATGCATTACTGCATTCAGTTTGCTAATATTTTGTACAGGATTTTAGCATCTATATTCATTAGGGATATTGCCTATAATTTTCTGTCTTTGTAGTGTCTTTATCTGGTTTTGGCATTAGGATAATGCTGACCTCATAAAGTGAGTTTGGGATCCTTCTCTTCTCTTGAATTTTCTGAAATAGTTTGAGAAAGAGAGGTGCTAGTTCTCAGGACATTTGGTAAAATTTACCTGTGAAGCCGTCAGGTCCAGGGCTTTTGTTTGTTGGAAGTTTTCTTTATTACCACTTCAATTCCATTAGGTGTAATCTGTCTTTTTAGATACTCTGATTTTTCCTGATTTATCTTTGGAATATTGTATGTTTCTAAGAATTTATCTATTTTATCTAGGTTTTCCAGTTTGTTGGCATATAATTATTCATAATATTCTTTTATAGCCCTTTGTATTTCTTTGGCATCGGTTGTTATTTCTCCCTTTTTTTTGGTCTGATTTTATTTATTTGGGTCCTTTCTGTTTTTTTCTTGATGAGTCTGATTAAATGTTTGTCTACCTTGTGTCTCTTTTCAAAGAATCAGTTCTTGGATTCATTAAATCTTTTGTATCATATTTTTAGATTTTATTTAATTTATTTCTGTTCTAATTTTTATTATGTCCTTCCCTCTACTCACTTTGGTCTTTGTTGTTCTTTTTCAAGTTCCTTTAAGTTTGAAGGTAAATTGTTTATTTTAGCTTTTTCTTGTTTTGTTTTGTTTTGTTTTTGAGATAGACCTGTAATGCTATGATTTTCCCTCTTAGGATTGCTTTCCCAGTGTCTTACAGATTGTGGATTGGTGTGTCCTCATTTTCATTTGTTTCAAGGTATCTTTTTATTTCTTTTTTTATCTCATTGTTAACTGGTTCATTTTAAAATAATATGTTATTTAGCTTCTATGTCTTTGTGTGCTTTTCAATATTCTTTTTGTGGCCTTATGACCATGGAGACAGAAGAAACCACTTAACCACATGTGACTGGTAGGAATGGCAGAGGAGATGTGATAGGGCTGGATGAGATCTCAAGGGTGGTAGCTGAAGTGCCAGAGTGATATTTCAGTGGCTGGGGTCTGCCCCTGAGAAGTGTGGGGTCTAAACCCCAAGCTGCTGTCCCTAGCCTATAGCACAAGAGCCAGAAAGGAATACAAACAACATCCAGCTGTAAAAAGCATCAGGGTTTCTGTATACCAGAGAGAGAAGCCTGGAGACATAGAGAGCCTCTTAAAGGGTCAATGTACACAATTTCATTTGCAGCCACTTACTCTGGGCACCAGCAAAGGGGAGCTGGGGCAGAGTTGACTAGAGATGCTTGAGGAGAGTATGGGTTGAGGAGAGATGCTCTTGGAAGAGAACTGAAGGAACAGCCTTTGCTTTCCATTCCCCATACTGCAGGAACGATTATTCTCAGGCAAAGCTCTCCTTTCTGAATGTCATCAGCTGGAGGGAAAGCAATACCCCTGCCTGCCCACAGGAATTACTTGGCCTTTCCCTGTGGTACTTAAACCAGGCTGCTGATCATAGCTTTATTAGAATAACAAACCAATCAGCTTAAAGACTGATTAGTTTAACAACTAACATGGAAAATACAAAGCAGCCAAAATGGAAAGACAAGAAAACAGGCCCCAAATGAAAGACCAGGAGAATTTGCCAGAAGAACTAGATGAAATGGAGGCAACCAATTTATTAGATAGAGAGTTTAGAGTAATGATTATAAGGATACTCAACAACATGAAAAAAAGACAGAGCAACCATAAAAAAGGAACAGTCAGAAATAAAGAATGTATTATCTGAAAGAAATAATACACTGGAAGGAATAAACAGTAAGTTAGATGAAGCAGAGGATCAAATCAGTGTTTTAGAAGACAAGGTAGAAAAAGAAAACACCCAAGCAGAACAGCAAAAGGAAAAAATAATTTTTAAAAATTAGGAGAGCTTAAGAAACATTTTAGACAATAGGAAGCATAACAACATCAGCATCATTGGAATACCAGAAGGAGAACACAGTGAGTGAGAGATTGAGAGCCTATTTGAAGAAATAATGACTAAACACTTCCCTAATCTGGCGAAAGAAAATGTCACACAAGTCCAGGAAGCTCAGAGATTCCCAAACAAGTTGGACTCAAAGAGGCCTATACTAAGACACATCATAAATAAATAACAAGGTTTAAAGACAGGGAGAGAATCCTAAAAGATGAAAGAGAAAAGCAAGGATTCACCTACAAGGGAGCACCAATTAGACTGGCACCTGATTACTCAAGAGAAACACTTCAGGCCAGAAGAGAGTGGTGTGAAATATTCAAGGTGATGAAAAGCAAGGACCTACAAACAAGGCTACTTTACCCAGCAAGGCTATCATTTAAATTGAAGGAGAAATAAGGAGCTTCCCAGACAAGAAAAAGCTAAAGGAGTTTGTTAACTCCAAACCAGTGCTGCAACAAATGTTAAAGGGCTTGCTTGAAGAAGAACAAAAAAAGAGAGAGAAAAAAAGGAAAACAGTCTAACAATAAAATGGCACTACATAGTATCTTCCAATAATCACTTTAAATGTAAATGGCTTAAATACTCCAACCAAAAGATACAAGGTAGCTGAATGGACAAGAAAACAAGGCCCATATATATGTTGCCTCCAAGAGACCCATCTTAGATGGAAAGATACACACAGACTAGAAGTAAAGGGTTGGAAAAAGATATTTTGTGCAAATGGAAAAGAAAAAAAATCTGGGATTGCAGTACCTCTCTCTGACAATATAGACTTTAAAACCAAGGCTATAGTAAGAGACAAAGAAGTAGACTACATAATGATAAAAGGAACCATCCAATGAGAAAATATAACCCTAGAAAACCTCTATGTACCCAACATAGGAGCACCTAAATATGTAAAGCAAATCTTGATGGACATAAACAGAGAGATCAACAGAAAGACAGTCATAGTTGGGGATGTTAACACCCCATTGGCTTCAATGGCTAGATCTTCTAGGCATAAAATCAACAAGGAGACAGCAGATTTAAATGACACACTAGGTCAAATGGATTTAACTGGTATTTTCAGAGAATTTCACCTCAAAGCAGCAGAATATACATACTTTTCAAGGGCACATGGAATGTTTTCTAGGACAGTCCACATGTTAGGAAACAAAACAAGTCTCAACAAGTTTAAGAAAATTGAAATTGTATCAAGCATTTTCTCTGACCACAGTGCTATGAAACTAGAAATCTACTCACTTTCAGCTTCCATTTCAGCAGGCCCATTTGTCTGCTCTATGAAGGCAAAGTGGAGAAGAGATGAGCCATCCCAGCCAAACCCATTATAGACCAGCTAGTCCTTGACCAACTTAATAGCTGATTATAGTCACTTGAGTGAGCCCAGCTGAGAACAAAAGAACTACAGGGTAGGCGCAGCTTAAATTGCTGGCACACTGAATGTGAGCTAAATAAGTGGCTTTTCTTTTAAGCCACTAAGTTTTGGGGTGGCTTGATATGCAACAAAAGCTTCATATATTTATCCTATATTATTATCATTTTATGTATTAGAAGTTAAATTCTCCCTCACAATTAATATTTACTCACATTTGAACCCATATTCTGATTTGGTTGACTATGAGAGATGAGGAAACCAAAAATAAGTTATTATTTTGGGACAGATGTAGGCAACTCTATATGTAAACACCCAGATGGTATCATAACTATCCATTCTCTTGGCTTGCTTTATCATAGAAACACATATATCAAATAGCCTAAGAGGATGTTCTGGTTTCGACAGTAATGATAATATATAGCCCCTGCTGGATACTAAGCTAAGTACTTTTTAAGCCTTGTCTCAATTTTACCATATAGCAACCCATTAAGTAAAATTCATATCATTTTTTTTGTGGATAAGAGAATTGAGTCTTGAAGAATTTAAGTAACTTTCCCAAAGACTACCCAAGAAGTAGAAATGGGGTGACTCTAGAGCCAAAATGCTTAACCATAAAGTATGCTGTCTACAGTGTTCCAGAAAGGTCAGGAAGGACTGACCTTTTCTATAACTTCAAAGTGTTTCTCATCCATCCAAATTCAACTGGAAAGATTGAATGTAAAAAAGCAAATGAAGTTAACTTTTCTAAAGTTTAACCTAAAAGAATTGACTAGTTGTCAAACAGCTTACCAGGCTAACAACTCACCAATTTAACCTATTGTTGTTATGTTATAATAATATAAATAAATTCAGGCACTGATAACTGTTGGTGGGCATAACAATGAATAATGCTCATTATGCAAGTAACTTGTCCTTACAAAGTTAATGAGCTTACAATGGTATCATATGAAAGTGCAATGTACAAATTTATGTTATATAAAAGTAAAAAGTAAAGCCCTGGCTGGCATAGCTCAGTGGATTGAGTGCGGGCTGCAAACCAAAGCATCTCAGGTTCGATTTCCAGTCAGGACACATGCCTGGGTTGCAGGCCAAGGCTCCCAGCAACCGCACATTGATGTTTCTCTCTCTCTCTCTTTCTCCCTTCCTTCCCTCTCTAAAAATAAATAAAACCCAAAAAATAAAATAAAAATAAAATAAAATAAAATAAAAAATAGAAGGAAAACAAAATGCAAATTGCTTTTACAAATTCATAAACTGCCACTTATTTTTTTTGCACAATCCCATATCTATGATTTCAACAACAGAAATGCTCTGAAAACTGAAAAAAATATTTGTAAGTTGTATGTATACTCACTGGACAAGCAAATCTAGACCAAACTGATATAAAGCTATTTATAGACTCTATTTATACCATTTGGTATAATTATCCATATAATTTATTGAAGAAATATTTTTTAATTATATGGTTCTGCTTCAAGCCCTGTTGGAAATGTTATATAATATAGAATATATGTACTATATAAATTTCTAAAGTTTAAAAATGTCTTAACTCTAAAACAATCTGAATATAGGAACTTTAGTAGTGATTATAAACCTAAAGTATGATTGTGCCTGAAATTCAGCTGATACATTTTCATTCTTCATGCTTCCCTAGTCATTTCAATTTTAGTCTGCAGGTGTAATCAAATACTTTCTCGGGAGTATTTTTGATAAGTTGAGGAAAAAGAATAAGAGAAATATGAGTTCCTTTTCTTTATTTTCACCATAGTTAGTTTTTAAAACAAATACTCGTATGTCAAAAAGAATAAAATGAAATATGGCTGTATAATACAATATTAATGTTATAATATTATAAAGGAAAAGTGTTCAGGTAACAGAAGTTGGGAGGGGGTTAGTAGATATAAAGAGAAGGGCAGGGAGTCAGACATCACCCTTTTTGATGATGGGGACTCGGGAGATATTGTCTGGGTCTGATGGAGAGGACATTAAAAATGTGTATTATTCATGGCGTTAGTGCAAACAGCAAGAGAAGTAAGTAGTAAAACACCTATGAACTTTGGAAGTTAGGAATGAGGGAAAGTGAAAAGAGAGACAAGTGAACTATAGCTTTATCTTTTAAAGTGGGAAATAAACATGAATAAGTTAATAGATGAAGAAATATATAATTTAGAGTTAAAAAGTTTACTATAAGAAAAAAGAAAAGCAGAGACAGATTCAAATGTTTGCTTATAGGGAATGAGTTGAAAAAGAAAGGGGTAAGGCAGAGACTGATTTTAATGATTTTGGTAACTATTTAAAAAATAAAAATGAAATAAAGCCAAAATACGATAATGCTAGTGGGTCAGAACAAAACAGTTACTGACTATAAAAGGAGTTGTTGTCACTTTAAATAGAGTGGTTTGACTTTAGGAAGTGGCAGCCAAGAAAATGTCTGGAGTAAAGTGTGCCAGGCAGAGAGATCCCCACCCACAGGAGCTCAGTGGAAAGCCTTAGCAAGCCCAGGGACACCCAGCACTAGACAACACGGTGCTGTGCTAGGGCCTAACAGTGTCATCTCTTTCAGGCCATGGCATGACGTTTGGATCATATTCTAATTAATATGGGAAGACACTGAAGTGTTTTAAGTAATGGGGAGATACGTTCCGCTTTTGATTTAAAGAGACAATCCTGGCTGCTCTATGTGAGGGAAGACTGCAGGGGGAAGAATGAGGCTGGGAGGCTGGTTAGGGTGTTTTCGCCATGGGGCAGGAAGAGAAAATGATGATTTGTTAACAGTGTTTAAGGTTTGAGATATGTCTTTGGAAGGAAACTGAACAAGGTTTACTCATGAATTAGATTTAGAAAGCGAGGAAAAAGGGGGAAACAGTGGAAATCCCAAGTGATGGTCTGAATGATGACGTGAACTAATCTAGAAAGGACTTGAGGGATGGGGAGTCAGAAACATTTTTAAGCATAAATCCAGAGTCTATTTGTGAATGTTAAGTCTGAAACATCCATTAGAAACTCAAATGGGGGGATTAAACAAGAAATTTGATATATGGATCTGGAGTTAGGGAGAAGGTTAAACTGCTGACATACATTTGGTAATTATCAGCATAAAAGTGGTAATTAAAGCGAGGAGTGTATATTACCTGCCTATTATACAGGTAACACTCACCTAAATGAGTGCTATGCCATGCTATGCTATTCTGGGAGGTCCTCAGACCACCCTGAGTTTTGATGATTTGCTAGTGGCCTCTACTACAGCCAAAGGAGACAAAGCAAAACCAAAGGGAAAAGGCATGTGGGATAAAGTCTAGGCAGTGTCCTCCCAGTGGAATCGCAGAGAATGGACACGCTTAGTTCCCCCAGCCGTGACTTGTGGTGACACGTGTGAAATTCTGTCCACCGGAGAAGCTCATTAGCAACTCAGCGCCCAGGGTTTTTACCAGGGGCTGATCACATAAGCAGCCTCTGCCTGGCATCTACCAAGATTCCAGACTCCCAGAAGGAAAGCATGCTTTCAGCATAAACCAGACTGTTTTCATAAACAGATTAGGTACAGTGAGCCACTCTCATCAGTTAGGTGGATAGAAGCCCTACTGAAATTCAAGTTTCTAGATTTCAGCCCAGGCCAACCTTGTCAGTGGGCCTTTTTAAGAATAGGTCATTAGGCCTGCTCTGTTGACTCTTTTCTGAACATATGTCTTCAATTATTTAAGCCTCCAAAACCCTCTAATATAGGTCCTCCTATTCCCATCTTTGTTCTAAGATGAGGAAATGAGGAGAAAGATCACTCAACTAATAAGGGAAGAGGCTGGGAATTGAAATTTGGCAATTTGGCTCCCAGTGGGAGCTCTTAGATACTTTGTAAACCAGCTTTCCTCAATAAAGAACAGAAAACAGCAGGGAAGGAGGGTCAAAGGACTGTGCTGGGTACTTGAACATTTAGAAGTTTAACAGACAACTAGGGAAGACCAGGAAGTGAAATGGGCAGAATACCAGGAGACCATGCAATATGACCCAGGACCAAAAGAAGAGTTCAGAGAATGGGTTATCTGCTGTCACCATTTGGAGGGAGAACTGTGACTATTGATGAGGTTAAGTGCACAGCCTGACTTTAATTTTGTAGCTTTGTCTCCCACCCCATCTCACATGCTCTGCCTCTGATCACACAGGCCACATGTGTTTCCCTAGACATTACCAATGTCACTAAAGCTGACGTTCCTTCACAGACTCATTCCCTCTTATATAAAGTGCATTCCCTTATTTTCTGAATAGCAATTTCTAGTTACCTTTAAAAAGCTCTACCTCATTTTACCTTCTTTGTAAAATATTGCTGCATTTCCCAAATGCTACTTTCTCCTTGGAGTTTTTGTTTCCTATTTGTATTGTAGTCTTCCTATTAGTTTCCTCTATTTGCTTACTTTTTAGCATCCCCCTGCCAGATGCTGAGGGCAGAACCTGGGTCCTATTTGTATATATTCTTTCAGCATCCAGTGCAGCATCTAGCACACAGCAGATGCTGAAGAAATTTGAGGTTGGAAGGGAAGGGAGGGAGGGAGGTAGGCAGGCAGAAAAGAAGGAAGGACTAAAGGAGTGCTATTAACATGCAAAAAAGTGAAACATAAAATGTATTTTCAGATGAATGTATATAAACATTTCCCATAACTCAAGGCACCCAATACTTTCTGGTGTTATAAAAATAAGTCTATAAATCTTATTTTCCATGTATGCACAGGTACCTGAGAGCTATAGATTGAAAGCTTCTAGGCACTGTTATTTTTTTCCTTCCACTTAAAGCCTCCTTGGACTAGGTAAAATACACAATCTCATGAGAAAAGAGTGAGAGGGACATTTTAAGGGGACAGTACCTTATTTCACAGTGTAAATGAATATAGCATGTCTTTTTCCAGGACACTTTTTTTTAAGGAGAACAAAAAAATATGGACACATTGGTAATCTAACAAAGATAGCCATAAAAGGGGAAGAAAATTATTCAGGATTAGTAGGCTAAGAGATCAGGGAAATCAACTTGTGTACTTCATGCAATATCCAATCTTCGTAAACACAGCCAGAAATGTCTCTCTGTGAAGAATACAAAAGATGATGTGGGCCCTGTTCCCAAAAGGTTTAGAGATTGGGAGAGGAAATGCCAGTTATACACGATAGAGAATGCCATGCCTATAGGTGCCCTTCAGGCATGGCAGACTATTAGGCTTGGGCACTAGGCAAGTGAGGGGAAACACTCTTCTATCTTACCCCTGTGGTGTGGTAGGTGTTAAAGAATATTCCTCAGATTGGGTGAATGATTCAATGACGTGGAAAGTTGGCAGGGCCAACAGACCACAGCTCCCCAGTTCTCCCGACCTCGCAGATGTTTCCTGCCCCTCCCACCAAGTGCAGCCTCCTCTGACGCCTCTGGGCTTTCTGGTAAAGGCATCCACAGTGGCCAGATCCTGTTTCAGGGTCTGTTCCAGGCTAACCACCACTAGGAGGACAGTCATGAAGAATTTATTAGAGGAAGCACTGAACACAGTGAACCGATCCTCTGTTTTCATTTCCCTCTCTTTCTCTTATTAGCCACTCCATTTTAATTATGGATAAATTGACTTTCACCTAACTGATTTTTCATTAAAGAAAAAGTAAGTAAGAAAAAGAGAGCAAAAGGGAAATTTTCCCTATATAATTCTTTCTTAAATGAATAAAATTGAAAAGATGTAAAAATCATTCACGGCAATAGCATTTTAAATGAAAGCTCTGGGGAGCATGTGGTCGGGAAGAGCACATAACTGCTTCTACCCTCTCTGAGCAACTAAACTGTGATTCTAACAGGTGTTTGTTACCCAGCATCTTTTACTAAAAAGCAATTGTAACCACACTCTGTAAAGAGTTCCCACTCAAGTGATAGTCCATGAAGCTCATCCCTGCTTTAAAGCCTCCACAATTTCTCTTCCTTTCTGCTCAACCACTGCCCCGCAGGCCTCAGAGTTCACCACTCTCACTACTGTGGCCTGGGCTCAAGGACTTTCCCCCACCCATATGCCACGTGGCCATGCCCACCACCTGTCACTCTCCAATTTCCTCTGTCTTCTTTACAGTGTCGATCACTATCCAAAGCAATATTATTGACTGATTGATTTCCTTGTTCACTGGAGAGTAAAATTTCTCTGTTATTCTGTCTCCAGAGAATTAGAACAGTTTCTGGCACTTTAGAAGTGCTGGAAAAGTGTCCAGTGAGAAAGTTGGAATGAAGTCTAAGGCACAGACTGCGGACTCTGATATTGTGTCCTCTAACTCCTCAAAAAGCAACTGTGCATGAGCCGACACCAGTTTTCTAAGAAAACAGTTTGTGTTTATCACATGGGAATCGTCTTCTATGTAGGGCATATTGTCCACACGCACTCTAGTGGGCTCTAAATATCTGTTTCCTGCCAGTCTACAGTGGTATGTTTATCATAGTTATTAAGTCCCTTTTTAATCCTGAGAATGTTGGAGTGCTATCACAACTCAGTTTCACCGAAGGAGCTTATCTGCTATATTTGAGGACTTGCTCAGTGACACTAGTTTTAAAATTCTTTCCTGGAAGACAGTCTCTTCCTGTTTTCAGTGAAACTGAAATTTTACATTTGCAAAGCAGTCTGTTTCCCTTGCAGCAATAGCTTAGGATATTACTGGTTAATCAGTTTGTGTCTAATATTATGTTGATTACACGCATACATACATTTTTAAAAAGCCTGAATCAGCTATTGCAAGCCATCAGATCACGGACTAACTTTCCTCACAGATCTGTGTCTGGTCCACCCACTGATGATTTGTTTGATGTTTTAAATTTATGCTATTAGCCAGCCTTGCCCAGGAAACTGAACATTTCAAACTTCTCTTGAAAAGTTAAAATTCTGGGAAAAATAAACTTATGTTCCCGACATTTTAATAATCTTCTCAGCCAGTTGATACTTCCTCCCTCAGGTGGGTCCCCAAGGCACCAGTTGTCTGAATTCTCAGTCCTCCCTGTTGCTGAGCCCACACTGAGTCCAGGATCAGTTTCTTTTCTCATCAGACACCTGTATTCTTTCACTTATTTTGACTGCTTGAGTATTGGAGGATCTAAATACCTGTTCATGTCCTAAAATATTCATAGAAGCTAACATACTTTTATATTTTACTTAAGAAAAGACAACCATAACTCAACACTAAATGTCAGTAATATACTCATTGTATTCTTCATGAACAAGCGATTTACAAGATATATGTGGGGTAGACTGGCCTCTGCAGAAGACTACTACAGGGTAGTCTTCACAGAAATAAAAATCAGGATTATAATGAATAAAGGCATAGCTTCACCCATAAGAGTTAAATAAGTAGTATGTTTTCTCTCAATAGATTGAAAGTTTGGTCTGTTGAAGGAGAAAGAACTTGGTTTAAATCTTGACTTTACTCTCTGTAAAACCTTGGAAAGTAACTCAATCTTTGTGACCATCAGATGTTTTACCTATGGTACAATGAAACTTACATGTACCACCATGAAGGACAATAAGAAATGAATGCTCATACACATAAAGTACTTAGCCTTATATCCGGCCAAAATAGTCTGCTCTATGTATTTGAGTCTTGGCCATGTTGTTAATTCCTAAATGTCATACTCTTAGAAGACATACAAACTGATAGCAAGACAGAGATGGAATCTGGGAAAGCCAAGGTTATTCATTTAACCTTTTTCCTCTAAAGACAAAAAGTAATATAATTACTAAAATACAAATGCTTATGGGCATTTTTTATAAAGTATATATCAAACACATACCAAAGGGAATAATTCCCTATGGTTCTCAGATTTCTGGATTCCATGAGGTGGAAAATTAAAAATATAAAATAAAAAGATCAAACATGGAATTTTTTCTCAGTAAGAACAATCACACAGCAAAATGAAAAAGTTATTTATTATTCCCAACATTTTAAGGAATATTTAATATGCCCCAAGCAGTAAGGACACAATTTCAGAATGAAGGACAGATGTTTAAATTACATCAATTTAACCTAATGAAAAACTCAACAGTTTACTGTTTATTCTTTTTTTTTCCATGGACTCTACAAGTGTTTCCAAACCTAGGACCAGAAGGTAGACCAGTGTTTGAGAACCACTTGTGTAGGCTACACTTACAGTTCCATGATTCTGTCTCCCAAACTATCACACAATTCTCCACCAGTGGAATTGAGTAGTTGTAAGTTTCTGTGTTTGATGAGTTGGGAGTGGGGAGGAAGAAGAAAGAGAAATTCCTTCTCTTTCACATCCCTTCTCCATGCATCCTCCATTAACTTTGTGGAGGGAGTGAAGGGATTGATGACTGAGATAGCTGCTTACTAATTTCTTTTACCATTCTCCAACAGAGTCCTAATTCTGTTGAAGTCTGCAATGTATACAGCTAAAATTTCTTCATTTATCAACTTCCCTTGTAGAAAGTGGTGACCAGGTGACATCATTCTGGCCAATGAATTGTTGTAGAAATTGTTGGTGAGATGAGGAAAAGATTCTTTAAGAGAGGGCATGTTCAGCTGCCATTTTTTTCCTCCCATGCCTGACTCTTCTTGCCTGGAATAAATTATGATTCTGATGCATGCATGTTAAGATTCTAAGTTAAAGATCCCACAAATCACAAATCCTTGCCCCTGACATGCTTGAGATGCTCAATCACTATGGTACTAGTAACTGCCTATGCCAGGATTTCTTATAATGTGAGGAAAATACATCATTTTATGTTTATGCCATTATAGTTGGATTTCCTACTGGTAACTACACTCAATCCATACATCATACAAATATAATAAGTAAAAAGTGAAGAAATATGCTTTCCTCAGTAGCAGAATATGAGAAAAAGTGGTAATGGGAAGGACATATTATTTTATATCTTAAAAACTGATGGATAATTACATATGTATCATAATGTGTTTTGTTAGGAATTTAAAAGTAGAACATGGATAACCTTATTATTTGTCATTACATATATAATAGGCAAAAAGTATGCATAACATGTATTATGAGTTGAACTGTGTCCTCCACCCAAAATATGTTGAAGTCTTACCTCCCAGTACCTCAGAATGTGACCTTGAATCACGATCATTGCAGATATAATTAGTGAAATTAAGATGAGGTTGTTCCAGAGTAGGATGGGCCTATAATCCATTTGGTAAGGATACCAAATGAGTGGTATCCTTAGAAAAAGTGGCAAGACAGACAGACACACGAGAAGGAGAGTACCATATGACAACAGAGGCAGAGACTGAAGTGCTGCCACTGCAAAAGCTGAAGCACCTTAAGGATCAATGACCCCATCAGGATCTAAGCAGATCTAAGCAGAGGCAAGGGGGAATTCTCAAGAATCAGGGCCACATGGCCCTGCCACCGCCTTGACTTTGGACTGTGGGAGAAAAAAATTTCATTGTCTTACATTACCCACTTTGTGGTAAGTTTTTATAGCAACCCTAGGAAACAAGTACAGATGGCCCTTGACTTATGGTTATTTGACTTAACAATTTTTTGCCTTTACGATGGTGCAAAAGTGATATGCATTCAATAGAAACTACTTTGAATTTTGAATTTTGTTCTTTCCCTGGACTAGTGTCATGCCACAGGACACTCTCCAGTGGTGCTGAGCAATGGCAGTGAGTCTCAGCTCCTAGCAGCCATGCAGTCAGGAGGGTAAGCAGCCAACACTCTGCAGTACCTGCATTGCCAGTGGTTTTTGAATATTGTGTTCTGGGGATTTCTGGTAGGCTGGACTAAGCTATGATGCTCTGGAGCTTAGGTGTGTTAAATGCATTTTTGACTCACGCTGTTTTCAGCTTATAATGAGTTTATCGTGGCATAACCACAGTATGAGTCAAGGAACATCTGTACTACACAAACCAAAATATTCTTATTTGAGAATATTAATGAATTTTATGAGTTGTAATCAAGAGAATTGTAAATCTAATTTTAATAACTTTTTTGAGTTACAGATTTTCTGATTTTTATATTAAATTATGTAGAAACTCTTAAAGAAGAAAATTAAAACTGCCTATAATGCCACAATAACCCACTAATATTTGCAGCATTTGTTTTCAATATTTTGTGTAAGGAATTTCTGTATGATATTTGTATGTGTGTGTATAAGTGTGTCTGTGTATTTATGTGTGCATGAGAGAAAGACTTTGTGTGAATAATGTATCATAACTTTCTTTCCCTTTTTCCTCCATCTCCCTTTCCTCCCTCCATCTTATGTTTCTTACTCCTCACAAATTTAGAGAACACTCAACACCCAGGCACTCTCCTGGGTACTAGGGATACAGTGCTGCATGTATCAGGCAAAATTCCTCTGTTTTTATGTTTTATAATTTGGTTTGTTTAAAGATAATTAACCTGCTATTTTCAAAGCAATTCACTAAAATGCTGTGGCACAGGGTGTCATGGGAGTGTGTCTGCTGGTACCAAAGGCACATTGGAGAGCTTGAGGAAGGCTTCCTAGACGAGGTCAGGTCTCTGCTGAGGTCAAAGGGATGCAAAGTAGCAGTTAGGCAAGAGAAGAAGAGTGGTGCAATTCTAGGCAGAAGGAGGAGCTAATGCAAAGATCTGGGCAACAGAGAATGGGATGTATTTGAAGAAGTGAAGAAGTTCAGTATTTCCAGAGTATTGGTAGCACAAGAGCCTTGGCAAGACATGAAGTCTGCAAGGGCCTTCTAAAGACTATTTCAAAATTGGACTATATTCAGAGAAAGACAAATACCACATGATTTCACTCATATTTGGAAATGAATGAACAAACTGAACTAACATGCAAAACAGAGCAGACTCATAGATGGAGAACACAATGACAACTAGTGGAGGGGCTGGAGTAATTGAGCAAAAAAGAAAAAAGACTCATGACATAGACAACAGTGTGGTGATTGCAGGGTGAGAGGACAGGGGCATAAAAAGGATAAATGTTAATGAGAAAAAGTACAATAAAAAATGCCTCCTTCCCTGGCTGGTGTAGCTCAATGGATTGAGGGCAGGCCTGAAAACCAAAGGGTCACAGGTTCCATTCCCAATCAGGGCACATACCTGGGTTGTGCTCCACGTCCCCAGTAGGGGACGTGCGAGAGGCAATCACACATTGATGTTTCTCTCCCTCTCTTTCTCCTTCCTTCCCCTTCTCTCTAAAAAATAAATAAATAAAATCTTTTTAAAAAATGCCTCCTCTGCCATTTAAAACAAAAAAGAAAAGGGAACAACTTATTACAAGGTAAGCCTAGACTGCAGAGCTTCAGAGGATAATTCAAAACCAAGAATTCTAATAAGTCAAAAGGCACTGAGTAGAGGGTGACATTTAAATATGGAAAAAAAAAACAAAGTTGGACTATCTTAATATATAGAAATAGTAAGGAGCAGTAAGGAGTTTACGAAGATAAAGCAAAATGATCCAATTTGCATTTCAGGAAGATCTGATTGGTAACAATGTGGAGGATTTATTGTAAAGGGTCAGGGCTACTGAAGTTGCTAGTGGAAAAGATGATTGTGACCCCAAACAGGACTCAGTACCAAGGACTGGGACATTATCAAGAGTTAAAAAGAAGTAGTATTGTTACAGAACGGACCCAGGGGGTGAACAATATACTATTACAGAAAGGACCCCCACTTTTTCTTTGGGGGTTCCCCCCATACTAGGTTCACTTTGCCCACTGCCAGAGGAAAAACATCTCTCAATGCCAGAGATTGATGAAAAAGAAAGGAATTATTTATTTAAAAGTTATACAGACTTAGAGTAATGACTTAATGTCTTCATTAAAATATTAAAGTTCTTAAGAATACTCACAAATGCACAGTCCTTCCTTCTCCCCTTTGCCCAGTCCGGGGTACTGTATCTCAGGAAAAGAAGTAGAAGTCCTTGATTCAGGCTCCCGGCACCATCAGCTGTGTCGCTGTTATAATCTCCAGTTAATCCAAAACCATGTGGCACCTTCTCATGGCCTACCAGCAAGAGTCCTTTTACCCCTTTTCTTCCAGGCAAAGTCTTTCCTGCTTCCTAAGCCATGTGGCAAAAGGGAGCAACCCAAAGCTGCATGGTGATACTCTTGCCCAAGCTGCATGGTCTCAACCTCTGCCCAAGCCACATGGTGATTCCCTCCACAGTCCAATGGTCCCAACTCCTCCAAAGCCTCATGGTCCTACGCTTGGTTTGGCTGCCACACCAGGGTTTAAATCTCCTGCAGCCCCATTTCCGACTCCTCCCACAATCAGTTACACCTGCCAGCATTCCTGTATCCTTAGCTTTCCTGGGATGCCACGGTGAGTCCAGGCAGGCGTGGTCCCATGGCATGGAGCCAATCATTGCCAAGCTCTCACGCAGGCACTGTAACCAGGGGCAGTTGCTTCCCAGTTACATCTTGGGTTGAAGTCCCTTCTATCTCCCTGGCTGAAAGCATGGCCACAGCTATTTAACATATCTGTGAAACCAGTTAAAGGCTATAGATATGTTAAATGACCATGCCAGAGGTTAGCTGCAAGGCTGTTGCTGTACAAAACAGCTCTCAATGGCCCTGCTTCACGTGTCCCATACCCCAGCTCAGACTAGTGGGGCTGAGGACATCATATATATATATATATATATTCTCTAATATTTCCTGAACACTCTGAGTTCTGGATCCCATTACAAATCCCTATTTGCACCCCCTCCCTTGGCTGCACCCTGTTACAGTATTATTTGCGTAACCAATTTAACTAACTAACTAAAAAGCATGGGAGGAAGAGGACATGATTGGAGTTAATCCCAGGGTTTCATCTTGGCCTTGTGGGTGGGTACTGGTGTTTTTCATGAGATAACATAGGAGATGCACACAGAAGAGAATGTTAGGGGTGAATTCCATAAAGGAGATAATGAGTATCTGACATTCGGAACTTAAGGTGATTGTGAGACATCCATTCCATGTGGACAGACACTTAGGGAATATGGCTAACCTTCAGTAAAATATTTTGAGCCAGGGAACTTCATTTTGAAGCTGTCAGTGCATTTTTGACAGGGTTAGGGCTTTGGGAATAAATGAGACTGTCCATGGAGAATGTTCAGACTGAAAAGAAAGTGATAGGCTGAATTTTGAGGAAGGTTTGGGATTAAGGGATGGGCAGAATCTGAGCAGATTACACCAGAGACAGCAAGACAGAAGCCGAAGTGGAGAGGGAACCAGGAGTGTGCAATGCCTGGAGGAGAGGTGAAGTTCTGGCATAAGAATTGGTAGATCAGTGGAGATCACAGTGAGTCTACACACAAATATCTAAATATATCTGAGATTGTACTTTGTAATAAAAGCAACATTTTAAACCGGTGGCAGAAAAGATAGGTCATTTAGTAGGTGGTATTGGATTAAGGATTAGTTGTATGCATACACATATATATATATACATATATGCATATATACATACATATATGCATATATACATATATACACACACTTACATATATTTTTCTATATTAAATGATTTTTCTTCTTTCTATATACCAATAAAATTTCCAAGTACACCAGAAATGTAAATAATTACAAAATAAAGTCTTAAAATACTTTGAAGTGATAGAGGTAGCAGCGTAATACAATGTGGGGATGGGGGAGTCATCCTAAGCATGGCACTAAAACTAGAAACCATAAAGAAAAAGACTGATATATATATATATAGGTACATACAAACTTAAAACTTTTTATAGAAAATACATCATAAAATGTAGATAAACAAAATATGGGGAAAACTTGTAATATATATGGAAAATACTATCTCTCCTATGCACAAGACTCTAAAAAGAAAAAAAAAGAAAAATGCCTCGATATAAAAATGCACAGAAATGTTATTATGCTTCACACAAAAGATATAAAAGGATAATGAATATATGAAAGGTATAAGAATCCCTAGTAATAAAGGAAATGTAAATAAATTCAAAACAATAAAATAGCATTTATTGCCTATCAACCTGAAAAAGATTAAAGTAGATTGTCAAAACTTGTGCCAGGGGTATAAACAGGTATAAGTGCCCTATCTTTTTATCAAAGGGCAGCACAGCAAACAGACTTTGAAGCCAGCAAGCTGAGTTTGAATGCTAGCTCCATCAGTCTCTACCTGTGTGATGCTGAATAACTCACTCAACCTCTTAGTGCCTCGATTTCTCCATCCATAAAAGGAGGTAATAATAGTAATATCTACCTCATAGAGTTGTAAAAGGTAAAAAAATGCATTAATATATGTTAAGGATTTAGTGCTTCGCATACAGTAAGAGCTAGTAGCAGTAATGTTTGCCATTATTATTTTCATTTTCTTTCCTTCCCAGCTTAAATTCTTTTGCCATCTGTCAAAATGCTTTTGACATTTTAACACATCTCTTGCATTCAGGAATATCTTCAGTGTCTCTGCACCATTGTCCTTTCATCCCACATTCTTGGATTTTGATAAATTTAATTGTTTATTTCAAATGCACTTTATATTGTTAAAGGACTCAGAAACTAAATTTCAATATTCTGCTTGTATAATTCAAATCATGCCTGAGTTTAAGGATTTTCTTACTCCAAAATCTATAGTAAGATATATATAGGGATTTTCTAGCATGCTACATTTTATAGACATCAAGTTCTGTTAATTTGAGTTTTTCCTCTACATGAATCATTCCTCAGGTGTAACTGAGGTACTCAGAATGAATGTGCCCTGTTTCTGAAAGAGTTTCTAAAACTTTCTCAGCATGGTTCTCATATATAACAGGAATCTGACATCACTGATGATTACTTATTCATTTTTAAATGTAAATAAAAAGGGTCTTACTAAAGGAACTAATATATTTCATGAAACCATTTTAAAACAATATTTATTTACTGATTGAGTTTATTGAGTCCTTAAAAATATCCCCTTGTTTGAGTCTTACGAGAACCTCCTGAGCAATCAGAACAGAATTGCATAGTATCTCCATTTTACAATGAGGATGATAAGATTAAGAGAGGTGATACAAATTGCTTAAGATCACTCAGCAGCAAGAGTGTAGGCTGGCACTGGAATCTAAACTCCATTACTTTTGTTCTGTCTCTGTCTAATCATTGTTGATGTATTTTTGTTTGTATGTTTGTTTCCATGGTTGTGATTACCTTTGTCCTTAGAAGAGAAAGGAGAGAAAGAGAAGACAGAGCAAGACAAAGAGTAGTATATGATTCCTTTTCTCCATTATTCCACTATTGATCACAAGCTCATATATCCTAGACAAGATCTCAAACCACTGGAGCATCATTACTTTCTGGTCATAAAATGCAAATAACATAAACTCTCCAATTTTAAAATATATTTATCATATTTATTGAGATCATGTTTGTTTTTTAGGAAATATTACTAATCCAACAGTCAGGGCATTTTGAGGAATACTTCACATTGCTGAGAGGTAAAGATGCAGCACTGCTAAGAAGATAACACACTCCTCTTCTGCAGGAGCCCATAATTCATAATGCATATTAAAAATTGTTAACAATTCTTTCTTAAACGTAATCATCTTGGCCTCTTTAAGAAAAACCATTTCACTTTAGAAACTTGCTTTATCTTCACGATTCTTTAAGAAAGAAATGCCAGGCATGGTGCATGCAGGATTGACAGAAAGGCAAAAGGACCTCCTCACTTTATATTTTAAATATACATTAAAATATATATATTAAAATATATGTATAAATATATACATTTAATGTTTATTAAAACATTAAATAACAAGATCTCCACTATACATTTGCATATTAAACTGCTAAGTAGGTGATTGTTTATTTCAAAATGTAGCTTTTTTCAATATAAATCCAATTACAAATCCAAACCAATGCAACAGCAGTTTAATAAAAGCCTCAACAGACAACTATCCCCACCTACAATAGATGGTCATTTATTCTTTACTTTCCTAGGAAGGTACTTTGAAATTTTCTAATGGTAAGAAAGACAAGTAACTTCTTGTGGCTGCCAAACCTAGCTTTATCACCAGAATCTAGAAAAACTCGCACCCATGTTTGTGGTTTTCTGACTGAGAGCAATGTTTTCAACACTTCTGATGATCAGTTGGGCTAAATGCCACCTACTAATTGATTTGTGGTTTATGTTCCAAAATCATGAAAGCATGTATTACTCCTTAAGATTTCTTACACTCTTTTTTACCTTTCCACTGTCACCTCGCTATCCATTCTTGCAAATATCCTTTCTTGCTTCCTAAAATAACTTTTTTGCTTCACTTGAAATAGAATTATGTGGTAATGAATTAGTCAGGGCTGTTCACTAACCTTCACAGCTCGCTGAAGGACTTGGTAACAGAGATACCGCTAAATGTAAGTAGGGGAAGTGTGAGTGTGTGTGTGTGTGTATCTTTATTTGTTTCCTAGCTGCTTTTTCACTGGTGCAGAACAACTGCAACATGTGAGTATCAGAGGGGGAAAAAAGAGCAAAACAGAAAGGAAAGCAGGAAGACAGCCAGAAGACAATGTACTGTGGCTGGTGAGACAGAAGAATCTGACCTGCCCAGCCGCTGACAACCTATTCTCCTGCCCCGCCCCTCGCCCTTGCTGTGCAAAATATCGGGGCAGTGACTTGAGGCAGCCTCATCCATCCCCTTCCCCTCCCCTGGTTTAATCTTCCTGAAATTTAACCACTTGTCTTCCAGACTATTTTA
This sequence comes from Phyllostomus discolor, assembly GCF_004126475.2. Classification (NCBI taxonomy): domain Eukaryota; kingdom Metazoa; phylum Chordata; class Mammalia; order Chiroptera; family Phyllostomidae; genus Phyllostomus; species Phyllostomus discolor. The sequence continues at coordinate 86,777,171 of NC_040904.2, forward strand.
CCACCCCTTCCCCTCCACTGAATGCCACATTTCTGAGTTCACGTGATCCTCTAAAGTCCTTTTCCTTGCCTCAGGCCCAGCTCTTTCTTGATGAAAATGTTCAAGTATGATAACCAATGACTATACAAGAATCATTCCAATTCAAAAATCAACCAAAAATTTCAAGGAGCTTTACTCTGAAAAATAAAAGTAAAAAAAGCAAATGTAAACACACATCTAATGTAGGATAAAATGAACGACCAATGCAGTTAGTTCATTATATTGTCAAGCTGTTTATATATTATGATTCTGTACTTTATACAAACCAAACTATATGTCTATTCTGAAAGAACATACACACAGAAAACTAACAAATGTTAGCTTTTCAGTGGAGTGAGGGCATAGTGAAAAAGAATTTTCCTTTCAGTAGCATAATTAATTTTATACTGCACTTTATTTTTCATATTATGTATGAATAACTTTTAAAGCATGGATTTACATATTTTTAGAAGAAAAGTAATAGAGGGACTCAAAAATATAGAATTAATAGCCCCAAAAATGTATTAATCACCACAGAGGAAGGTATACAAATTTTTTCCTAGTTCATCTGATAAAAATTCCTTACCCTTGGGCTTCCCACAGGCAAAACTTCAAACAGGAATTATTACTCCTAGTTTAACACAGAACAAACCTTTATGTGAAAAGAAACAACACTGTCAAACATAAAGAGTAAGGAGTAAAGGTCCTTTAGCATGTTCAGAATCTGGAGTCACTGTTAGAGATCCAAAGACTCTATGAGCATTTCACATTTCCTCTGGCAGCACTCACACTGAGCAGCACTCACACTGAGGTTTGGTGCAGGGCTCTTAGCCTGGGTCCCTGGTCCCCAACACATCGCCATAGATGGAATTCTGGCACTTTATGAACTTAGATGAACAAAAAGCTACTTCTCTATTTTCATCAAAACCTGATTGAAATTTTCTGTTTCTTCAGTTACAAATGTTAGCAAAAACCACTGTCACACCAGCAGTACCTGTAATTTTTTCATCAAAGAGATCATAGATATTTTTATGCAATATTACAGTTACCACATATATTCAAAATATTATTTATGTACATAACCACTTCAAAAGTATAATCATTATGCCTTCTGCTGGATCTTGTTATTTAATGTTTTAATAAACAGATCAAATGTGTTTTATAATCTGTTGATAACTGTATTTTATTATTGGTTCTTTTAAATTCTCTTGTAGAGTGGTTCTATTTCTCAGAGGGGGATACATTCCAAGACCACCAATAGATAGAGGCCTAAAACTATGGATGGTACTGAATCCTATGTGTGATTTTCCTATACATAAGTATATACCTATGATAAAGCTTAATTCATAACTTACAGTAAAAGATTAACACCAATAACTAATAATAGAACAATGATAACAATTTACAGTTGACCATTGAATATTGTAGGGGTTATGTTTTTTCCTAAGGTTGTTATGGTTTTGAGATCAACATTTAAGTATTTAATCCATTTAAGTTTATCCTTGTGTATGATGTAAGAGGATGGTCTAGTTTCACTTTTTTGCATGTGTCTGTCCAATCTTCCCAATACCATTATTGAATAGACTATCTTTATCTCATTGTATGTCCCTGCCTCCTTTATCAAATATTAATTGACTATAAAGATGTGGGTTTATTTCTGGATTCTCTATTCTGTTCCATTGATCAATATGTCAGTTTTTATGCCAATAACATGCTGTTTTGATTACATATAGTTTGATATCAGGTTGCATGATTCCTCTAACTTTGTTCTTTTTTCTCAAGATGGTTGTGGCTATTTGGGGTCTTTAGTGTTTCCATATAAATTATTGGAATATTTTTTCTAGTTCTGTGGAATACACCATTGGTATCTTGATAGGAATTGCACTGAATCTTTTATTGCTTTGGGTAGTATGGACATTTTAACGATGAGAATTCTTCCTGTCCATGAATGTGGTATGTTTCCACTTGTTTGTATCTTCTTCAATTTCTTTCTTCAGTGTCTTATAATTTTCCAAGTGCGGGCCTTTTACATCCTTGGTCAAATTTATTCCTAGGTATTTTATTTATTTTGATGCAACTGTAAATGGGATTGCTTTTTAGTTTCATTTTCTGATAGTTAATTACTGGTATATAAAAATGCAACAGATTTCTGAATCTTTATTTGTATCCTGCTCCTTTATTGAATTTATTTATCAATTCTAGTAGTTTTTTTAATGGAATCTTTAGGGTTCTCTGTATACAGTATCATGTTATTTTCAAATAATGATGGTTTTTACTTCTTCCTTTCCAATTTGAATGCTTTTATTTCCTTTTGCCTCATTGTGACTAGGACTTCTAGTACTACCTTAAAAGAAACAGTGAAAGCAAATATCCCTATTTTGTTCCCAATCTTAAGGAAATCACTTATAGTTTTGATGTGAAGTTTTATTTCTGAAGAAAGACAATTGCATAGGTGATGAGCTGTAGAAAATTAGTGAGACAGAGTTTTGGGCATTCCATTAAAGTCTCTTCAACAGAACAGGTAATGATCCAAAAGTAGTTTATGTAAACTGAGAAAAATTTTGTAAGATTTTGGCTAACTAGTAGAAATAATTTAGTGGGTTAAATGTTACTTCTGTCTGTCTCATATTCACTTGGAATTTACAGGGAGTCTCAGATACACAAAAGTACAAGAAGAACAAATACACCTTTTAGAGAATGTTGAATCTTGTTGAAAATAGTCTCAGCCCATTTTAATTCAGACAGGCGATGTTTACAGGTCTTGTCACACTAATGCTGAAGAACTGTTTTGCAGATGTTTTACTTTGACTTCAGTATGTAGTCATTGTGAGTCTACTTGGTGAGTAGAATGTAGAAAGAGAATAATTGCTGATGAGGCTCACATTAGAGAAAACAATTGCATCATAAAATATAGGAATCAAAAACAGGTAATAATCTAACAGCTCTCATCTCACACTGGTAGTGTGATTCTGGAGAAAGATATATTAGCTATAATCAAATTTATTAAGCATTTTTAGATAAATCTTGTGCTAAGTGCTTTATACATCTTATTTGAAAGATTTGACTTGCTAAAATCAGCTTCCTTATTGGCTAGAGAATTTATGTAAGGATATAAAGACCATAATTTAGAAAGTGCTAAATATAGACTCTGAAATGTAGTAGATGCTCAATGAATTTTAGGTCCTCTTCCTCATTACGTGACTGTTTTCTTATCTGTTTCAGCTGTTTTGTCTTATTCTATTGTTAAGCTATGTAAACTGCTGGAATTTATTTGTAAAATCATTTTGTTACAAGAAAAATTAAATTCTCTGCTTTATTAAAAATCATGAGGGCATATGCCTTAATGAGTCTTAGAAGACAAAACTATTTCACCTGGAAAATTTATATATGCCCTATGCCAATATTATATTAAATAGATAGAAATTTGCATGGTTGAAAAGAAATGCTTTCCTCTATTCCTTCTTCCATCTATCTAAGTAATCAAAATAATAATATAACCTGGCCTTTATTGTGAGCCAAATAGTCCTTTTTTCCACCGAAATGTTCCTCCCTTTTCCCATCGCTTTTTTCCTTCTCTCTTCCTTCCTTTAAGTATTGGTTTCAAATACTTACTCCACTGTTAAAAGGTAAATATATTTAGAAAGTCTTGTCCTCAGCCCTGGAAGTTTAGTAGAATTATCTGAGGTAATTTCTGAAATTATAGAAAAATCAAAAATAATTTCTTACTAGTGTTTTGTTCCAAGATGAGGATAGAATAAATAAGAAGGGAAAAGCAAATGTGTAATCTTAAAAAATGAATATGTCTATTTTATAGCTAATCATCTGTAGTCCTCATCATTACTAGTCTCATTCACATGTGATTTTTCCTCTTAAGAAATTCATGTGTTTTCAATTTTCTGTAATAGAATTAATAATAGTTATATCTAGCCTTTCCACTTTTGAGAGATTAAAGCACATAGCCATTAAGAAGAAGTTGACTAAAACACCACTCATAGGTTGAGAAAATATTAAAAACTCATATGAGTATGAATAATAAGATGAAGAAAAAAAATGTAGTCTAGGTGACAAATCTAGCATTCATTTTGTTTGGGGTTTTTTTGCTATTTTTATTTATTTTTTAATTTAATCTTTATTGTATTTTTTCTGTTACCATTTAGTTCACTTACAACTCCCCTTCCAGCAATCCCCACACTGTTGTCCATGTCCATGAGTCCTTTTTCTTTTTTGCTCAATCCCTCTATCCCCTAACTACCCATCCACCACCTAGCTCTCCTCCTGCTCTCCATCTATGAGTCTGTCCCCATTTTTCTTGTTAGTTCAGTTTGTTGATTAGGTTCCACATGTGAGTGAAATCATATGGTATTTGTCTTTCTCTGACTGACTCATTTCACTTAGCATAATGTTCTCCTGGTCCATCTATACTGTTGCAAAGGGTAAACTTTTCTTCTTTTTCTTCTTCTTTTTTACAGCCAGGTAGTATCCCATTGTGTAAATGTCCCCTAGTTGTTTTATCCACTCATCTATTGATGGATACTTGGCCAGCTAACATATTCTTTTGGATTTAAAAAATGGCTCAGTACTAATCCAAGGTTTGTGTAATATTCAGAGACAATAAAATAAAATTTTACAAATCACGTGAAAGCTACCATTATGTGGTTTACTCTGCCAGTGGAATAAAATATAGATAGCAATTGATGTTGTCTCCATTCTGCTTCGATGCTGGTTAGCCCCTGGGAGCCTGCATGAACAGAACTAATTCTATTGATTTTGTTCAGAAATCTACCTACTCCAGGTGACTCAGGGGAGTCAGACAGGCATATTTCCATAAATCACTTTATAAGGGCATATGATACAGGTATGTCCAATAAGTAATGAAGAAAGACATATTGCATATTGAAAGACATTTAAAAAGGCATAAAGGAGCCTTTGCTGGGTGGCACAGTTATTTGGAGCATCCTCCCATACACAAAAAAGTTGCAGGTTGCAGGTTCAATTCCCAGTCAGGGCGCATGCCTTGGATCTCAGTTTGGTTCCAGTCAGGGAGCTTATAGGAGGCAACCAATCAATGGCTTTCCTTCTCTTTCTCTTTCATGTCCCTCTCTCCCTTCTCTCTCTAAAATCAATAAACATATCTTCAGGTCAAGATTTAAAAAAAGACACACAGGAAGGAAAGGCCCTATTCTATTTTCATGTTTTATGATGCTGGAATTGTGGCATCCCTTTCCAACCATTGGAAGAGCCAAGGTGACATGCACAACATGGCAACAAAGAACTGAGCTCTCATTGTGTCACTGAGCTGCTGAATTGGGCAATCCTTGAACTGCTCTAGCTCAAGACCATTTGTTATGTGTAAACTTTTGTATTCCTTAATAAACCAATTGACTAACTTATTGCTCAAAGCATCCTAAAACACAAGCTCCATAAAGAAACTTGAGCATGCATAGAGAAATCTGAAAAAGAAAACATTTTCACAAGATCTATTAATATGTTCTTTTTATAAATTATATATTTTTATTGAATATATATTATTTAGTATAATAATTTTCATTTACTTTTTATTATTTTTATTGATTGTGGTATTATAGTTTTCCCAATATTTTTCCCTTTATACCCCCTCTGCCCTGCACCCCCCAACCCTCCAGCATTTCCCCCCCTTAGTTCATGTCCATGGGTTGTACATATAAGTTCTTTGAGTTCTCCATTTCCTATACCATTTTTTTATCTCTCCCCATCTATTTATGCCTACTAATTATGCTTCTTTTTCCCTGTACACTTTTGCTCCTATTCCTCCCTTCCCCCTCCCCACTGAACTCCCTCCATGTGATGTCCATTTCTGACTCTGACTCTGTTCCTATTCTAGTTGTTTGCTTAGTTTTTGTTTGTGTTGTTTTTCTTTTCTTTTCAGTTCATTTGTTGACAGTTGTGAACTGTCATTTGTTGTCATTTTACTGTTCATATTTTTTATGTTTCTTTTCTTAGATAAGTCCCTTTAGTGTTTCATATAATAATGGCATGGTGATGGTGAACTCTTTTAACTTGACTTTATCTGGAAGCACTTCATCTGCCCTTCCATTCTAAATGAAAGCTTTGCTGGAAAGATTAATCTTGGATGTAGGCCCTTGCCTTTCATGACCTGGAATACTCCCTTCCAGCCTCTTCTTGCCTGTAAGGTTTCTTTTGAGAAATCAGCTGATAGTCTTATGGGAACTCCCTTATAGATAACTGTCTCCTTTTCTCTTGCTGCTTTTAGGATTCTGTCTTTATCTTTATTCTTGGGTAACTTAATGATGATGTGCCTTAGTGTGTGCTTCTTTGGGTCCAACTTCTTTGGGACTCTGGGCTTCCTGGACTTCCTGGAAGTCTATTTCCTTCACTAGATTGGGGACATTTTTCTTCATTATTTGTTCAAATAAGTTTTCAATTTCTTGCTCTTGTTGTTCTGGCACCCCTACAATTCAGATATTGGAACATTTCAGGTTGTCCCAGAGAATCCTCAGCCTCTCTTCATTTTTTTGGATTCTTGTTTCTTTGCTCTGATCCAGTTAGATGTTTATTTCTTCCTTTTGTTCCAAATTGTTGCTTTGAATCCTGGTTTCCTTCTTGTCACTGTTGGTTCGCTGAATATTTTGTTTTACTTCATTTTGGGTATCTTTTATTTGTTCTTTCATTTTTTGACCAAGCTCAATCAGTTCTGTGAGCATTTTGATTACCAGGGCTTTAAATTCTCCATCAGATAGGTTGGCAATGTCGTCATCACTTAGTTCTGAAGTTTTGCTGTGTTCTTTCATTTGGGCCATATTTCTTTGTCTTGGTGCAGCTGATAGGTTGTAAGGGGGTGGGGCCTTAGGTATTCACCCAGGCAGAGCAACCCTCTTTGCTGTGTTGCCTGTGGGAGAGGTGCCAGAGAGGGAGCAATGCAGCTCACCTGCTTCTCTCTAGCCCCACTTTTCAACAAACAGTCATGTAAGGCTGGGAGTTTCTCCCACCACGGCAACTGCCATAGTCCACAGTCAGCTCTGAGTCTCAGTTTCTTCTTTAGCCAGCCCCACTCTTGTGGTCCATAGCCTTTTTGAGGTTTTTCTCCACAGGCCCAGCCTGCGCGGTCCTCCACCTCGCCCCAGGTTATTACTGGTCTGGTTGTTCTGGTTGACTTTTTCTTTAATTCCTTGGTTGCCAGAGTTTCATGCAGTTTGATTTTCTGGCACTTCTGGTTGTTCATTAGTATTAGATTGGTGGTCATCCTCCTTTTGGTTGTGCAAGGAAATGAAGGGTTTCTACCTACACCCCCATCCTGGCCATAACTTTCCTAATTTTCATTTACTATGTTAAAATTTTCCTTATGCTATTAAAAACTTATAAATAAAATTTTCAAAGCCTATTGAAATCCTCTCTCTACTCAACTATTTTCCCATTGTTCACTGTTAAATTGCCTTTTTACATTTCCATATACAAAAATTCTATGGTAAAAGCTAAGCTGTTATATAGCTCAACTGTTTTTATGGATAGTCTATTTCACTCACTCATTGATCTAATAAATATTGATTTACTATCTACTATGTACTAAATACACTGAAGTGTAAAATGAGAGAAATGATTCCTGCTTATGGGTATTTAAATGTACTACAGAAGGAAAGCATGAAAACAATTGCTAAAGAAATTTATAAGTGTTTTAGTGGACTAAACAAAATAAAATAAAAAAATGAATAAATGAATAACAGTTTTATACCATAAAAATTTACTGGAAAAACTTGTTAAAAAGAAAATCTAAATTAAAAATTCAAATGAGAACCAAAGATACTTTTGTTACAATTGTCTATAGTGGACACTATTAATTGCCCATATTACATATAACATATCCTTATATTATATATTCTTCTCCACATACAATATCAAATTTGTTTTAGTATCCATAGCTGTTTATTTACAAGTGATTCAAAGCAAGTGAATCAACTTGGGGCTCAAGAGTAGATTATGATCATCTAGACCAATGACTTCCATCTCCTAAGCCAAGCTTAACTCTAATTAGTGCACAGCAATGCTGTGGGGAGTCTTTTCAGCCCAGCAGTAGGTATATGACTTCAGCTGACTGAATTAGAAAAGAGAAAACCTGAATATGTCATAATTGGTAGAATTTGGTAGCTCAGAAAAGTAGGTGAGCAAGGATGCATGCTGTCCCAGCTGCTGCTATTCCATCATCATGCCACAAGGAAAAAGCATCTAAAATACAAAATTAAGACACAAAAGAGGACAGAGTTGAAGAGGAAAGTGGAATTATACAACATGCCTAACTCTTTAGTAGCCCAGTAGATTCCATTGTTCTGAAATTTGTAGCTAAAATCAACCTAATAAATTACACCCAAATGTTTAGGAAAATTAATTAAAATTTAAATTAAAAATTTAAATTCCAAAACGTATTGGAAAAATTTTACCTAAGGAAGGAAATGTAAAGAGAGCTAAGAATCCTTGATGTTAGTCTATATCCGTGCTGCTTACTAGAAAGTAAAAATAGATTGGCCAATTCACCTAAATTTTATAATCTGTTATTAGAGTGATTAAAAATACACAAAACATTAAAGACTATTTTATATCTAAGTTTATCAGCCATTATGACTCAAGGTGTTTTATAAGGTAAAACCAATGAGTTGTTTTGGTAATATAGGAAGAATATCATTAAAATGAAAATAGATGGATATACTTACAGATAAAAACAGAGAAACAGATAGATAGGCGATCTGACAGACGAATGAGAAGATGGGGAGATGAATGAATCAATAGGCACACTAGCAGGTGGTTAGACTGACAGAAGGGCAGTATCAAGAACAGATGGACAGACAGTAATTCAGATAGGCAAACCAACATCCTGATTGCTGGAGACAAATATACTAAAGAGAAAAATAATGTCTGATGTAGAAGACAGGCAAAGACAGGTTTGAAAGCAAGAAGAAGGGCTAAATCAGCCAAACAATATGCTAAGCTCTTTAACTATGTACATATCTAGTATGCACATATGTATGTATTATGCATATATGTATAACAGTGAAAACAACATGATGATATATATTTTCACTTCCTTTATACATATGGGATCATGTCAAAATAGTTTGTGCAACTTTAAACCATCAGAAGTGACAGATCTGAAGGCTGACCACCTCCAGAGCCACATGGTTCTGCATTCCATCCGGAATAACAACACCACAGGGCAATCCCAATGCAGCTATCACAGCAAACAGCAAAACCCAAGCAACAGCAAATATTGTCAAGACACATAAACTGGCTTTGTAAAATTGTGTTTAAATAATAAAATAAATAATTATGTATATAGCTCTGATAGAGACATAGTTGTGAGAAAACTGAGCAACATCCAATAAAATTATTTTGCCTTTTGAAATGAGATAATTTCATTAGCACATTATACATTTTTTAAATTAAGATTTCATTATGTTTTAGAACAATGAAGTAAGTAAAAAGGTTTGGTTATATGCCATGTCATAAAAATGTTATCTGAATATAGTAAATTACTCTTAGCTAATATGGTCTATAGGGTTAATCCAAATACATATTAGATTAATCTGTATTTTGATAAGCATAAACTAATTATAGTAAACAACATGTTCAGTAATACATTGTGAAAAAAATGCACAGTAGCTAAGCTAAAATGTGATTGGGAGAAAGAGTTCCTTTGGCTCCTGCAGTTTAACAAGTCAAATGATACTGCCAAGGTTCATGTCACTGGTTACACGTCAGTTGTGGATGAATGAATGAATGAACAGTGGCTTTAGTTATAAGCCAGTCACCATCACAATACACTTGTTATGAAATACACAGGGTCAGAGTTTTCTTTACAGAGACATAAAACCTAATCTGAAGACTTTTTGCCCTTTGCTGTTTAAAAACTGAATAAAGCAGAGTTTATTACTGATGTTATTGTTACATTAAGAAGTATTCTAAAAACACATGGTGAGAAGTCATGAGAAATTATATGTGTAGCTCTGACCAAAACCCAAAAACAGATGTGGAGATAACTCCAATACTTTTTACCTCAGGTTCTCAGCATTTTCCCTAATTCAGCATACAGAACATATTGCTCATAAATGTGACTTATTGCATGGATATAACCATATTTTTATATACTCTCCAGTATTGGAAAGGACTCAGGAATAGTGTGCAATAAGGAAGAAAGCAACCAGAAACTAACATTGAAGTTCAGTTGTTACTTTCTTTTGTTTTGTTTTAATTGCTGTATTAATAAACCATTTCCCCATAATGATCCCCTGGTCTAGATGGTGGTGTGGACAACACAGGAGGCTTTCACACAATTTCTGGACTGGTAGCTGTGGTTCTATCATTTTCTTTCTTACTCAAAATAAAATAAAATAGCATATTGGGATGCAAATAGTGGGTGGGAGTGACATCATCACAGGAATAATTTTTGATTTACTTTCATTGATAAAACAGTAGACTTTGCAAACTTAAGTTTTTTAACCAAGACACCATATTCTCTCTGTTTTTCCTATATCTCTATATCTGCTCTTTCCCAGTTTTGTTTGTTGATTTTTCTCATCTCTGCCCTCTCTTATTATTGGTGTAGTTTCAAAGACATAATCTTTGAACATCCTTTCTTATCTATTCACACTTAATGTCTCATTCTTATCTTATTCTCATCAACTATCCTGGCTCTAAATCATGTCAATGACTCTGAAACACTTATCTCTGGCACAGATCTCCCACCTGAACTGCAGATTTGAATATACAACATTCTAACCCCATATCTCTACCTGGGTATCTAATAGCCCCCTCAAACTTAACATGCCTAAAACTGAGCTAGTGATCTTCCATATACCACCCTACAGGTACCACCTGCCAAACAAAAACTGCTTCTCTGGTCTCCCCATTGTTCAGATCCAAATTGCTGGAATCATATTTATTTTTTTCTCAAATCCCATTGTTGCTTACATCCTACATTCAATTGTAAATCCTGTCATCTATACCATCAAACTACATCCAGAATCTACCCACTATCCAGTGTTACTGTCTTTTCCATCACCATTTTTTGCAGGTTTACTGCAATTGCCTTTCACTCTTGCTCCCTTCCCATCCACTGTCAACAAAGTAGGCAGAGTGAGCCCTTTAAAATGAAGGTCAGATCAGGATACGGTACTCCTTTGTTCAAAGATCTTCAAAGGCTTCCCATAGTGTTCACAGTAAAAATCAAGGCCTTCCGACAGTTCACCAGGCTCTGTCGACTCTGGTCCTGTTACTGCTCTGACGCATGTGCTGTCAGGGCCAGTCACAGCAGTCCTGTTCCCTTTCCTCTGACACCCCAGGGCTCTCCTTCAGAGGTTTGGCGTGCTCTCTGCTTCTCTTCCAGGTATTTACAAGACCAAGTCAGTCCCCGTCACTTCATTCAGGTTTTTACTCTAATGTCATCTTCCAGTTGGAGCCCTCCCTGACACCTTGTAAAAAAAAAAAAACAATGCAACACCCATGCACCTCAGCCCCTTTTCCCCCTCATTTTATCTTTAATATTTACTACTATCTAATATATTGTGCATCTTGTCTATATTGTCTGTTCCTTCACAGAAATCACATTGGGGCTAGAGGGGAAGCCATAGCTTTCTGTTTTGATAGCTGTAATTTCCAGCTTTTTAAAAACACATGGCATATGATGAGAGCTCAGGGTCTGCCAGAAAATAAGTAGTAACTAATGATTTTCGGCCTGTGCCATAACTGTTGATAGAAACCATGGTTCTACTGGGATGGTCTAGACATGAGTAAAGTAGATCAGCATTGTAAGGACTGGATGAAGTTCAAAATGTTGTAACTTATTGCACTATGGCCACCACTGCCAAGATATAACCAGTGGAATAGACAATAATTAAAGATTGATTTTGTTGTATTTCTCTCTCCAGTCAGAACAAAATATAGTTGTAGAGAAAAAATTTCCCTTATGGTTCTTTGTAGAAAATTCTCTGCCCTCCACCTAGCTCCTGGAAGCGCTGATCTGATTCCCATTCTGGTAGTTTTTCCTTTTCTGGAACATTGTATAAATGGAATTGTACAGTGGGTCCCCTTTTTGTGTATGGCCTCTTTCACTAAGCATAATTTTTCAGGGATTTATACTATTGTATGGAAGTTCTACAGTTGTTTGTTTTTTGTTTTTGTTCATCATTGTCCCACACCATTTATTAAAAGGGTCTTTATCTTCACTTAATTACTTTGGCACTCTTGTAAAACATCAATTGACCATGTATGTGTGTGAATTTATAATCTATGTCTCTCCTTATGCCACTAACACATTTTCTTGGCTGCTCTCACTTTGTATTAAGTCTTAAAATCAAGTTGTTTGAGTATGCCAACTGTATTTTACTTTGCATTGTTTTGGCTATTCTAAGTATTTTGCAATTCCATATAAATGTTAGGCCCAGCATATACATTTCTACAGCACACACACATGCACACACATGCACACACACATTCGCACACCCTGGGAGTTTGATCTGAACTGTGTGAAATCTGACAGTAAATTTGGGGGGAATTGCCATCTTAATAGTAGAGAGTCTTCCAAACAATAATAATAGCATGATTATTTATTTAGCTCTTGTGTATTTTCTATCGGCAATATTTTGTAGTTTTTTATTTTGTACATATTTTGTGAGATCAATTTTCAAGTACTGTGTGTTTATTGATAATATTATAATTGGTATTTTAAAAAGTTCTTTTTCAATTGCTTATTGCCAGGATATAGCAATAAAATTGATTTTCCTATATTTGCTTTGTGTCTTGCAGCCTTGTTAAACTCATTATTAGTTCTAGTAGCTATTATGAAAATTACATCATCTGTTTTAAGATTTTATTTATTTTAGACAGAGGAGAAGGGAGGGAGAAAGAGAGGGACAGAAACATCAATGTGTGATTGCCTCTTCTGCACGCCCTAATGGGGACCTGGCCCTGCAACCCAGGCATGTGCCCTGACTGGAAATTGAACAAGTGACCCTTTGGTTCCCAGGACAGTGCTCAATCCACTGAGCCACAGCAGGCAGGGGGTGAAAAAGAATATCATCTGATAATAAAGGCAGCTTTTTCTTTTAAATCTGTATACTTTGTAAATTTTTTTATTTTTTTAAAGAGACATGGTAGAGCCCTGGCTGGCGTAGCTCAGTGGATTGAGCAAAGGCTGTGAACCAAAGCATCGTAGGTTCGATTCCCAGTCAGGGCATATGCCTGGGTTGCAGGCCATGGCCCCCAGCAACCACACATTGATGTTTCTCTCTCTCTCTCTCTCTTTCTCCCTCCCTTCCATTTCTAAAAATAAATAAACAAAATCTTTGAAAAAAAAGAAAATCACAATCCTAAAAAAAATAAATAAAAAATTAAAGAGACATGGTAGAAAAAGACTTACATCCTTTCCTAATCTTGGGGGAGGGAAGAAACAGGAGTATTTAGTCCACTATTACAAAAGATGTTGTTTACAGACTTTTCATAATTGGTGTTTATCATGTTGAAGGAATTTCAAGCCTGTTCTTAATTTCCTGAGAGTGTTTATCACGTGTGGATGGTGAAATTTTTAAATGTTATTTTGGCCTCTGTTGATTTAGTCTGTTAATAGAAATTCTTTCAAATGATTTCTTAAATGTTGATCCAGTCCTGGAATGAATTTCACTTGGTGGTGATTTGTTATCTTTCTTATGCATTGCTGGATTTGATTTGCTACTATTTTGTTAATGATGTTTTCATCAATATTAATGAAAGGTGGTGGTCTGCAGTTTTCTTTCCTTGTAATGTTTGTCTGATTTTGGTGTTAGGGTAATGCTGACCTCACACAATTTGTTGGGAGGTATTCGCTCCTTTTCAATTTTCTGGGAGAGTTTGTGTAGAATTGTATCATTTCATGTTTAAATGTTTAGTAATATTCATTTCTGAAGACACCTAGGCATGAGTTTGAGTGTAGGTATGTGGGTGGGTGGATGAAAGAAGACAAGGCTTTTTTACTAAATATTCAATATCCTTAACATTGATAGCTTTACTAAGGTTATTTCTTCTTCGGTAAACTTTGATAATTCTTACCACTCAAGGAATTATACCAGTTTAACTAAGGTAGTGATTTTTTGTTATAAAATTTGCTCAGAATTGGTCTTTATCATGTTGAGGCAATTTCAGGCCCTTTCTTAACTTTTCTGGGAATGTTTATCATGAGTGGACATTGACATTTTTAAAATGCTTTTTTGACCTCTATTGATTTAGTCTGTTAATAGAAATTATTGTTATTTTAATGTCTATAGAATTTATTGTGATATACTCTCTGTATTACTAATATTGGTACCTTTTTGTTCTCTATTTTTTTCTAGTCTTTCTGGCTATTGATCTCTGCAAAGAACCAGATTTTAGTTTCATTGATTTTTTTCTGTTGTGTTTTTGATTGCTATTTTATTGATTTCTGCTCTTATCTTTGTCATTTCCTTCCTTCTGCTTCACAGCACTTAATTTATTTCTCTTGTTCTGCTTCCTCAGGTAGAAACTTAGATCATTGATTTGACACCTTTTCTAACATAAGAATTTAATGCTAATACTACATAATATTTTTTAAAAAATTAAGTTGTGTTTTAATTTTTTTCAATTTAAAATTTCCATTGTGATTCCTTCTTTGACTCATATATTATTTTATGTTGTGTTATTTAAATGAAAAACATTTTAGGGTTTTCTAGTAAACATATTTTGCTTTATGGGGGATTAAGCTCTGGTATTAAATGCATGCTCATTTAGGGTTACTTGGTGTTCCAGATGAAGCGACTCACTTTTAAATGTGTAGTATCCCTTTTTATCCCTAGTAAACTCCTATTCTCTAGTCTAATTTGCCTGATGTTAAAGTACACACTCACTCTTGTCCTCTCTCATTTTCTCTCCTCTCACACCTTTTTTTTTTTAAGCTTTTATTTATTTATTTATAGAGAGGGGAAAGGAGGGAGAAAGGGAGAGAAAAACATTGATGTGTGAGAGATACATTGATCGGCCTGCAATCCAGGCATGTGTCCTGACCAGGAATTGAACCAGTGACCTTTTGGTTCATAGGCCGCTGAGTCACACCAGCCAGGGCACACCTTTATTTATTTTTTTATATAGTATTATGTAGTACAGAAAGAAACTATATCTTTTTTAAAACTTGCTTAAGGCTGTACATTTTAAATTATAGCCACTTTAACTTCAAGCTTTAATAATATATTATTTTAAAAGTTTTATATAATGTTTGTTTGAAAATGATGAATTATCCTTTAGAATGAGGTTCAGCTGTACCTTTATATTAGGTAGTAATTACAGTGACTATCACATAATAGCAAGTTACAGTGTCAATCACATCATGATAAACAAAAATGTGTTCAGTTAATAAACACTTTCAAAAGATATGTATTTTGTTAAAGAAAATATGAAGATAATCAAAACAAAAACACAATGATGTATATAAAATATAATTTACAAAATCCTCTGTTATTTAATTCTTCCTAATAGAAAAATTGTAGGGGTTAAGATAATGGCTGAATATATAAGAAAGAGGAACATGTTTTCAGCAGAACTGAGTGGTTCTTTGAAAAAGTATGTTTGGGCTGTACTGAATCTCTGTCTCAGAGCACCTAGTAATGTGTGTGAATAACCTTGGCAATAATGTGCAAAGTTTATCTTAAGAGCATAATCTATGGCTTATGTACTTTATCATTCATGATACTCCTAAAGCTCTTTTATGTGGTATGTATTCACTGAATCTTTGTTAAAGATGTGAATGAATGAAGAGGAGCGTGGCAAAACAGCAGAGTGGGCTTTATACAATTAAAATTATTTTTATATCAGTTTGCATGAATCTTGTGTCATAGGTTAAGTGGTCCTGTATGTAATAAAGATTATCTTACTGTAAGACGATTTAAATCAATCTGAATAACAAAAATCAATAATAGGCTCATTTAACCCAAACTATACATTGGTCAGGCTGTAAGTATTTTGTGTATTTTCCTTGCAACAGAAATTGGTCACAATACTGGTGGTTCTGTGATGAAGTGGCATTAAAAATGCCTAACCATGGGTAGGTGATATTTTAGAAGATGCAAGTTCCCAAATGTGTCCACATGCAACAAGAGGCCATATGAGGCCTCCGGGAAAATATCAACCCATAGTGAGGAGCCAGATCTCAGGGGGTCAGAGGATACTGAAAATTTGCTGTTTCTCCTGACAGAGTAGGAGGCTACTCTAGACAGAGGGTTACTTCTGGTGATTGAACCATCTCCCAGGAGTCTTTGGGAGTTCATTGGCTGGTGGGTATCAGAATAGCTCATCAGAAGTGTCCCCTTAGGTCACCTAAGGGCAGGGTCCAGGGTGAGGAGAGGGACATTTCAGGGGCTTAAACAATGGATTTTTACCAACAAAATTGAAAGCACTTCACTATTTTGAATAACCGGTGTGATCGTATCATAATGAGTATCTGTCCTATTTGCTTGTTTGTGTAGTCATATACACTTAGTTAAACAGATTTAGACAGACTTTTTTTTTTACTGTGGGAATTCTCCAAACCTGAATTGGGAGTGCACATTGTGAATCTTCAGGAAAGAGCTGTGGTATCTAGTTTTTTTCTGACTTACTTGGACATGGAAACTTTTTTCTATAGAGCACATCTTGGGATTATCCTTTGAAGATACATTAATAAGTTCTGAAATAGACCTATGAATTAGGGTGATTAATGTTATAGCCATGAAAAATCTTTGTGACTTAACACAAAGATTTGTTTCTACCTCAAATCAGTGCAAGGTAGGACAGGGCTGCTCTGCAGGGTAGATTTCTTTTACGAGTAGTGGCTTGGGGACCTAGACTTTCCTGTCCTGTGCCCCGCCAGTTCCTAGGGAATCCTCAGTGCTCTCCACTGGGTTTCCCTCCCTGTCCAGCTGATGAGGAAGAAAATGCATGTTGGATTTTGAGAAGATGTAGTCATTTCATAATATGTCTATAAATTATTCCAGAATCTTCCTAGAGGCTCATTTTTCTTCCCTTGAGCATAGAGCAGAATTGGTGACTTGCTTTTAACCAATTGAATGGGGCAGAAAAGATGATGAGTGACTACTAAAACTAGTCCCTAAAAGGCATTCAGCTTCCTCCTTGCTTTGTCTCTCTCTCTCTTGCTTGGTTTGCCTTCTCTGGGAAAATTCAGCTGCTGGGTTGTGAGGACAAGGTTGGCTTCATTAGATCTGTGCAGTCTCATAAACGCCATCCTTAAAAAGGCCCTATATTTGCTTTAATGCTCAGGGGTTGCCACATTAAAGTTGTTAATACTTTTTAAACAAAAGGCCCCACACTTTCATGTTGCACTGAGCCCCACAAATTCTGTATTCAACTCTGTGTGAGGACACTCAAGCAGCTTTATGGATAGGGCCATGTGATAATGAACTAGGCTTCCTACCAATGACCAGTGAGGAAATGAAGATTCTTACCAGCAGCCATGTGAGCGGACTATCTTGGAATTGAACCCTCAAGCCCTAGTCAAGCCTTCAGATACCTACAGTCCTGCTGGCATCTTGACTGCAATCTCGTGACAGGCCCTGAGCAAGATCCATCCAACTAAGTCACTTTCAGATTCCTTAACCTGCAAAGATTATGAAATCTTTGTTAATTTTTATATGTAAATCTTTTAAGCCACTCAGTTTTGGAGTAAATTTTATGCAGCAACACATGTCAATATAGAGAGACTTTAGAGACCAATCATGAAAGCAGCAATCTCTTTAACCCACATATCATTAACCAAAGTTCAGTCATGGATTCTACCAACTGCAAAACAAAAACAAAAACAAAAAAAGGCAAAAAATCAGGATTATTTGTGTCCTGGAACAGGAAGAGATGGATTAGCATAGCATCATCTTCAGGAGCAGTCTGCTAACAAATTGTCATTCACATGTGGTGGAATCTTATTAGTCACCACAACTTAAATGTAAGGCTGATGAGAGTGTGTGGGATGGGAGAAGCCTGTACAGAACATCAGAGCCCAAGATCTGAAAGGGGACCCGGGGCTGGAATACAAATATCATGTTGATTTTTAACTAATTCACCTTTGGTAGAGACAGGAAGGATCCCATAAAAAAGGATTATTTCCATCAAAGCTTAAACACAGTCGTGGAGGTCCTATTGATATAACTATGGGTCTGTAGTCAGAACAACTTTGGTTCCTGTCTTCAGTTTTCCGTGTTAGTCCTTGAGCTTGGGCAGGTTATCTAATCATGCAGATCCTTCATTTCTAAGGTGGGGAAAGGTTAGGTGGTACTGTATCCATAGCATTTGTTACAATGACTCCTAGCACCTATTAAGCACTCAGTAAATATTAATCATGACTTTATTAAAACCATAAAAACAATAGTATTGGTGAGGAAAGTAGGTAGTGATAGAGACATGAAGGACAGGGAGTGAGTGATAGAGATGTGAGGGAGTCAGAAAACGAAGCTTTATCTGAGAGGCATTAAATAATTTTACTAGATGCCTGAAACCAGGTGTCATTCATTTAAGAAATAATGTAGATTACTAGGAACAAAATATACACAGGGGCAGGTGCTGGGATTTTCAGTTCCGTTAGTTGGGGTGCTTACAGACAGCCCTACAGAAGCTAAGACGATGAACACATGGTCTTCAAAGTGAGCAGTGGTCATGGGGAAGTAAAAGCTATGTGGAGGACTGTTTGGAAGACTTCTACAGTACAGGGTTTTCAGGTAAGACTTCCCTGAAGAAGCAGTCTCTCAGCCATAGATGGCAGGTGGAATACATGTTCTCCAGAGTACGGATGTGTCAGAGAGGGCTAGTGGTAGAACTGGGAGTCTTTCAGGCAAAGGGAATATCAGACATAATGGACTAAAGATGAGTTTCCAAGGGAAATATGACAAAGGAATTTAGAATAACAACAAAAAATGGACCTTAACTGAGGGTTATGGAACCAAAATGGATTTGGATGAAAGTCAAAATGGAAGGAAATTGATGGATAGAGAAAAAGTTGATGGTTTCAGAAGGTGGGGAAAGGAAAGATGGAGTGAGGATACCTGAGTGACTAGAAAGATTGGAAGTCATGCTCAAAAAACATGATGTGTGAGTCAACTATTCTACGGAGATGACACGGTGCAGGCATCACGGAGCAGACAGCTGAAACAGTGGTGGGAAAAGGCACAGGACAGAAGATGTTTAAGGAACTTAGGCCAAGTGAACGTTTTAGTCGGCCAGCCTCATGGCTGGGCTTGAAGCAGAGAGATACATTGTGAGACAAAAAGATAAGGTAGAAAGTGCTGGTGCTGATATTGTATGTTTGAGAACAGAGTTTGTCTGAGTTTGTTTTGCTTTGTTTTTTTTACAAGATGGTGATAATCTTAGAATACTTCCTGGGGACAACAAGTATGAACCACCTTCTGACTGTGAGGAATATAGGAAATGAAGTTCGAGCAGCCATCACAGAAGTCCTAAATTTGTCTTATAAGACTTGGAGATTAAACAGAGAATAATTTAAAGTCAAAATGTCCTCAATTCCTAAACTAGTTACCGCCAGAAAAAAAAAAGTGTCTCAATAAAGAATTTTACCTTTAAATAATATAGTGAAGAAATCTTTAAAGATGGGATAAATATCTTAAATTATAAACTGTAAAGTTTAAAATCATGTGTATGTATGTTATAAAATATAAAAGCTCTAATAGTTATATGCACACATAGAGGTCTGTCCGCCAAGTATCCAGCCATGTAATAAAAATAGAGACACCTCGGGACCTCACACATCCTCTCAGCAGCCATCAGCTGCCCTGTCATATGTTCCTGAATCTTGTTAAAAATCTGAAACCTCTGCCCTTTCAAAAGTGATTTTAATTTTGGGAAAAGCCAGAAGTCACAGGGTACCAAATCTGGGCTGTAGGGTAGCTGAGTCACCTGGGTGATTAGATGTTTCGCCAAAAACCTCTGCAGGAGACATGATGCATGAGGAGGCACATTGTCCTGATGAAGGTGCTGATCACCAGTTGCCAATAGTTGCAGCTAGTTTTGTCCTATTGCATCTGTCAGCTGCTGAAGAACATTGAGGTAAAACTCCTGACTAGGTGTTCGGCCTGGAGTGGTGAACTAGTGAAGGACAACATCTTCACAATCAAAAAACACAGTTAACATGATCTTGATTTTGCTGCAACTTTGCTGCACCTTCTGAATCATCTGCATAGTTTCTGTGGAGGAATGTTCAAGCCTAATGCAAAATTTGATGCGGAATCATTGCTCTACTTGCCCAGTCATTTTGAATACAACTGCCACACAGTACACATACTCACTCAAGGGCACCTACCACCCCCACTGACTAGTACAGTGAAGTCATCATTGTTCATGCATGTGCATTCCAGTCTACTCTCCTTGGCTGCCAGGTTACATTAATGTCACAAAAACCATTCTCATTATATTAACGATGGCTGGATTTTTTTCGGACAGACATTATATATAGTTCAAATAGAGTTAATGTTATTTAAAGAAGCAATAATTTCCTGAAAGCAGTCTGCTGATTATGTGTCCCATTTCACTTTTAAAATCAGTCATTTTAGAAGCAAACAAAAATGACTCAAAAAATTAAAAAATCAGGTCTGGTAATAAACATCTGTGTCTGTGTGTGTGTGTGCATAATAAGAATATGCAGACTTATAAAATAGCTATGAAGATTTTCATTTTATAAAATAAATGTAAAACGTAAGTCAAAACACATCTTATCTCACTACCTCGGTACCTGCATTGATCTTCACATCCTCAGTAAATTGTCTCAGAGGTTTTAATGAGATGTATGTGACTGCACATTTCAAAACCTAAACCTACCAAAAGGCAAGTGTTCTATAAACAAACCAATTATATATTTCAAATTTAATTCTCTGTGCATTTTATTACTATTGAATTCTCTATGAAGCTGCTCTGGAGAGGACAAACTGTTTGCAATAAGAGGAAGGGTAAATTCTCCCGCTAATAATACCATGTAAAAGTAAGTTGCTGCATCCTCCTCTGCAAATTAGGAGCGCTGCTGAGTGGTTAAACAATTGTAAAGGTCACTGTCAATAAACAACCATTATATCTTCAAGTTCATACCAAAGAACTCTAGATGTCAGCAAACATGTAGTCATCCGGATGGGGAGTAGAAACCAGTTAGCAAAATAAATGTCATTAGGTCAAAGGAAGCTTATTAGGATTAGGAGAAGCTAATTCATTACAGAGTAAGAAGGTGACAACTGAGCTGGGAGGAGGCAGATGCAGATGTAGAGCTGAGCTGGTCGTTACTATCCTGGACAGACAAAACGTGGCTCTAAGTGACCTGACCACTAGATACACTTCAACGTTATCCACGGCCACAGCACTGTGTGCTGCACCCATGAAGACCATTATGTTGCCGATGACACTCTCAGCAGTGACACAGGCAACAGAGTGGGGATCATGCAGCCCTCCAGGGCTGCAGTGACTCTAGCTCTTCAGGGGTCACACTGAAGTAGGAAGACAGCTGAGCTTGGCTGCTACTAGGCTGAGCTTCCGAAGTTCATTTGAGACTATGCAGTGCCTGCCCCTCACTCTTTCCTCCACGAGAATGGTATGGATTGATGGACTGGGGCAAGGGGAGATTCTCCAAGGAAAATGGGCTTCACTCCCTAAATTCTCTGACTATAAGCTTCAGGGAAACAGGAAAGGGAGTTTTAAAATCCTGTGATGGAAAAATCATCATGAAGCAAGCAGATTGTACAGTGGTCCCTGCTTGCTATTGCTTTGATTACCCTGGTCACACTTAACTCATTTATCATGGATGCTTTTAATTAGTAGCTTCCTTTACTTCAACACTTCACATGAAATATTGGTGTCTCTTCAGTTTTCTTTTTCTGTTGTTTTTACCACTGTTGTTTATTTTTCCCTGTGCCTCAGAGCATCTGGAGCAGGATCGTACAGATAAGGAGTGTTTCTGCTGTTTTGTTGTAAACTCATTTTTTGAAGGTGTCTTAGACTTTTACTGCCTTGTTTTTTCTTTAAGTCCTTTTTGTCTTACTTCATTATGTCCAAATATCCGTATTCTGTTTAAGAAGGCTTTTGCACCAGAATATCTTCCTGATAGTTACAAACTTGTTTCCTCACGTAACAGCAAAATCAAAAGTTAAAAGGAAAACAAGGTGTTCCAACATATAGAATCTAAACCAGCCATTTTCCTATTTTACAAACTTTATTTATGTCATTTGTGATGAAGTTTGAACCCAGGACAACTTCTGGATGAGGACCTTTAGCTGGCTTGGGACAAGGATTAGTCACTTTTCTTCTTTCTTTTAGTAGGCTCTGCAGAGGACATTTTTAACCTTTCTCTCTCAAAACACAGACTTTTGAGCAGTTATTTTCCACGCCATTCCTGCCTAAGGAAAGTTGAAAAGCTGCTGGCAACATACTGAATTTTTAAAAGGCCAGTGACCCAGTTGAGTAAATCACCAGTGCCCTCTAGTGTTCAAAATAGGCAACACCTTGGAAACAAGAGTTTCAGCTTCAGCGGATTTGCTAATGCCACTGCTGGAATCTTTGTTAGGAAGAGATGTGGTTTGTTTCCATTATGTTTGGTAACCAGAGAGTTTTAGCTTTTCCCATAAATTATCTAGAAACAAAAGTGCTGCATTTTTCAGGTCAGGCAATATTTATTTCATAGTTATTCCTAAAAGCACAATGAAATGCAATTATGTCATTCTTGAAGGGACTAAGAATAGAAATATAAAAAAAAATAAAAGAAACAATTCCAACAAGTTTCTTTTTTTATATTTAAGGGAGGACAATACCAAGAAATTAACACAGACCCGTGATCTGTTTGAAATACAGTGTGTGTACATGTGTGTGTTTTAAATTTGTCTCTAAGTAAATGTGAATGTGACCTGTTTTTACTAATAGGATAATTAATTCAATCACTAAAAATCTACAGAAGAAAAGACTAGTTATTCTTCTTGTCCTGGAGGGCAAATAAATAAGACATTTTAAAGAAATTCCACAGGCAAAACCATCTGTTTGAAATCACTCTAATAATACAAGCTGGTAATTCTGGGTCTCAAGAGAGACAGATAAAAGGTTGGAATCTTTTTAGAGGTGATACATCTTCCTTGAGGTCCCTAGACAAGACCATGGAGGCAGGGAGTGTCCCTCCTCTCTGCCTGCAGCCACAGGCCCCACCCTTCTGCTTGGCTCCAGCCAGAGCGGAGGGGCTGTGTGTGTCTAGTGTGTGAGAGCCTGAACCACACCTGGACCAC
Source organism: Phyllostomus discolor (assembly GCF_004126475.2). Classification (NCBI taxonomy): domain Eukaryota; kingdom Metazoa; phylum Chordata; class Mammalia; order Chiroptera; family Phyllostomidae; genus Phyllostomus; species Phyllostomus discolor. Next base: position 86,800,456 of record NC_040904.2, read on the forward strand.
AGAGGTGAGAGCAGTGGTCCTCGGCCACAGACAGCAAGAAGAATGGTTAAATGTCAGCAGAAGCATGACTCATAAGCTCATAAGAAAAGACTGAAATTTGTTTAGTTTGGCCAGAGAGAGATGATAATGGTCAGCAAATATGCAATTTCCAAAGAAGTTGCTTTAAATAGTAGAAGTAAAGGGTGAAGGGAAAATTGAACTGTTAAGGGTAGAGTAACGTTGAAAATATGCTCCAACCTCAAAATTTAGGCAATCATGAAAGCATTTACAAGGAAAAAGGGAAGTTGAAATTCCAGAATCTAAAGTCCAAGTAAAACACATGAATAATCATATTCAAAACTGATATGGAAATGCTGGAGTATGAAACGTGAATGTCTACAACAGACTGACCTCTCCTAACAGCTAAATTAATAAGCAAGAGAACCTCATTTACATTTTTATATATATCTTCCCCTCTGCACTGAAATTTCTCCTGATTCTTTTCCTTTTCCAACGCCTTTTTCTCCACACATGTTCTGCCCGTGGAAAACCCTCTCCTTGTCCATACAATTAATTCTCTATACATATTTTTTCCACATAAATTGTCCTTCCTACCCAGTGCCAGTGGTCACCTAGGACAATTATTTTAATATCCTCAGGGGGCAGTATAAGTAGCTTTCAGGTTATGAAAGCAGCCTGTTGCAATGAACTGAATGTTAGTGTCTTCTCCCCTCCCCCACTTCATGTCAGGACTTGAATCCTCATGTGCTGGTGTTTGGAGGTGGGGCCTTGGGGAAGAAATCAGGTCCTGAGGGTGAGACTTTCATGATGGGTTAGTTCCCTCAGAAGAAGAGACCAGAGAGCAAGCTAGTTCTCTTTCTGCCGGGTGAGGACACAGCCCACTGTAACCTGAAATAGGGCACTTACCAAGAAGCCTACCAGGCTGGCACTCTGGTCTCAGATTGCAGCCTCCGGAACTCCATGTGAGAACTAGATGTCTGTTGCTGGAGCCACCCAATCTATGCCTATTTGTTCCGGCCTGAGCTAAGATGCCTGTGGAGCAAAACTACTTAGGTTTGAATAGTTCCATAAAGTCAGACAAATTACTCAATTTCCCTGTGCTTAAGGGTGAAAAATGGGGAAAATTATAAGACCAGGTATAAGGATCAAATGAGTAAACACATAGCTACTTAGAATAAAGTCTGGCATAAAAAGAACCACTGTTAAAACGTAAATGATTTTTAAAACTATTTTTACTACAGTCATGAGAACATACTCTATATTGTGACCAAGTGTATGTTTGTGTGTAGCTACATATGCATGCATATTATCATATTATCATTAAACAAAAATGTCACCATATAATAATTACTTATGATGTGCAATGTATTTTATTTTATTCTATATATACTCAAAAACATTCTGATCATGACCCACAAAATAATTTTTTTTTACCCACAAAATAATTTTTGTCTCCTTATCATATTTCTCGAGCCACCATTTGAAAATCAGATTTCTGGGCATGTCTTCGGCGAGAGAGCTTTCTGGGGTGTGAGAGAGAAATAGGCTACACAGATGCCATACTTGGAATTTCTGACAAGTCTTGTGGCTCTGGGATTTCTTTCCAACAGTGCATGCTTGCTACCCAGCACTGCCTATACTTGCAAGTGCAGATTTTTATAAAACTGAAGATGGTAACAACTACTACAGTAACAGCAACAATGAAACTGTTACCTTGCCGGAGTTCTATGTTCTAAGATAATTAAAATGACAAAAGTTTCTAGTATCCTGTAAAACATGTTAGAAGAAGTAAGCATGTGGCTCCAGAGCCTCACAAGCACTAAGGAGACTTAAACAACCTAAGTGCGCTTAGTGGATGCTGGGTTAGGAGGGAGGAGCATCTGTCCCCCTCTTTACTCCAAGAAAGCATACCACCCCACCCGAACATAAGGTCCCCTCAACTTCTTAATCCCTGTCAACTGTGTAAGGGGCCCAGTGGGTGCTGGACTGAATGGGGTGGGTACTTCGTAAGGTATGCAGATGTCTAGTCACTGTGCTGTACACTTGAAACTAATAAAATATTGTATGTCAACTGAAAATAAAAATAAGTGTAAAAAATTTAAAAGGTCCCGATGATACAATATGTGTATCTGTATATAATATTATAATAGATAACATACAGAAATGATAAATATTGCTTAAATATAAATGTATATTTTTAAGTATATGTTTATATTTATATGGCTAATATAAAATTTTCTTCTTTTTTTAAAGATTTTATTTATTTATTTTTAGAGAGGGGAAGGAAGGGAGAAAAAGAGGGAGAGAAACATCAATGTGGGGTTGCCTTTCTTGTGGCCCCCATTGGGGACCTGGCCCACAACCCAGGCACGTGCCCTGACTGAGAATCGAACCTGTGACCCTTTGGTTCACAGCCCACACTCAATCCACTGAGCTATGCCAGCCAGGGCAAATTTCCTTCTTTTTTTAAGACTATTTATTTATTTATTTGTAGACAGAGGGGAAAAGAGAGAGAAAGAGAGGGACAGAAACATCAATGTGTTGTGGTTGCCTCTCATGTGCCCCTTACTGGGGACCTGGCCTAAAACCCAGGCATGTGCCCTGACTGGGAATCGAACCAGCAACCCTTTGGTTTTCAGACCAGCACTCAATCCATTGAGCCACTCTAGGCAGGGCTAAAATTTATTTCTTACATGGAACATCAGCAAATAATTTTTTAATTTTTTAAAATACCATTCCAGATAACATGACAATTCTATGGGTAGATCACAAGAGGGCCACTTAAGGACTAACTTCAGTTAATAACTAAACTGTGTCTTTTATTTCTCATTGATTTTCCCTGTTCTTTCTAAATTCATAAAACCATAAAGATTAAGCAATAATATTCTCAAACAGTGGGGGTGTACCTGCAACCAAACAATGTGAGTCAATGCAATAATAATAATAAAGAATGAAAATTAGCTGTGGTAACTATGGCCTGTGGGTGCACAGCAGAGGCTGCTGGGACAGAATGTGGGTGTGCTGGAGTTCTGAGAGGACTCTGCTCTTAAGAGAAGCAGTCCTCGGAAAAGGCCGAGGGCAGTCTGCAGCCCTGGAAAAGTGTTCTGCTCTCACAGACTCAGGCTCAGGTCCACAAAGCTCCAGGCAAAAAGGGCACAATCTGAGAAAGAGACAACTCACAACTCATGTAGGAATAGGAGTTAACTACCGAATGCGCTCTCCCACAGCTCTCTTTATTTTCATTACCTCCTGCACTGCCGACACAACAGGTAATTTAATTCCATAGATGCAACTCTGTGCTGACGGTACGTACCTCAATGACTATAATTTGCCAATCAGAATGAAGTGTTTTCTGCCCTTTCCTGAAAAGCGTTATGTATCTCTTTGTCTAGTATTGCAGTCTCTAAGACACGTGATTTTAAGATGTGAATCCAGATGCGCTTAAAGGTCTGTCTAGTTTACTAATTACCACTGTGTTCTTCAAATGTTCTCCTGCCAGGGTCTGTCACTGCTCTATTCTGCGTTAAAACAACAACAACAGCAATAAAGGAGGGGTGATTCCTCATCTAACGAGGTCATCTAACAATGGCCCTAATAAGCAGCTAACCTGCAAGTTTTGACAGACTCATGCAGAATCCAAACCTAAGCATGGATTTAAGCGTAAATAATGAGTTTATCAGTTCACTCAGGTCAAGCAGGTGCTGGCAAATTAATAGTATATTCTGGAATGGTGAATAGATTGTGCCAATAACAAATAACAGTCGCCAGATCTCAGTGGCTTACACACCACTAGTCTATTCCTTGCTCACACAGCATGCTCGCGTTAGCAGGGGTCTCTGCTCACCATGGTTGTTTCAGGGTCTGAGTTAACAGGATCTGTCTCCACACACACTTCCATGATTACCTCAGCCAGGGGAAGGGAGTATCAAATTGGTTAACTGGCAAAGACCTAGAAGCAGCGTGTGTACATCACTTCTGCTCACATTTACTGGCCAGAGAAAGTCATGGCACCACAAGTCACTTTGGGGAGGTGAGAAAGTGTGAAACTGCCAGGGTTTAGAGGGAAAATGAGAAACATTTAGTAAACAACCCTAGTCATTACCATTTTCCTCATCTTTCACACGTATTGATGACTCACAGCTGGTCATTAACAACTCATTTCAGTTTCTACTTTCTGTTCACTTGTTGACTTGACCTATAATCTCATCATCCTTCAGTTAGATTATAGAAAGACCTTCAAATTAAGGCCAAAAATCTGTATTTTATAATCCAGTCATATTGAATCGCTTACAGACCAGCACGTTTTATTTCATACCTTCATGTTCCTTCCCACATTTCTCCCTTTTTGTCTCCCTGAAAACATTCCACCCACTCTCCCATAGCCATCTCAGATTTCACGTCCTTTATTAAGACTTCTCAGAAAGCCTGAGTACCCTCCAGTCTGTGTTACACTCAGTTGCACTGTGGTCCTTTCCTCTATTTGTATTTTTATTGCAAGAACTTGTATCTTCTTTATCGCAATTATTAACATGCAATCATGTTATGTTTACAAGAACACAGAAGGAAAGTAACAATCATTGTTCCAGAAAAGCCCTGACGATGTATTGTCACCTCACGTTTCTGTGCTTCCACCCCTTCTATTTTCTCTTTGTGTCCCTGGTGGCTAGAACACTGTCAGAATTCAATAAAATCTGAATGGATCTGTTAATTTGTACCAAGAAATAGAACTGACAAGCATTCCTGATATTCAGTCCATACTCGAAGGAAAAGCTATTAAAAACTGTTACGGACACAGAAACAGGGGCACAGAAAAGGAGACCTGAGGGTGTTCTGGCACACTGCCATTAAGCCATCGTGATGGTTCCATATTCTCTTTGCTGATCTGACTAGAATCCATGTATTAGTCTGTGACTATATGGATGGTGTAGGTCCTCAGAGCTTCGTTCATTTCTAAATTTCTTCTAGAATGTGATTTTCTTAAAACATGTCATTGCAAAATTTCTAGCATTCAGTTCCTCAAGTTTATAACTGGATACACTGCCCAAGGTTGCAGTTTTTATTTATATTCTGCTTAGTGGGGCTACTTGCTTCCTGATAGTAAGCAGGAAGCATCTCAGCCTCACCCACCACATCTAGACTAGCAACTGTAGGACTTGATTGTGAGAGATCAGAGCCGGAAACCTTGCTCTAACTGAGTGGATTTCAGTAAGGGTTACTATCCTGGTAGCTAGATGAAAGAATTCCCAAGGTTATGTCTGTGCAGCAAGGTGGAAGGTGAGTGTGTGTCTACTTACTTTCTGTGTTCTATGCTTTTAATCACTTGTTATTTGACTTTACACCATTAAGGCACCAACACAGTCTATGTTTTATAGTGCTTTCACTTGTTGGGGGTCCTACATACCTATAGTATAAGGCATTTCTATATTAAACTAAAGCCAGAGAAAAACAAAACACAATAGTTCATTCATATGTCAAACTAATTATAGTTACTTTGCTTATTCCAAATCCTGAGGATATTCACTCAGCTCACATACATTTAAGAATTTCCAATGTAGAATATAATTTCTTTGATCTGTCAATTTCAATTTAAAGACTTATTAATAATTAAGAATAAGTGTTAATGATATAATAATCAAAAGAAAATCTTGTGTTTTTTATATTTTTAGTTTCAAAAAGTGGATTTTCAGCAAACCAACTGAAACCTCACTGGAAGTGACTCATGGGCTTCAGGCTGCCGTTGAGATAGACCGAGCTTCCTGCAGCTCTGGATGGGCATCTTTGAAATAACGTCTTAAACAATAAGCCCAGGTCAACACTAGAAGAAAATGAAAGATTATTTTAGACTTCTAATAGGAGGAAAGTTTGCCTCTCCCTTTTCCCTTCACTAACATGTATCCTCTTCATACACTTGTTCAGTTCATACAAGGTTGTTGAGTGATGAGTGCAGCACCTCCGGGAATACTCCAAAGTTGAAAGCATTCAGTTTCCCTAACAGGCTGGCCATTCTATGTGCTGTCAAATCGAATTTTGTAGGAATCCCAAAAGTTGCCCTATGTAAATGAGAGTGTATGAATTTGGCATGCTAGAAGAAACTAGCAATATATCAGTTGTCATTATCTTTTCTCCATCTTCTTGCTTCCTAATAGGACCTACTTTTTGCCAATCAGCTCTCCCTCCATGTGCCTCATGAAAGCTGAACTTACCTGCCTTCACAGGTGTATCATGACTAAACTCATGAGCTCACCCCCCCCCACCCCCTGTGACTGCTTTTGGAGAGCGGGGAGCAGGTGGCCATGAAACCAGGTCTTCACAGGGCTTCTGAGAAAGGTTTCCTTGCTCTTAAGAAAACAACACTGAAATAAAGAGTTTCTTTCCTGCTTCTGGACACTGCCACTTCCCCCTGTGATCCAGGAGCTGCTGTAGCTACCTGCACACAAGAAACGAAGCTGCAGGGAGATGGAAGGATCAGGGACTCAAGTCCTTGAGGACATTGTTGAATTGTTGCTCATACTGCACTCGGGATCTGCTCTCTCCTTATCCTGACTTCCAGCTATGAGGGAAAAAGAATCCCTTACTCATTTAGTCAGATCCAGGGACAATCTATTCCTGACTCAGTGCCTCTACCCTTACTTCTGGCTGTTGCTTATTACACAGACTACCAGTGACAAAACCATTTTTATTTCCCATTGGCTCTATTTGAGTTGTCAGAAATAATACAGGAAGCCCAGTTGAATTTGAATTTATGATGAACAATGAACAATTATTTCAGGATAACTGTGCCTCATGCAATGTAAGGGACATACTAATACAAAAAATATTCATCATTTATCTAAAATTCAAATTAAACTGGGTACCCTATATTTTTATTTGTTTGGTCCAGCAACCCAGTTCTGTTAGAACAATTTTAGGAAAGAGAACTTAAAAAGTTATTTCTCGAGAGCAATGGGAGGTAGCATAAAGTAGAGGATGTGTGATTTCATTAACAGTGTTCTGATATGATTTACAAGACATTTGAGCATGAGGAAGGAAATCTAACTCAAATTTTCATTCACAATATAGATAATATAGTCATAAGTTCATATATGCAGAAAACCAAATACATTATCACCAGTTGTATTTACATGAAAATAAGCTAAAAGAAGAAAAATTTTTAAAAAACTAGTTCTGAATGAATTTCAGCCCTTAAAAACATACATATGGCCTTGGCTGGTGTGGCTCAGTGGATTGAGTGCCAGCCTTCGAACCAAAAGATTGCCAGTTCCATTCCCAGTTAGGGCACATGCCTGGGTTGCTGGCCAGGTCCCCAGTGGGAAGCACGCGTGAGGCAACAACACATTGATGTTTCTCTCCTTCTCTTTCTCCCTCCTTTCCCTTCTCTCTAAAAATAAATAAATAAAATCTTTAAAAAAATCACACACACATACACAAAAGCATACTTATGAAAGCCATTGCTTTTAAACTAACTTCTATTATTTTGTTTTCAGTCCAGGTTCATGTCTGTTCAGATGGATCCCTGGATCTAAGATCCCCAGACACTGCATTTAGTCCCTCCATTCACCGGAGGAGATCTGTAAATCCCTACTGAGAAGACATCAGGGGACGGGGCCGACTAGTTTGCTGTGTGGTAAAAGTCCACGGGGATGTGATCATGAAGTTCTTTCTGGGTTTAAGGCCCAGGGGGTAAGAAAAAGAAACTTAGAAAATGGGCAGATATTCTCTTATTTTTGCAAAAGCTTTGTTAGATTTTTAAACAATGTCCTTTATTTCTAATTCTTAATGTCTAAAATGGGAAAATGACTTATTTACCATATAGAGGTTTTTTGTAAGTTTAAAAGCACTTTGCAAATGATAGATCCTAGTAACATTATAACTTAGCATTATGAGTACAGCTCTACAATTAAAATAGTTTTCATGGAAATCATTGACTAGAGAACTCTAACTCTCTAAATACTCTCACCACAGAAATCCACAAGGATTTTAACTCCTCCTACATGTCTTGTTAAGAACCCAGTTTATGTCATGACTTCCCTCTAAAAGTGTCTGTTTCCTCTGAACAGAGTCTGACTGTCACACTGTCCTGTGATGCAGACCCTGTGTATCAGTGGCAGGCAGGTGGGTGTTACTGCCCCTGTGGTTAACTTTCCAGAGAGCTAATATGGACCTGATTCTTTTACACTAAAAATGATTTGAAAACTTCTCAAGTTTGGCAAGTGAGGATTAGTTAACTTATGTCACATTTGGAACTTTGGTTTTCTAATTTGATTAGTTGGACTTTTACATTTCTCTTTAGAACTATAGGTAGATTGAATGCTTTACTTAAAACAGTTCTCCTTTGAATGAATGGGGAAAATAAATGGAATGAGTTATTAATTTCATTATAAACCTTTGATTGTGTTAGAATTAAAAATACATATCACCTAAATGCCCAAGGAAACTAAAATGTTTTTGAGATTTTTCTCAGAGGTTTATAGAAAGAAATGTTTGTAAATTGTTAATCAGGATAAACACATTCCAATCAAATACACAGAAATTTAATTGTTCTTTAAAACTCATACTTTCAAGATGTTGCCAAGAATAAATGATTGTATTCTAATTAGACAATTGTTATCTCTGCAGCACTTCCATTTCTAACCAAGACTGTTAAGGTATGAAGATACAGAACAGAATGAAAATATCTCCATGAATGTGTAGAAGTCTGTGGTCTGCAGCTCTGCCTGAATTATTTCCAGGACCTTGGCTTCTTTAGCACAGAGGAGGGAAGTTGATACATTTCAAAAGTATTCCAACTGAAACTTAACTGTTCTAATAGTACCACAGTATGTATCCTTTGGAGAAAAGATAATGAAAACCTGTCACTTAAAATGCATCTCCATAACAAAGAAAAATTCAGTAGCAATTAATTTTATTCTCATTAAATTTCCTGAATTTAATATCCAAACATATTTTGAGCTCTAGCTATCTATAAGGAACAACATTAGCAGCAAACTGAGTCTGGTTTGTGCAGCAATTCCATTGTTCTGGTAAGACTAAATACATACGCATGTGTGAGTTACTAAATGTCAATTGTATAATTTTGGTGACTCTGGATATGAGTTAAATGTTATTACTTTTGCATTTAAAACTAGCATTATACAACATAAATATAAGAGTAAAAGTTATGCTAAAACTAGAAATGCTAATTTTTTTAACTTAGTACAACATTAAGTAGCAAATATAACAAACCTTGACACATTACAGAAGAAGCTGCAGAAAAAAAGAAAAAGCTTTATATTTTGATACAGTTAATAGCAGTTTTTCTTTCTTTCCTTTTTTTTTTTGACATAGTAGCCTCATATTTTGATTTTCTAGGAGAACTGGAAGTTTGCCTAGTCAAACTCTCCTCTGCAGATAGTGATATCTGGTATGTTATGTCAAAATCTCATTCTTTCTTCTCTATCACAGACCACATTTCTTTATGTTTTCCTATAAAATTCTACGTAGCTGTCCCTACTTGGACTGCAGGGCCAATCTCATTTATTCGGTTTAGCTTTAAATGTGGCACAAAGTTTATGTGTCTTTGGTATAAGCAGAGGGTTTATGAGAGCTCATGAAATATGTCCATTATAGAGCTCACAATTTGTGGAACAACACTTAAAACCCAGATCAAATCTAAGCCAACAAAACAAAATAAAACAAAACAAACATACAAAAATAACAGAAGAAAGTGACCTCACACTTTGTAGCATAAGGAACCACTGAAAAACTTACTTTGTGGCTTAAGTTAGGGAAAAGTGGGAAAACCGGGGTGGGATGGGGAGCCTGGAAGCTGGCTTCTGTTATAACAGGACTGTAAGAAGAGTAATTGCCTACTGCTGTTTGCTATGTGCTGGACTTTCTCCCAGGCACTTTACAACCCTCATCTCATTTCTTCCTTGATGTTTTTGAGATAGGTATTTCTATCCCATTGTATATATAATGGAGAAGCATGGAGAAGTGCAAGTTCACACAAATCAAAAGAGGTGGAAAGAATAACTAAATTTAGATATGCCTTAATTCCAAACCCTGGCTCCTAAGCACTATCCTATAGTCCAAGGGCATCTGTTTGTTTAGAATAGTCTAAGACACTAAAATTAAAAACAGTGAGTAGAAATTGTTGGAAAAAAGGTTTTCACTCTAGGCCAGAGAATAACTTATTTATAAAGCTTATGTTTTGTAAACCAACATGTACAACTTGGATCAAATCTAGGGGAAATAAGAGAGAAGTGGATGATTTAGCCTTTTGCTGTATGTAAAACTAGTGAAAGACCCCGGAGGGCCCAGAGCTCTCTTAGAACTGCCAGGAAACAGAACACAATGTCTCTCTAGGTTATGGGCTCACTGTCACTAATAATATTGGGCTGGCCATAAAGTATACTCAGTTTTTAAGTAAAAATAAGACAGTTTTCCTTTTACCAGTAACATTATTGAACAACACATTCACCATTTTTTCCACTACCATCTGCCATCTCTCAAGCAACTTCATAATCCTACCTTCCCAACCTTTAGCAAAGAACTGTTCCAAGTGACTTTTGTAGTCTTCCAGGGAATTGAAATTTTATCTATTAAGACAATTCTGTAAAGACCAAAATAAATGGAAATCCAAAGATTCAATGTCTGGTGAACACAGTGGATGAATCAACTTCCCAGCTAAGCTGTAACAGTTTTTGCCCCGTCATCAAAGAAACATGCGGTTTTGTGTTATCCTGATGGAAGATGATGCATTTTCTGTTGACTAATTCTGGACACTTTTCATCAAGTGTTGTTTTCAGTGGTCTAATTGGGAGCAGTACTTGTTGGAATTAATCATTTGGTTGTCCAAAAGGAGCTTGTAATAGAGGACTCCCTTCCAATCCCACCATACACACAACTTCACTTTCTTTGGATGAAGGCTGGCCTCTGACATGGTTGGTGGTGGTTCATTTTCTTGCTCCACAATCTCTTCTGTTCCATGTTATTGTAAAGTATTCACTTTTCATCACCTGTCACAATTTATTTTAAAAACAGGACATTTTCCCTACACTTAAGTTGAGAATCACATGCGGAAATTTGGTCAAGAAGGTTTTCTTGCTTATGTGGAATCCAAACATCAAAATGATGAACATAACCAAGCTGGTGCAAATGATTTTCTATGCTTGATTTGGATATTTTGATTATGTTGGCAACCCCCGAGTGGTATAGCATTGATTGTTCTCGATTCATATCTTGATTTGATCACTATCAACTTCAATTGGTTGACCTGACAGTGGAGCATCGTCCAAAGAGAAATGTCCAGCACAAAACTTTGTAAACCACTTTTGACATGTTTGATTAGTCACAGTACCTTCTCTATACTGCACAAATCCTTTATTTTTGGCATTTCAGTTGCATTCTTAAGTTTCTCAAAATAATAAAGCATAATATGCCAAAATGTTGCTTGCTTTCATCTTCAATACTAAAATGGCTACACAAAAATTCATCAATTTTGATGTATTTTTTCAAATGCACACTGATATGACGGCTGTCACAATGCACTGTAACAAAATAGTTTCAAATGAAGTTAAAGACAACTAAGTATTACTAGAGCCATCTTAGCAGAAAACAAACAAACTGGCCACTCCAACATTAGAACAGGCTCTGTTGCTCTTTGCAAGAGTGTTTCTTAGGATGGTGATGTAATTTAGAGGCTAACATCAAGAATGATTTAGACAAAGCATTTGAATTTGATTTGTATGTTAGCATTAAATAATTGTGAGACTTTAGGAAATAACATCTCCTCTATGAATAATTCTTGTCCTCTGTAAAAAGGGAATTATCATGATATCACCTGGGATTGTTGGGAAATTGAATGAGACTATGTATGAGGAACCTGCCTCGGTGCCTTGCACAGTAGTAAATACTCAATAAAGGAAACAATTGCTGCTTTGGAGCACGTGTGTGACAAAGGTGGCAAGGAGAAAGGATTTCTACTTTGGTCAAGAGATTAGAATAGATAATGTTTGTACTTTTTTACAATTATGAATTTATATAGAAAATGACTCAATATCTAAAACTGCAAATTTGCAAGAAAGCCAGAGGCAAATGTAAAATATAGATATAAAGATAGTAATTGGGATTTAAACTGCAACCTCAGGCCCAGGTAGAGAATAAGGGCAGGATAGAAGTGCTAGAGAGAGTGTTTCAGCATGTGGGAGATGATTCTGTAGCACAGGAAGGAGAAGAGAGGCCGGAAGTGACATATTACCCTCAAGCTGCACGGCCAATATGGTAGCCACTAGTACCAACATGGTAGCATGTGGTTATTTAAATTTAACTCATTTAAAAATAAATAAAATATAAAATTCAGTTTTGATTAGCCACATTTCAAATTCTTAATACTCACATGCACCTAATGGTTACTGTATTGGACAGAGAAGATATAGAACATTTACCTGCAGAAAGTTCTATTGAATGTCTCCAGAGAAAGGCAGACTGTCAGATATATTGGAATGTCTGTGATTTCAGCTTCAGAAAGAGTCACAGCATCATTTTTTATTCTATATGATACCTCATATTATTTATTTTCTCCCTTCATATTTCTACCCTTTCACTGAGTATTTAGAAGAAAAGCTCTGTGGTAAGTAGATTTCTAAGAAAATCTCCAAAATTTCTACCACAGGAGGTATAATTCCCACCCTATGAGTATAGGCAGGTCTGACCTAATAAAGTGAGCTCTTTTGAAAGAGGATTTAGAAACAAGAGTAAAATGTCAAAGAGATTCAAAGGAACAGAGACATTCCCTTGCTGCCCCTGCAGGAGCAAAGGGCAATGTTGTAGAAAAAGCAATGTGGAAGGGATAAGCAGGTACATCCTAAGAACTGGGAGCAGACCTAGTACATAGTCAACAAGAAAACAGGGACTTCAGTCCTACAATCAAAAAGAACTGAAGTCTGCTAACAAACTGAATGGCCTTGGAAGAGGATCTTGATCTTCAGATGAAAAGCCACCTTGGCCAACACTTTGATATTAGCCTTGTAGGACCCTGAGCAGAGAACCCAGCTGAGCCATGTCTGAACTTCGGACCAGTAGAAAGGTGAGATAACAAACGCATGTTGTTTCAGCTGTTAAGTGCATAATACAATTGTTATTCAGTAATAGAAAGTTAATGTGCCCTGTCAGGGTGGCTCAGTTGGTTGAACCATCGACCCATACACCAAGAGTTTGCAGGTTCGATTTCCGGTCAGAGCACATACCTAGGTTGTAGTTTGGTCCCTGTTGAGGTGCACAGGGGAGGCAACCAATTGATAGTTTTCTCTCACATCCATGTTTCCTCCTGCTCCCTTCCTCTCTCTCTCTAAAATCAACAAGCATACCCTTGAGTGAGGATTAAAATTTAAAAACCTTAAAAAAGAAAGTTAATACAAGTCCCTGGTAAACACAATCCCCCACACAAATACACACCCATATACATACATAGACACAGGGACAAACTTGCTTCTGCTTACTTTTTACTTCTTTTAAAGCACTAAAAGCATACATTTTTAAAAGTGCTTTTGGTTTACTAAGATTAAAGGTTAAAAAAAGAATGTTTAAAATTTTGCTGCTGGCTTCAGCAGAGGAATAGAAAGGTGGGGCAATTAGCTGGGACTCCAGTGCTTTTCCATTCTCTTCAGATAGAGTCAAATGTACTTGACTCCCAACAACTCAGACAGGAAAGAATACATTTTCACCAAAACAAAAAGATGGCTTCAAAGGAGTTTGATGACTGCTTGAGGGTATCAAATTATAACAACTTCATGGTGGAAATTGTTCTGTTAGTTTAAACCATTGTTCCCCAAAGCCCCTATTCTAATGTAATGTGTTATATGGTGGGTGGGTAGAACATGAAAGGTTCTCGTTAAAACCTACTGCTACCTTATACAGCAGGCTGGACTACCACTTTCTAATTAAAAAAAACAGGCCTGAAACAAGTGCACTGAGGGTTTGATAAGCTTGGAGAGGGCGGAGAGGAAAAGGAAAGGTTAAGAACCCTTCCCTGGGCAGAGGATCTGGACCGGGACCTGGGTGAGATGCTCTCACTGAGGGCGGGTCGCTGGAACACATGCTGGGGACCCGAGTGGAGGCTTGAAGCTTCAGAAAGGGGAGGACAGGAAGACTCAGACAAAGCTGACCTGCTTTATAATTTTTCTCAAGGGCCCCTAACGTGTAAACACCACCTTTCAGTCACATACATGCTATTTCCCCGGAGGAAGAAAACATTTGAAGGAGACTTGCTTCCCTGAGTGGGTCTTGACAGGAACTTGATGAATCCATCAGGAAAGGAGACATTTTTACACAGCAAGAGAGCCCAATTTACTTTGCCACTGAGGAACTTTGTCACGGTTCTTTATCAGAGGGGGGACAGAAGGCTGGGATTCAGAACGTAGACATGAGATAAGGTTGCTGAGTGAACGGGCTTCTAATGGTCTCCTGCCTCCTGCTCCCGTAGTAAAACATACCTTTGAAGGCAATACTTTCTCAGCAATAATGTTACTGCCATGTAAGGATTTCAGACACAAGTCAATGATGAAATATAATCAATCACATAAATGAGACAAGTTTTTGAAAGTCCAGAGCATGCACACAGGGTAATGGTCTGTTCAAATTAGTACACAAGAGTTTTCACAAAGTGGAACCTTAGAAGTGTGCTGTGCTTTAATTCTCTTCAGGTGGGTTAGCCCTGCTGCCCAGGGTAAGTGTACTTTGAAGTCAGGGACTCTGCCTTATTTTTCTTTTGACTCCATCTAAAACCAGTGTTACTCTGGGAAGAGGATAAATTGTTAGTGGGTCACTGGTGATTATTTAGCCATAACCACTGATGCCAAGGATCAAAATTGATGGCTATTGCAGGTACAGTGACACAGCAATATCTTTAAATACACATACATACACACTGGAGAACACATATACTCTTGAAATATAGAACTAGCCCATGGGAAAGTATGGCAAATGTCTTGTGGCCCTCCCTATTTATGGGAAAAAAGATTAAAAGCCAAATTTCTTCTTCCCAAGCCTCACTTTGACCTTCCTTCAAACAATGCCATATTGAATGATTCTAGTTTTGACTTCACAGAACAGCATTTCCCCAAGGTGCCTATGCTAGCCTTGCATGTATGTTCAACCTGCACAGCCATAGCATGTTGGCGACTGAGTCCCATGCTTCAATCAAAACTAGCTGCAGAATACATATCAAACACATACATCACCAAACATCACCCAGAACAGTTCACTTTTCTATGAAAACTTACAATTTTCAGACTGAATATAAGATTACCAGGAACATCAGATAATGATAAAAAAAGGGGATAAAAATGTGTTGGCAAAAACAAGGAAGAAGAAGGGATTCTAGGCAGCAATGCTATCCATAAATTGTAAGAGGGACTTCAGAACACTTCAAATGGGCTATTCTGCTTTCCCCAGAACATACTTTTCTGAGTGCATTTACATGAGATAAAATTAAATTTTTCTAGCTGAGTTGAACGCATCTTGGGAATTAGCGATGTATAAAGCTATTTGGTTCAATCATTAGACAAAACTTAAATATGGTTATTTCTTCTGAGAACCCATAAATAAGTGATTAAAGATGGTACCACTATAATTTCCTTGCAGGATACATTTAGAGTTCTCTAAAACTATCAATTTAGGAAGAAAGAATCAAAGCTGAAATTTGGGTGACTATTAGTTCTTATTGCCTTCAGGTTAAAGCCTAAAAGATATAGCATAATCTTCTATTCAGCCTTATTGTTCAGCTTAATCAGCTTTTGCAGTATAACATATGACCTCAAACTTTGTGACTTAAGCAACAGTCATTTATATACTCAGTTTGGTGACTTGGGCTGAGTTCAGCTGGGTATTTCTCCTAGTCTCCCTGGGTTCAGAAAGTATCTAGCCATGTGCTATGAAAAATAGAGACATTTATAGAAGAAGATACAAGAAACATGGTACATAGGACAATGATGCCTCAGTTCCCTTCAAAGTGGGACCTTAGGACCTCATAGAGTTCTCCCAATTGCCATCAGCTGCCCCACTGTATTTTCCTGAATGTCATCAATGGTCTGAAATCTCTTCCCTTTCAAATGGGTTTTTACTTTTGGGAAAAGGCAGACGTGACAGGCAACAAATCTGGGCTGTGGGGGAGCTGAGTTCTGTGGGTAATTTGAGGTTTCACCAAAACACTCTGCACAAGATGTAATGCACAATCGGGCATGCTGTTGTGATGAAGCTGCCAGCCACCAGTCATCCATTGCTGAGGCCTTCTGAATTGTCTGAATAGGTTCCTAGGAGGAATGTTCAAGCTTAAAGCAAGATTTGATGCAGATTCATTGCTCTACTTACTCAGTCATTTTGAATGTGACAGCCACACACAGTACATAGGCTCACTTAATGGCATCTACCGCCCCCACTGACTAGTACAGTGAAGTCGTCATTGTTCATGCATGTGCATTCCAGTTCACTCTCCTTGGCTTCTGGGTTATATCGATGTTGTGCAAACTGTTCTCATTATATTAACAATAGTTGGACTTTTCGGGAGAGACCTCATATCTGTGATAAGCCATGAAGTTGGCTTGCAACAGCTTATATTTTAGGATGGCCTCAGCCAAAATAGTTGGCTTTGCTCCATATGGTCTCATTCTCCAGCAGCTCAGCTCATGCTTATTCACATAGTATCTGGAAAGGTTTCCAAGAGAGTGAGGAGTGTCAAGATCTCTTGAGTCTAGGGTCATACCTGGAACATTTCTTCTGCTGCATTCTATTAGCCAAAGTAAATTGAGTAAATAGACTCAACTTCTGCATATTGAACTAAAAGTCATATTGTTAATATCAGGATCAGATAGGGAGGGCAATATCACATCCGTTTGTATAATCTACTCTATACCCGAGATCCTAGATCATTTTCTTGTAGCACTCTGAGTGTGCCACATTGTGTTTCTTACCTCCAAGTCTTTTACATATACTGTGAACTCCTGTGTATCTTCACTACTTTCTCTAATGATTTTCACTTACACATCAAGATTAGACCAATATTCTTTCTGTTAAGGGGACTGCCTCAACTCTAGGCTAGATAGGTTCCCCTATTCTGTGCTCTCATAATCCTGTCTTACACATTCTTATTAAAATTTATTGTAATTTTTATAGCACTTAAATGTCTCCCAGACTTGAAGAGAATAATGGAATTTTCATCTATTTATTTCCACAATAGAGGATAGTTCCTACACATAATAAATATTCATAAATACTTATTACCCACTATTTCAAACAATTGGAAATACATACATAATCACCAGCAGTACTAAGTAGGTATATATTTTCTAGGTATAAACTTGAAATTCTCTCTCTCTCAGCCAAGCTTAAAAGATGTGAGAATCATAAAATTAGTCTAAATAGTCATAGCTTTTGAAAAGTTCAAAGCAACTGAAGTGCTCTATCCAATGACTTCTCTGAAAGATAAAACTGGATCTTTAATGTTATTAGCTAATGCAGACACCATAACTTACACAGCGTGTTAAACAGTCACGGGTCTGGCGGTCAGTCCTGAAGGACCCCACTTATCACCACCAGCCGCCCCCCCCCCCATGAGGATCTGCTACAGTTTACTGTTACCTTGTATATTTTAGGCTACAGTCGGTTTTTGAGCTAGGCTGACACCTAGACTGGTGCAGTATTTTGCTCATTAACTTTTCCTATGATAGACTGTCAAAAGTCCCACTTGAACTTCTGTTAAATTACATCTACTTCTGCACCCTCATAGAATCACTTGGCCACTGCCACAGCACACTATAAATTGTCTGATGAACCTCAGTTTTCCTTTTTGTGACCTAAGACACACACAATTTCCCATAGTGCTCTCCAAATAAGCCTAATTGTCTGTTTCTTACAACTGACTTGAAACTTTTGCTTGATTTAATACAGGTACTTACATTCTTATCTTTTGTACATAACATGTATAGATTGTACTTTAGCATGTTTATTATATTCATTGCCAAACTGCCAGTCACCCACTTATTAGTGGTTTAATAGCTTTAAGTAGAGACCAATAAATGTTTTAAAAAGCCATTTTTTCCTCTAAATCTAAAAACAAGTAAAATACATTATATCATCACATCTGACATATGGAGTTTCCAGACCAATTTTTACTATCACTGGAGAAGCTTTCTCACTTCAAATTTCTCATCAAAGCATACTCAGTTTGAGTGAGCAATGGAAGACCTGGCATTCTGCATGCATTTTTTTCATTGATTCTCCTTTTGCTAATGAAATATCTCTGTCTTGAAAGTGTTTCAGGGTCATTTTCTATTAGGTTGATTTTAAAATTTACTATGACTTTTTGATGTTGTCTCATTCCCTTTATTTAGTTTTGGTTAAATGGTTTCCTAATATAGTATCTGTGGAAACTTAGTGACTACAAAACATAGATAAAAGTCATCTAGTCTCATTATCTGCTTCACAGGTTTGTTGTGACAGTTAAATGACACAATACAACACAGATAATGAACTAGAACAACTGGTACATTGGTACTCAATACACATGTATTATTAAAAGTAGTTCCTGCTTTATGTAAAATGTGTAATTTCTCACAAATGTTTACAGCATCCTCTTATTTAATTTGTAATGAAATGACTATCTTCATAAAAGGCTTGTAAGACACTATTCTTTTTACAATGATTCTTCATGACCTTGAAGTATAGAAATCTTTTCCCTTTGGCTAAAATATATCTCACTTCTAAATATTTCCTGTTTTATATTTCAACACTTCACATTCCTTTCTCAAGGCTCATGTGGATGGCAAGTTAGCTGAATTGGACAGTCTAGAGATGGCATCAGATGTCCCCTGGCAATCACAGGATCAGGACTTCCCATGTATTCACAGTGAGGACAGCCCAGGGTCTGAGCTACCTTCTGCATTAACCCTGTTTCTCTATCACAGTGACTGCTTGCTTCCTGCAGAAGCTTCCTCAAAGTATGAGCCCTATTATGCATTAAAGTTAGGTTCAAAACCTGGTATAGTTATTTCAAACTGTGTGTGGCCCTGGGCATGTTCTACAACTTTTCAAAGTCTCCCTTTCCTCAGTGGCCAAATGGATGGCTGTCATTGTGGAGGGGCAATTGCCTGGCAGGGCTGAGGGCCAAACAAGTTGAGAGATGAAATGCTCATTCTTAGAATAATTCACTTAAATCAATGAGCTTATATGAGTGGTCATATGGACTAATCAGAATATATAACAAATTAATTTCCATTAGATAAGGAATACATAAGTATGTCTCCAAGCAAATTAATAACATTACAAACTATACAGAGAAAAAACTAAAATTCTCACTCCTACCCCAATAAGTTCCTCTTCCTAGAAGTAACTAGAGTCAACAATTTTATGCACACATGTGTATACATTTATGCATTTATGTAAACATAAATGAAATATACAACTGTCTAAATACAAACATGCATAATTCTTGTGAGGCATCTTTATTTCTGGGATATTTTTGCTTTTTTAGTTCTTAGCATGAGGGTCATGCTTCATGAATAGTTTTAAAGCTTGTTCTGTTTGAGTTTTAGATTTTTTTAAATTAAATTTATTAGGGTAATATTGGTTGATAATTATATAAGTGTGCAGTGTAAAACTCTATAACACATCATCTCTATATTATATCAAGTGCTCATCACCCAAAGTCTAGTCTTCTTCCTTCTCTATTCATCCCCTCTGGTAACTACAATACTGTTGTCCATGTTTATGAGTTTGTTTCTTGGTTTTGCTTATTTGTTTTCCAACAACAGTTTGGGGGTCTTTATAGATACATATGGATGTATCTTATTCCTTCAAACCACTCCAGAGCATTATGTAGGACGAGTGTAATAGTTCAGTTAATCGTTCTCTTTTGATGGATATTCTGGCTTCCAGTCTTTCATTGCTATAATCAGTGCTCAGATGATAAATGTGTGCACGCTCTGCACACCTACGGCAGATACCTAAGAGTCAAAGGAAATAAGCATTTTGCATTTTGATTGACATTACCAAAGTCGCCTTCCAACAAGGTGGTGTTATTTTATACCCTCATCTATCATTTATGAACATCCACAACATATAAAGATTTCTTTACCTACTTTCTTACATACTTTTTATTAGTCATATTTTAAGTATCTACTAATGTAATAAATTCAGACATCTGTTTTAATTTGTGTTTTATTAATATGAGATAAAGGTGAAAATTTTTTCACTTACTCATTGAGCATATTTCTTTTTGAAGTGTTTATTTATATGTTTTGTCCATTCTTTTACTGTGTCTTTATTGACTGATAGGTAATCTTTACAGATTCAAAAAAATTTATTTCATGTAATGTCAAATATTTTCTCTTGCTTTTTTTGGATTCAGATCTTTGTGTCTTAAGATAGCATTTATAACCACAAGTGTGTTTATTTTCACATTTTTCTTATATGTTTATAGATTATTTAGCTCTTCCATTCAACATTTATTTTTGACAGTGAGAAAAGTATCCAGTTCTCCTCATTCCATAGTCTATACAAAATCCAAACACTTCTTACCTCCTTCACTGTTCTCTCCAAATGAACATACACTTATCTGAACAACTTCACTCAACTCTGTAGTCCCCTTTGTCTATTTGGGTTGAAGTATATGGAACAATCTCTTTAAAATGTAAATTAGGTATGTAATTTCCATTCTCAAAACTATCCACTGACTTTGATCACATTTAGGCTAAAATCTTAACTTCTCACTCACACGCTACATAAGGCCCACGCATTGTGGCTCCTCCCATTTTTTTATCTTGTCCTGTCCTGTCCTGTGCTATACAAAGGAAGCTCAGGCCTTTCAACAGGCTACTCTGGAAAGTTCATTTCCAGATCTGAAGGCTTGTTCCTTCAAATAGTAAATGTTTCTGCTAAAATGTCACCTCTTCATCAAGGCCTTCCTGACTATACTATATATAATTATTCCCTCACTCCCCTGACCTTTAATTTGGCATAGAATTAATTGCAGAAATGATACAATCTGGTTTTAAAAAAATCTCCTGTCAAGATGGCAAAGCTGATAAATGCTATGTTCACTTCATGCCATGACCACATCAAAATTACAACTAAATTATAGAACCACCCTTGAGAACCACCTGAAGAACAGCCACACAGAACTCCCATAACTAAGATATAAAGAAGAAGTCACATCAAGACTGATAGGAGAGGCAAAGACATCGAATGGGCTGGTCCTACAACCACATATAGAGGTGAATGTGGGATGGTACCTTGGTTGTGGAGTTCCCCACTGAGGAGCAAGGTGTCCCAGCCTCACATGGGCTGCCCAACCAGAGCACCAGTATTGGGAAGAGGAGTCTAGAATAGCTGGATACGGAAATCAGCAGGGACTCAGTCTGGGTGAGATGTAGGGCTGCTGTGGCTGCTGTAGACTCAGGCATCCTCTTAAAGGATCCAATAACAAACTCACATGTCACAAGCACTTGTCCCAAACTCCAGAGAAGGGGATAGTGACTCCAAAAATGCCAGAGACACATGTGTAGTGACTGAATTCTCTGGCTTCAGGGCAAGGGCTAGAGGGGCAGCTCCTAATGGGCTAAAGCACAGGCAGGCACCATTGTTCCTTTGTTGGGCCCTCCCCGCAACCAGCTGCCAGGTGCAGACCAGTGCCAAATCTGACTTTCCATCAACCTGGCTAATATAGCTCTCACCTCATCCTGGTGATTGTCTTAGACTGTGCCCTACCTATTTACACATCCAGGCCAAATTTGTTTAAGAGTCTAATGCACACCAGTGGCTGGTCTGGGCCTGCACTGTGGATTTTCCTAAAATCTCTCAGAGGTCCACAAACTCCAAGCAAGCAGCAGCTGCCCTCAATGTGCCCTGTACTGCTTTCTAAGCAGTAGCCCCAAGTCTGGCACTAGTGGCACCCAGTCTCTGCTCACAGCATAACCATACCTGGGTTCCTCCAAGCCCAGGCTGCTACTGTCTACAGGTAACTTTGTAGCTCCTACCAGGTGGCCTTAGGCAAATTCAGGAGTGGCTGACCTTGGCCTGTACCAGAGATCCTCCCCAAAGTCTTCAGAACCAACGAATCCATTGGCACACTTTAGACAACACCAAAGCACTCCCAATTAACATCACAAATGATACAACCTAAAGGTGGTCTTGGCAGGTACCAGAACACTGCTAAAGTGATTCTCTCCCCATGGAATCAACCCCCACACAACAGTTTGTCTACTGTAGTCACAGCCAGTCCTCATAGTCAGTCTGAGGGTCAGTCCCATCCACTGATGTGCCAACAGCAATCAAGTCTCAAATACAACAAGAAAGACACACAACCCACACAAAAAAACACCACTGGAGCACCAAGCTCAGGTGACTAGGGAGACAGTGCCACTGGGCCGCCAAGGACACCAACTACATCAGGCCACTTAGCCAAGACTGGGAGAAATAGCTTCTCTACCTAATACACAGAAACAAGCACAAGAAGACAGTCAAAATGCAGAGACAAAAACATGTCCCAAATGAAAGAACAGGATAAAACTCCAGAAAAAAGAGCTAAACAAAGCAGTGGCAAGCAATCTATGAGATACAGAATTTAAAGCACTGATTATAAGGAAGCTCAGTGAGTTTAGGGGAAGAATAGATGACCTCAGTGAGAACTTAAAGAGATTAAAAAGCAGCTAAAAACATTTAGAAAGTCAGAAGTGAAGAACACAAAAACTGAAATGAAGAATATATTAGATGGAATCAGAAACAGATTAGATAAAGAAGAGGACTGACTCAGCAATTTGTAACAAAAAGTAGCAAAAAACACCAAATAGAAACAGCAAAAAGAAAAAAGAATAAAACCAGTTAGGATAGTTTAAGGGATATCTGGGTCAACATCAAATGCAACAACATCTATACCATAGTGGTGCCAGAGAAGAGAGAGAGCAAGGGATTAAAAAAACATTAGAAGAAATAATGACTGAGAACTTCCCTCACTTGGCAAAGAAGACATACAAGTCCAGGAATCACAGAGAGTTCCAAACAAGATGAACCCAAACAGGGTGTTTCACCATGAGACATCATAATTAAAATGCCAAAGATTAAAGACAAAGAGAGTCTTAAAACCAGAAAGAAAAAAGCAATTAGTTACCTACAAGGCAGTTCCCATTAGATTGTCAGCTTATTTTTCAACAGAAACCTGCAGGCCAGAAGATACTGGCACAAAATACTCAAAGTGAGGAAAAGCAAGGGCCTCTAACCAAGACTACTCTACCCACCCATGCTATCATTTAGAATCAGAGAGATTGAGAGCTTCCTAAACAAGAAAAGCTGAAGTAATTTACCAACACCAAACCAGTATTACCAAAAAATGTTCAAGGGACTTCTTTAAGAAGAAAGAAAGATTAAAAAGGTAAATAAGCAAGCATAGCAAAGAAAGATATCATCGACAAACACGTATTAAATCAGTGGATCAAACTACACTAAAACTAGTACAAAGGTTAAAAAGCAAAACTAGGAAGATCATGTGCAACAGTAAATTAAGGGACAAACACACACACAAAAGAAGTAAAAAAATGATAAAAACATAAACATGGAAGGGTGAGTGAAAATGGTAGTTATTTTATACGTGTTTTAACTAAAGTGACCATTCACTTAAAATAGACTACAATACATATAGTTTGGTATATATGAAGCACATAGTAACCACAGACCAAAAGTCTACAGCACATACACAAATAATAAAGAGAAAGGAATCCAAATACAACACTACAGAAAGCCATCAAGATATAATAGCAAGAGAATAAGAAAGGAACAGAAAAGAATTACAAAAAAATCAGAAAACAATGAATAAAATGGCAATAACTACATGCCTATCAATAACTGCTTTAAATGTTAAGTGGGTTAAATTCTCCAATCAAAAGACAAATGAATATATAGACAAAGAAAGAATCTCAAAAGCCGAAAGAAAAAAGCAGTTACCTACAAGGAAGGTCCAGTAAGACTGTCAGCTGATTTTTCAACAGAAACCTTGCAGGCCAGAAGATATGGTCACAAAATATTCAAAGTAATGAAAAGAAACAGTACATATATACAGTGGAATAGTGCTGGGCCATAAATGATAAGGATGAAATCTTATCATTTATGACAAATGGACCCAGAGGATACTATGATAAATGAAATAAGTCAGAGAAAGACATATACCATATGATTTCACTTATATGTGGAATCTAAAAGACAAAATAAATAAACCCATAAGAAAAAGAAAAAAACTCATGGATACAGAGAACAAACTGATGGTTGCCAGCTGGGAGGGGAAGAGAGGGCTGGGTTAAAAAAAAGTGAAGGGGTTAAGAAGGACAAACTGAAAGTTACAAACTAATCATGGGGATATAAGGCATAGCTTAGGGAATATAGTCAATAATATTGTAATAACTGTATGTGGTATATGTGTGTGTAAAACATATTTGGGAATCACATCATAAGTTATATAAATGTCAAACCACTATGCTATACACTTGAAACTGATGTAATATTGAATGTTAACTGTAACTAAAAAAATAAAAACATTAAAAACAAACCGTATACTAGGATATATTGTATTTGGCCTTAATGCTCCTGTATAAGCAAGTTCCATGATGGGAGACATGTATTTTACTTATTGCTATATCAAATGGCACCTAGAATGTATTAAGAATACTATAATTATTATAGCAATATAATTAGCAAATCCATTAAGCCAAAACATGCTGAAGCTCGCAAAGTTATCAGATTGTGGGGATGAATCAGTATCTCTTACCCACAGAAGTTTAATTGGAAAAATCTATAATTTCATCCTAATAAAGTATCTTCCTCTTTCATTCTTTTAAACTAAGAAGCAGCTGTAACATTTTACTGTTTCATCAAGATGCTGATTCTGTGAGATAATTTAGGTATTTTTGTGCCTATTCATTAGAAAAAATTGATATAAATTCTGTTACCTGTACAATTCTTTACAAGCCTGAAATATTTCATTAGAAATAAAAATAAGATGAGAAATTTTAGGACAATTAATAAACTATCTGTAACTCTTACTTTCTAGCTTTCCACGAGATGGAAGATGGGTTATATGTTAATGTGTCAGTTTCTCAAAGTCAACACCTGGAAAATTCAAAGTTGCTAGCCCAGATTTGCCTGCTATGACCATGTACAGATGGTTACAATAATCCAAAGAGAAAAGCAAAGCTCAGGAAATATTAAGAACAGAATGACGATAGCTGTGCCCATTCTGTCCCATGAGGACCAATGCCCCTGCCCCCTCCAAACCACTTCCATGTGCACACGGCATCCAGTTTTCTTCATGCAACATGCATGTACTGTGCAACATGACCCACGTTACATCACCATACCAGTAACATCGGCTTCTGGAGGCACGCAACTTTAGTAAAGGTACATGAGACTTGTGAGTCAGGAAGCTCAGTTTCCCCATATGGCTTTATACTGTTATTTAGTCTCTCTGAGCCTCAGTTTTCTCCTTAAAAATTGGGATGATTTGTATGAATATGCTCCTTGCAACCCAGTAAATTGTTTCTATGACCCATTACAGATTAGGGCTCACAGTTGGAAAAGCACTGTTTTATTCTTCTGTTTGAACATTTAGCAATTTTAATTTTTTTTAATAAATTTTTATAAATATAAATATTCATAATTAAACCACATACAATTATAAAGGAACATGGTTAGATGTAAATGTAGTCTCTGATTTTCTTTTTATACATATCTATACATAAATGTATATCAATGTTTATTTTTCTTAATAAATATTGGCAATATCTTATTAAACAGCAATATGGCCTCTTCACTTAATAGAATTAGCCTTTTGTTCATGTACTTTAGTCTCTCTTGAGTTAACAAATACGAGTCATGAACCCTGAGTCTGTCTTCTGAATCACAGCAAGATCAAGTGTTCAAGCCTGAAAGGTTAAGGACCACAGTGAGCTTCTGAAAACTGCCAACATAAAGCCCTCTCTGTGAGTCTGCCCGACGGTTAGCCAGTCTGTACACATTTCTGGGAACTCAGACCATCATAGGCAGCACCAGAGCAGATGAGAAGGCACATGCATAAAAGTTTCCACTGATTTGGCAAAAAAGTTGTGGCAAGGCCTTAAGATTACCACGATGTGATTAGTCTAATCACACCTCAGAGTCCCATCTGTGAAACCAAGAAAAACAAATTGTAGTAGAAGTCAGTTGTCATTAGCATAGCATCTGGATTGGACTTTACTTTTTATAACACAAGAGGTCATCATAAATAGCTAGTATATGATTGGAGTTATGGTATGACTAAATTTGTGAAAAATTAAGATACTCTGCACATTTTGCTATGTCCTTTAAAAGAAAGAGATATTGGTAAGATTAATAAGAAATCATTTATAAACTATTCCAAGTGTTTTATTATTGTTATTACTCCTTAATGTGGCTTAAAAGGCATTTTTTGCTCACTGCAGGACCCCCTTTTACTTCCCATGCAGTGGGCTAACTAGGTTCTCTACTTCTGGACCTTTGCTCTTGATTTTCTGCCTCTGTATGGAAGGGTCTCCCCATCCCACTTCACCTTTGCCTGGTTTATTCCTTCTCATCCATTAGGATTCTGTTTAGTTGTTACTTCCTCTGTGAAACCTTAGTAGATAATATGCTTTAGCATCATGTACTTTTACTCATATAACATTTGTGACAATAAATAAATTTGTTAGTTAATAATAAACCAACTTCTTGGCCTACTAGATTCAAAGAAGGCTGTTATTATTTCTATCTTGCATGCCAATATATCCTTAATGGCTAGCACTCTAAGAACACAGGAAATATATATATATACAACAAGTGAATAAGTCAGTCACCAAAAAGTTTAGTTTGTAAAAAAGAAAGACCAGATTAACAACAACAAAAGCAATCACAACCAGTGCTGGAAATAATACAAATAAACAGGTACTCATACATTTTTGGTGGAAGCATGAATTGTTACAAACTTTGAGATTAAGTACCACCTACTAAGAGTTACTAAATTTTTTTTAAAAACATCTTCATCTTCCTTGGGGAAGTAATCTTAGTTTGGCATATCTGTCATGCAGACATAAATGTTTCAGTAGATAAGGGCTTAGTACAAAGTATTCATGAAAGCATTGTTTGTAGTAGCCAACAACTAAAAAATAAAACAATAACATACATATACTAACTCTTCAAACATATATATGTTGATCATTAAGAGAAAGGTTTAGTTAATACCGTACAAATAATGTAGCATTAAACAGCTATCAAAAACAAGAAAAAAGATCTACATTATTGACTTGAAGGGGTGTTCCAAGATATATCGTCAAGTGAACAAAACAAATTTATATTGAAAAAAGTGCAACAATATAAAAAACCATGTAGATAAGTAGACATACACATACACATAAAGAAGTATACAGAAAAATACACAAACCATTAGCATTAGTAAAATAAAGGGTAGGATTTGAGAGTGATAGGAAAAGAATATTAAATTTGCCTTATAAATCTTTGTATCATTGACTTATTACAATAATCTAATGGAGGAGAGGAATATGCATAAGAATAAAATAAAATATACTAAATAAAATGAAATTGGTCATGATTCTTTCCTTTACAAGTATCTTGAAATGTTATGCATTTGTACAATATATATTTTAAAAGCTGGGAATATACATCTCTGTTAAGTTGTTCAAAACTCTCTCTTTGGTTGATCAAAATTTTACTTCCAAAATGCTCTATACATCCTTTTATCTGACCCAAATCTCAGTCTTCCTAAATTCTTCCCTAACTCTTTGGAACCCCCTACTTTCGCTTGCCTGCCTGGCTCCTGAGCATTCTTCCTCTTCTGAAGTTTCTTCATGTTAGGCATTTACTCCTCTGTATGCCTAACACTCAAGGTTCACTGATGGGGCCTCGGTCTTCTCACTGCTACTTCTACATTTTTTCCTTATTCTTGTGAAAGAAGCAAATATAGGGAATAAAGAATGAGAAAAAAAGAAAAAAGACAGACAGAGAAAGAAAGGGAAGGAAGGAAGAAAGGAGGGGGGGTAAGAAAAGCTATTGATATGCCAACAGCTTTAGCCCTAACCATACTTTTTACTCCAAATGTGAATATTCAGTTACCTTCCTCTATCACCTGTCCAATTCTTTGACATATCTCAAAACGAAATATTGATCTTCTCACCCTTAACTTCCTTTTACTCCAGTTTCTATCAGTAAATGGTACTTGTATCTACCCAGTTGTTTGTGCAAAAACATGGGAATAGTCATTTTTAACTCCTCCTCACACTTTATAGCTAATCAAATATTACCTTCAAAATACACCATACGTCCAACCTATTATAATAATCTCTTAGATTATATTCTTCATTCAGTTCTTGTTATAGAATTATATATATATATATATATATATATATATATATATATAGACATTCTTTGCAATGTTTTTATAGTACCTCCCACTATAGTAGCTAGACTATATTTCCCCACTCAGTACTTTGTTTGGTCATATACTTTCACAAATGGAATGTAGCCAGATATAATATATGTGCCATCTGTCAGGACTTTTTATGTATTTACATAATATGGTTTAGACTTTTGTACTTCTCCCCATCTGCCTTGGAAAAATAAAAATAAAAATAAACATACCTGGGAAGCTGCTGGTCCTAAAAGAAAGAGGAAAAAAAGAAACAGATCTGTACTCGATGCTCCAAGTGACCACCTGGTCTCTCAATCTACCTGCAGAGCTGTGAGTGATAAAAATCAATGTTTGTGATTTGAGGTGTTGTTAATGACATTATACTGCAGCAAAATACTCATCCAATCCTTCACTTAGGCTAATGCTCTGTGTCTCATCTGGATTAATAGTGCAATTTGGATTAATAGTAGCCATTTGCCTGGTACTGGAGCAGTCCTCTGCAGTGTCCATGGAACTGGAAAGTTAAGGAGACTGGGTAGCTGGTTGAGCAAAGGGAAGAGCAGAGGAAAATAATGATGTCAAAGAGGCATCAAGGGCCACATCTTGTAGGTCCTTGTAAGGCATGTTAAAAAATTTAGACTTTTCTGAGCAAGAAAAGGGAAACATTTGCATAGTTTGGAGCAGAAATACCATGATCTTTATTTTAACAGATTGCTGTAGCTACCGTATTGAAGAATAAATAGTTACAGGCAAGACTTGAAACAAGGAGACTACCAGTAGGAGACTTAAATGAGCGCAAGTGAGCAATGTTGATGACGTAGATGAGCATATCAAAGATGGATTTACTGGGATTAGTCAGATTCTCGGCATCACTTGTAGGCAGAGCCAATGTGATTTTCTAATGTACTGGATGAGGAATGTCAGAGGGAAAAACAAGAATGACTTCAGAGTTCCCTGACATGAGCACCTAGAGGACTATTGTTGCTGTATACTGAGAGGGAGGAAGACCAACATAGAAACAGGTTTAGGGGCAGATTGAGATCATGTGTTAAGTTCAGGATATGAGAAGCTAATAAACATCCAAGTGAATAAGCTGCATACAAAAAAAAAATCTGTGTGGAATTCAGACAAGTGGTCCAGGATAGTATAGGAGTCAAGTGCAGTTAAAAATTATATATAAAACCATGAGACTAGATAAACTCTCCTAAGAATGAGTATTGCTGGGAGGAAACGTACAAGGATCAAAACCTGGAGCACTTCAGAATTTAGAGGTAAGGTAATTTGGAATAGCTACAGAGACTAAGAAATAGTTGTAGGAAGAAAACCTAAAGAGACTGTATACTGAAAAGCCATTGAAGAAAGATTGCAAAGAATTTGAAGGTATTGTGTCATATGTGGGTTTGGGATCAAATAAGACAAGAACTCAGATGAGACCACTGTATCTGTGAGTGTCTGGAGGTCATGTGAGACCTTGATAAGACCAGCCTGTGTAGAGTGAGGGGGACGAAGGCCTAACCAGTCAGAGATTCAAGAGAGAATAAGCTGGCAGATACCGGCAACCCTTTCAAGGTCTGCTGGAAAAGGAAGTAGAGAAAAAGTGCTCTAATCACTACAGTTGTAAAAATACCATGACAGTCATTAAAAATGCCATCTGTTTATGATGAAAATCTTCCAGTTCTGATCCACATTAGCCTTTGGAAGGAAATGCTTCAGTGGAACAAGAGGGGTGTGGTTGACTTAGTTTTCCTGCCTTTCTTTTTAAAATATTAAAAAAAAATCCTCACCTGAGGATATGTTTATTGATTTTAGAGAGAGAGAGAGAAAGAGATAAGAGATAAACATTGATCAGTTGCCCCAACCAGGGACACTACGCACAACTAGGTACGTGCTCTGACCAGGAACGGAACCTGCAAACTTTCAGTGCATGGAACGATGCTCCAACCAGCTAAGCCAACTGCCACTGCTCCTGCTTATCTCTTTTCCTATTCCACTCCATTAATTAAGTTGCTGATGAGTTCTTGAGGGTAAGAAAAAGATGAGAGAGAGGAAAGAGTTGCAAGGGAAAGGAGAGGAGATACAGGATCAGCAAAAAAGGAGTCTGACTTTGGTCTTCTTTGAGCATGGCAGGTACTCGTATCTGACCTTCAGACCTGAAAAATGTTTAAGCCTAGTCTTTCCCAGGCCCCTGCCCTAGGATAAAGTCTAGAGTCCTAAACTCAGTAATGTATCCTCTAGCTTGTCTTTTATAAATAGTTTGTCACCACCATGGTTTTGAGCTATTTACTTCAGACAAGCTATCGAGTCAACACCCCATCAAGTGACTCTCTGTGGGCTGGGTCCCTTTAAGACCACAGTATGGGCTTAATTCCTACAGCTTTTGACCTAAAAACATCTTGGAGAAAGCAAACTTTTCCCTGTACAGTTGGGAATTCCTCAATCCATCATCAGAACAGCCAGGCAGCCAGAGTCTTTTAGACTTCTATAGATTTGGGTCGCATGTCAAGGTTACTTCTGCTAACATGGCCATTTTCTTTGCTATATAATTTTTCAAGGGGTAAATTATAAAGTCCTACTTTAAAGAATGAACTGAATACTGACAATTTTTATTTATTGTATACTATGCCAAGCAATGTTTTAGCATTTTTATTTGTATTAAAAATGTATTGCTCCCAGCATCCCTTTGAGGTAGGATTTTTTTATATACACAGGGAAACAAAAGGGATATAAATATACATACATATACATACTTTTAAAGTCAGAAGAAATTTTTAAGGTTTGTTTGGTTTATTTTCTAGACTTTTACTTTTTTATACTTTATATAAATTTCTAGTATTGGAATACAAGTATAAGCAAAATGTTTATTCCTTAAATGAATTCTTATTTTGTAATTCTACTAATTTTTTTGTAAACATTAGGAAAAAGTATACACTAAAGTAGGAAGAAAATGAAAAATATAATGATATACAACACCTTTATCTGCAATTTAAATTGAAGATACCGAAATATCATGGGAGTCATCTCAGAGGCTAGCAGTATACTGATATCTTACACACTTTAGCAAAGGCATGTCCTGGCTTCAAACTGTTTACCCTTCAGGCCCATTTCCTGAGGATTTAGCTGGTTCTTCTGTAGGAAATGTGGCCAACGTTATTAAAGGCTTATCCCAAAAAAGTAAGTAAACTCAAACAAAGCCAATCCAGTTATCTTTCTTCAAACCTTAAAGGCTTATGCCAAAATTCATACCCAGAATAATTTTTAAAGTAGAAAAATGTAGAAGCATACAGGAGCAAAGGGCAAATGTCACATAAACCTTTACCTTTTCTTATAGAAAATCTCTCTAGATAAAACCCTGGGCCAGGTACCTAGACAGCTCACTCAAACGCAGAATATCACTACCCATTCCTGGAGGGTCAGAGTCCTGATGTCCATTGTGGGGCCAAGTTGCTCCCTCATTGATGTTAATCTTGATGCTCACTGAAGTTATCTAGTAACCAGAATAATTGTTCTCGAAATCTCACTATACCACCTACATAAGTACAAATTAGATTTTGATAATGTTACTTTCTTAAAAATTAAATAATCTTTTCTTCAAAGTTTTATATATATCTTAGGTATATATTAGATATAGATAAATTGATAGATACATGATAGAATTTATGTAGGTAGTGTACAATTGATGGAACACTTCATTAGTCATTTCATGGTTTTGTATGAATACATTTTGTATTAGATGGTTTTGTATGAATGCAATTTTGAATTGCAAATTAAAATACCATTAAAGTTTAGCATATACTTTTCCCATAAAGTATTACAGTATAAATGATTTACATTTAACAATTTAAAAAGTAACATTTCAGAGCATAAATATTTCCAATGAGATATTATAAAAGAACATGCTGTTAAACACAAGGACACTGCATAGTAAAGAAATATTAATATCACTCTGCATAATAAGAAATTATTTTTTTATATAAAACCCTAAGCAGTCATCAAGAACTTGGAGACTAAGAAATTAACCTGGTACTTGAAGTTTACACTGAGTCTGGAATAATGAAAGCTGATTTTGAAATTTAGAGATCTGAATGGGATGTTGAAGAGAGAGAAGAGGGAAAAAAAAGAGCTTCAGCAGATGGCAAATCTAAATTGAAATGTAATCTAAGCACCTGAACTTTTGTAGAAACACAAATTAGCTTAAACTCAATTATAAAATCTAATTACATTCCTTCTAAAACCTTCTTTTAAAATGTTGATCAGTTATTAACAACTTAATATTTGTAACTACTTGGAACACAGTAGGTAAAGACCCAGTGCAGCAGGACAAACCATAAAATATGTGTGACTCATCCATTCAGTCATTAGGCTTCATTATTATCAAGGAAATGTTCTCAAGTCCATTTGTGCAAACTTCTCATTACAAAACAAAAGCTGTCCTTCCATATCAAAAATTTTTCTTCATGATTCTGCTGCTGGGAATATACCCTAAGAACCCTGAATCACCAGTTCAAAAGAACCTATGCACCCCAATGTTCATAGCAGCACAATCTGCAATAGCCAGGTGCTGGAAACAGCCTAAGTACCCCTTAGTAAATGAGTGGATCACAAAAGTGAGGTACATTTTCACAATGGAATACTACACAGCAGAAAGAAAGAAGAAACTCCTACCCTACACAACAGCATGGATGGAACTGGAGAATATTATGCTAAATTAAATAAGCCAATCAGTGAGAGACAAATACTGTATGATCTCACCTATAAGAAGAATCTAATGAACAAAATAAACTAATGAACAAAATAGACCCACAGACATGAAAACATGAAACAGATGGAAAGTGACCAGAGGGGCGGGGGTAGGAGGATAATGGTGTGTAGAAGGGGAAGGGACTAGACAGGGAACATGTATGAATGACCCATGGACATGGACAACAGTGTGAGAATTGACTGTGGGAGTTGGGATGGGCAGAGGAAGGCAAAAGGGAACATTGAGGACAACTATAATAGAATGACAATTAAAAAATGATGTAAAAAGTCCAAATATAGGAATAAATTTTCTTAGCTGATTTTTAACTGGAACCAATTGCTTCTCTGTCCTAAAACCTTTTCCTTTTTTTTTCTTTTTGGTCAAAGTGAAACCTTGCTTGACTGCTTTCTTTTATTATTGTGCATAAGAACAAAAGCACAAAAATAAAAACAGATCAACATGGCAATCAAAACAATTCAATAACACACTTTTCCATCTGTGTGTCACCAGGGAACACCACAGAGACCACCGCCACCACAGGAAGGGTGGCAGAGGAGAAGACTCCAAAGCTATGTTTGAGTTAATTTGCCAGTTATAAAATTTCTTTTTAAAAATGTCCTTTGGTTCAGACACATAGTTCGCAGTGCCATCAATTGAAGCTGCACACAGATATACAGGGAGAAAATGTCTCCTTTCAGATTAACTTCGTTTTAAACTCACAATGTGACTTTCCTATCTGAAATGGGGCTAGTTTCATCTAGTCTAAATTGGAAAATATATATCATTGTCTCTTTTTTGCCTCAGGACAGTCCTAGAAATGAGATGTTTCATTTCCATGCATTTTTCCCTGTTGGAATTGTGTAAATAGATATATTGAGAAAGATTTAATAAAACCATCAATAGCCCGAAGCCGGGTATTGGCCCTGTGCTAAGCATTTGACATAATCAACTATCCAAGAAATTGAGTGTCCAAGCTACTGGGGTTAAGGTTATTATGAGCTCAGAGAAGGGTGGATTTAGTAAGAGGCTGGCATAGTATTTTCATATACATAGATCAAAAGTAGTAATAAGAAATCCAGGGCATTTAACCAATAAAAAGGAACCACGTGGGTAATTCAAATATTAAAATTCATATTTTAACAGTAGAGAAAATTAGATTAGAATTCAAGAGAACTTAGTTTTCCTTCTTATTTTGTTAATAACTCACTGGTTGCCTTTAGGTAAGCTAAATAATTTCTCTATGTCCCAGTTTCCTAGCAAAAAAAGTTATATGGCTAGAAAAGGACTCTTTCACCCAGAATATTAAGGACTGAGAAATACAGCAGAGAAAGCAACAAAAAAATATGAATTTGAGCACTTTATCTTTTCATCACCTGGAACAGTATTGCATTCTATTGCATCTCACATTTTTATTTAGAGGAGTCCTATTGCTATAAAATACCTGAAAATTAGTAGTCTGGAAGAAGATTTCTAAAGTGATGTCTAGCTTGGATAATGGCACAAGCATTTTAGATAAGATATGTAATTCCCAACTCTACCATTAGTCACCTGTGTAGACAGCTTCCGTGACACAATACTTTTCATCAACACCAATTCGTGTTGGAGGATGGGCAGTACTAAGAGAGAAATGAAGGAAGGGACTATAGTGGAATAAACAATAAAGAGCTTTCATTTTGTTAAAAGAGAAAAGCAATGTAAGCATTTGCATGCATTCAGAAACAAGTAAAAAAATGTTACTTTTCCACTGTATGGGTTACAAAAGGAAATGTGTATATTAAAATGAGATGACATTATTCTGTAGTGCTAATTAATGGCTCAAATTATTTCTAGAGTATTGCATTAGATTTACATAAACTATGTCTGTTTACAATAATCTTAAGAAACTTTTAGACTAAAATTTTTGATCAAATAAAATGTTTTATTGAATAGTATTTGAAAGTAATGAGGTATGTCAGAACTATTTCATTGTTGTACAAAGATTTAATTGCAATAAAATTTTACATATATTGAGAGACAATATGAAATTTAGAAATTTATTTTTCTAAATGAATAAAAAATTAAAATAACATTCTATGGAAAGATATCTCATTTTATGACACTGCAACTAGGTATAGAATCTAAAACTGTATTGTATATCATCTACTCAATTTCCAACTCTATTTGATAGGAAATAAATTTTAAAATGGTGTGATCCTTAACCAGAATCTTGAACATAGGATTCTCCCCAAATATTCTGTTTGAATCAAAGCATACTTTATTAAAAATTAAGCACTTTTAGAAAAGAATAAATCATGCCTACAGTGCTCATTCAGTCTCACATACCTTTAATAACTAATGTGATGTAGGAGAGTCCTCCCTATTTGGCTACACTGATTGCTGTTAACAGTGATGGCAAGTGATCATGTGGTTTTTTTAAGTGCAATCACATAAACACAAATTATAGTTTTGCTTAATATAAATAAATATGGCATAAGTACTAATTTGCTTAACTGAGTCAATCAAACATTAGGATATATTATAAGACCAACTGGAAAGAAATTATGTTCCTGGGTGCATTCACCTTAAAAAGTTCCACATTACTTTGTGATAAAAAGTAATTTTTATTGAATCAATTCCCTAAGATAAATGTGAGTGAGCAGAGAGACTTGTATAGAAACCCATAATCAGAACAGTTTATAGGACTCTGAATCTCAGCTAATTGAGGAAACATATTTAGCCAAATCAACACTTAAATATTTATATTTACTAAAAGTTTGGCATACTAAACTAAACAACACATAAAACATAATTCAGTTAGGTATGGGGAAGAAAAATGAAGTGTTTACTTGTGGCCGAAGAGATGTAGTCAGGTGATCACCTAATATCATCTCCCACCTCGGCCCCCTTTGCATATTTTAATTTCTGGTTAACAAGAACTTCATTTTATCTTCTTGGAGTCAGAAGACTATGACCATCCACAGACACACTCACATAATGGTTGTTGCCCATTTAGAAATATTATGATTTACCTCAGCGGAGCAATCAGTCACCTGATTACATAAAAGATCTGATTTCAAGTATTGTGACACAACCATATATTAATGTTATAAACCTTCAGAATATGTCAAAAATGAAATGAACCAAGAAAGAACAGCTAGAAAATAACCTCAACCAAGACAACATTAAATGCACTGATATAAATCCACCAATGGAGTTACATACTCTCTTCTAGATATATTCCAAATATTTTATATTTTATATATGTTTATGTTTTATATATATAAATTCAATCATATATTTTATATATGTTTTGAGGTTTGTTTAATTCAAAAGTTCAGTAAATTATTGATAAATTAATAAACCAATCTCACATATGACCCTGTAATGTTCTTCTAATTAACCAGTGAACTTGCTTTCTTTTTCTCCCACACACCTCACCCTACCCACCTGTATGGTAAATGAAGTCAGTCAGTCTCCCTCACCCGAATGTCTGGGCAACTAAGAAGAAGCAGTGTTCCCATAACCTTGGGAATGGGAATGATAAGCAGCATTCTCATAACCTTGATTTGGTTCACACGCATGGAATCACACTTTGTTATATAATATCTTGGCACCCTCCAGCTTTGTGTACATTTAGTATATGAGGGAGTTGGGACTCCCTGTGGTGGGGGGAGTGACACATGGCTTGCAGCATGTGTGGATGGCCCCACCCGTGAATAAAGGCATGTCAGGCATTCCCATGGCTGCACGAATTTTCTTCTCTCTGCCCAAATCCTGAGTGAACATGTCTGTCCTCGAATGCTTGCAACACACCACCATAGGATTCACAAGTTCCAAGTTAGAATCACAACTCATTGATGTGCTCCCAAAGTGACAGAAAGCAAAGGGATTTTCCTTCTTTTAGTTCAGTCCGTCTCTGAGGCAGATGGTTAATTTGCTGCACCTGAAACCAATTAGCCATTCAAAACAACTGATTCTTCACAGCAAACTGTTGCCTTGCCGATCTGAGAAGCAGGTGCATATTCAATAGCTCAATCGCCAAGTGGCTGGTACAAAAATAATCCAAATACAAAATGATTTTATATTAATGTGCAAAAAATATGACAGTTATAATAATTCCATTCTAAATTAAGAATTTAATTATTTCAGGTTTTGAATTGCAGCTTTGAGAATCTTCTCTTTTTTAATTCTATTTGGCTAAGAAATTAGGCAGATGTTTTTTCAATGAAAATTAACTTTCTTTTTAAATAAGACTTGGAATTTTATTTTTCTTTTTTGATACAATGAATTTTAATTATAATAAACGTATTGAAATATATTACATACATTTTATAGTAATCCATTTTATACATCTGCTTCAAAAGTGGTACCTTCACATTGGAAGGTTTAACTTCCTGCCCAGGCATCACAATGGAACTCTGTGGAACTGGGCACAGCTTAGCCATTCTTATGTTTTACAGAATGAGAATCCCTGTGGATTATTATATCACTGCAGTGCCAGCACTATAGACTTTCACAGACTTAAACTATTTTAATCTAGGAAATTATTCAATAAAAATTATCTTCTTTTGGGTAGAAGGGAGAGGCCCAGTATCAGTATTTTCTGGGGTAAAGATGTCTACAGCTTCAAATCTAAGCATCTCAACTTCTGGCTTCTCTTTCTGTCAGAACCTTGGGATGATAAGCACTCTCTCCCAAGAGGAGTACCAGAATGCATTTAATTGAAATCAGGATCATACTCATATCTTTCCATCCCAGAAATCAGCCTGGAGGGTAAACATATGAGGAGAATATGGCCAGTTCTAGAATTAATATGGAATCTCCAAACACCACAACCAAAATTTATGTACAAGGAAAAGAAACGTATGAAAGGAAACAAAACTCTAACTGCATCACTGTAGTAGCTTTGCTATTCTACCAGACACCCACGCTAGACACACCAGAGGCACCTTTAAATCTGTGCCTCCTTTTCCACAACTCACATGGCTCTTACTCTCTGAATAGTATTTTTCACATTTCCCATGTTTTTTATTCCTATCATCATTATTCTTTTTTGCCCTTGTCTCCCAACTGATTTATTCAAAATATTCACACATTTTTTCATTTATTTATTCAATAAAGATGGATTAAATATCCACTAGGGCCAGGAAGGAGGAAGAGAATGGTGAATGGCTAATAAGGCAGACAAGAGGTTTGTTTTAATGGAGTTGATAGTCTAAGGCAGATACTGACAAACAATAATTAAAATTTAGTCCTAATCCAGCTGTGAGGATCAGGGAAGTTTTCTTGGAATGAGTGAGTGTCTAAGCCAAAACCTAGTGGAGAGTTCCTTCTCCAATTACATGAAGAAAACAGGAATAACTTTTTAGGGAAGGGGAATGATCTGCTCCTTCCCCCTTGACTTTCAATGCGAACCTTCATGAGGCTTCCAGATTTGTGTCCTTACAATACTTTAGATCACAGCCATCCTCTGTTTGAAGATTCCCTATTGTCTAGTAAAGACATTACAAGCCTAAGATTATGTTTCCAGGTTCATCTTCTCCAACACAGATCACAGTAATTCCATTTCAGCTTCACTGTAGTACTAGTCCTTTCATGAAAAATAGGAACAGTTAACCTTTCTTCTTTTGTTGTTTGTGCTATCTGCTTATACTGGAAGGTCCCACAGAGTAATGCCTCTTTCATTATTTGAAATCACCTTATGCCTTAAATCTCTTCTCTGGAAGTTTTTCCTGAGTAATTCAGAATCAGTTGCTTAGCTTTCTGAAATTCTATAGCCCATTTTTTGCTCCTGTATTATAAAGTGCCTATTTTATTCTGCTCCATGTAGTAGTTCACTTTTTATAGCTGAAGCTTAGGCTCTGCTAACCACATGGAAGCCCTAGCTCCACCTCTTTAAAATTCCTAGTCCAGAGTCCATTCTAGCAAGCTTCATTCTCTGATAGCCACTTTCCTGCCACAGTGAAAAAGGAATTGCCCACTGTTTCCTATCTCCCTCCAAGTAGCTGGGAGACCTGGATAACTGATATTTGCAGTGGTATTTCTCTCCGTCAGGGTCCTCATTAGCTTCTAGAATTTGACCTTGCCTGTGCTTTATTTCTCCTCTCCTCCCTGGTGCTCTGAGTTTCCAGGCATTTCTTTTCCTCTTCATTCTAGAGGTTTCTAGATGATCTCCCATTTAGAATCATGGATCTTTATTTTATTTCTATATTTAATTTTAGAGAAAGAAAAAGGGAGGGAGAATGAGAAGTAAAGAAACATCGATAGGTTGCCTCTTGAACACTCCCTGGACTGAACCTGCAACCCAGGCATGTGTCCTGACTGGGTATCAAACCAGCGACCTTTAACTTCACAGGATGATGCCCAACAAACTGAGCCACACCAGTCAGGGCATGAGTCATGGCTCTTTCTACCACAGGAGACAGAAAGCTTTCTTTCAAAGATGACAAAACTTGAAGAGATATGGACTTGTCTTTAAGAAATTATGGATTTTTAAATTTCTCTAAAGAATACTTACTTTTTTAGATTTAAAGTTCCCTTAGATAAAAAATTCATATCAGACTAAGGCAAACTGGACTTTTTCTAACATTCTTTCTCTCTCAAACACAGTCCCTTAGATATTCCATAATATTTAGGGTTATCACAGGAAACCCTCTCCAGGACTGGGTTGATACTCTTCATCTCAACCTTTGATAAACATTTGTAAAGAACTCTTTGTTATAATATTCCATTTAAAGTTGCCCCAAAGAATATTAAGTACTTTTTCTGCAATGAGACATATGAGGTATCCTTCTATCTTGATGTCCTGGAGTCACTGATTTAAGCTCTGCTTGCACCCATCCCCCTCTGCAACTAGATTATGTGTGGTTCCATTTTGCTAGTCTCTCAGCCCTATGGAAATCTTGCTGAGGATGGTGCTTAATGCACAGTGGGCACCAAATAATTAATGCATGATGAATTGAATTTTCCCAGGAGCAAACATATGGCACAGATGACTAAAAAGTGAAAATCCTCTATAACATACTGCATTGCCACCTAAGAGGGATAAAATCCTGTTAATCCTGCTCACGGTGACAAATTTATGTCCCGAAACATGAGCTATGATTAGCTCTTTTTTTAATTTTGCCCTCATAACTACTGGTGTTATTGCTGGCCATAAAATGATCCAGCTCATTTTGAAATTCAGCTGCAAAATAGAACTCTATGACCTCCCATTATTATACTAGTTTCTGTGAACATATGACCCTCTGGTGGGGGTTTACTCAAACTAGGGTATGGGTAGGAGGTTACGGGAAGAAACCTCATGGGGGGGCTTCTGGGATGAGAACACTTCGGGTGTGCTTGGCAGTGATACCAGCAAGAAATAGAATGTTATGCCAGGAGCTTATCTCATTAATTCAGATCTTGTAGACATAATGGTGACATGATGAATTTGGTTTTTGTTTGTCACTTCCTTGGCTTTGGGCTGCACCCCTAGACTGCTGTCCACAGGTACCCATCCCTTAGTAACAATATCACTAAAGCATGCAACACAAGGGCACCAACTAGAAAGTCCATCAATAACTTATTTCATAGATATGTGTTCAGCATCCATGAGGAGTTCTGAGCTTATTCTGTAGATCAGAGATAGCAGCAACACTAGTAATTTTTTAAAGTAAAAATAAGAACTTTTAATAGACTGCAGAAGGGTCTGACACTGCTCAGGTACTTCCACTGCCTGACCTGCTGTCTGTCAGAACTAGGACAATTTGAGAGAAAATCCAGCCCCAGGAGGCATCCATAGCCTGGATTGAGGTCAGCAGATTTGATCAGGATAAATAAAAATAAACTGGAATCTCTGGGCTTCTCTTAGGTCAATTCACTTAATTAGGCAGGACGACTTCAGAGCCCACTGACCAACCATGAAGTTGAGTTTTACCCACAGTTTAAAACAGATTGTGTCAAGACAACTCATGAAATGGTGAGGAGGTTGGATTCCCCAGGACTCCTGGCATGGCGACTGGGGAGGTGGTGGAAAATTATCCCCAAAAGTGACAACAGCAAGGTGTCACCATCCCATACTAAGAAATGTGTAGAGGTTTCTCATAAAATCATGAAGACTTGATAAACAGGGCTCTATTTACAGGGGCTGCAGAAGTGAGGTATGTGGGCAAGGAGAGCCAGACTGCAAGAGGAATCTGGCAAGAGTTCACACTACCAAAGCTCTTTCACTGGTGAGAGGACAGGTAAAGGAAAAGTGACTCTATCCAGTTTGTCCCCAAATTCAAGTAGAGACACCGGAAGAATTGCCACTGTCCTTCCTTAGGAGCTGCTCACAAGATCTGCTCCCAGACTGGCCAGCCAAGCTTACTACAGGACCCAGTGAAGACGGTATTTTTAACAGAAAGATGGAATATGTGGTAGGATTGTTAGGTTCAACCTCAGAGGCCACCTTTTATAAAAACTTCTCTCTTAATAATTTCCAAGGCTTTTCCTGTCTAGGTCTTTCAAAACCTGCCATAGCAACAGAGGACAAGGAGCTTCTGAAAGTACCTGGAGATGGCATAAGGGAGTGGTCAGAGCAAGCAGCTGCAGTACTGATGGTCCCTACCCCTGCATCCCCTCTGCACAGTGTACCAGTGTGATTTGTATTTCTTTGCTCCCTTATACATTCTATTCCTTCAACATCATTTCCCCTCTGGATAGCAAGTGCTGCAGCTGTGTGAAAAATGACATGGTCATTAAATGGGTTTTTTCCCATCTTTAAAGGTAATTAATTTAGTTGTGTTTTTTTTTTTTTATATGTTTTAACTTTGTATCCTCCATTCCTGCACTGTGTTCTTAGAAACATGAGTAATCTCAGGAATAAATCACCAACTCAGGATTATAGAGCAAACACACATATACATCTGCTACTGTGCACAAATAACTCTTTGTGATGCATAACATGCCTTCTACCTCATTTTGCTAATTATATAGTCTCCTCTGATGTATGGTCATTAAAAATGTTATAAGATGAAGGGCTTTAATTCGGTCTCTCTATGAGATTACCCCTATCACTGATATGATTCAGAATTGAAATAGAATATGATGCAGAACTTTCATGAAAGGGTTGGGGAACTATAAGAAGATTGGGGGTGCGGTCAAGAATACTGTAGATTTCTGAACCAGAGGACATATTTAATTGGATTTTTAACCCAGTTACATATAAAGTCATGTGGTGGAAATCTTTCACAATAGCTAGGTTTTAAAAAGAAAATGTACCCTTCTTGGAGATATAATATGAAAGAAAATCTCCAATAAGTAACTTCAAAATTCTACACATTCTGCTTACTTTTTTGCTGCATCTATTAGTAAGATCAAGTAAACTGAGGGCTCAGTTTCGCACTTTGTTCCAGTTGCAGTAGACTGGTAGGTAGTGGAACTATGAGTAGGTTGCTGGTCTTTCCAAAGTTGAGGAAGGGCTTTAATGATATCTCTTTACAAGGTGCCCTCTTAGTGCAGTAGGCAGTGCATCAGTCTCATAATCTGAAGGATATCTCTTTACCATCTTACAATTGCCTGTCTCCTAAGTCTGTAGGATGTGGGAGAACTTCTTGTTTTCAAGTCTCTCAGCATTTTTCCCTCTGGTTAAAGAAATTCATGTCAAAATAGGCATCTGATAAAAGAACACTAGCTTGTCAATAGCAGATAAAAGCTTGTAATTCTATATTTACTAATGTAAATACATGCTTTATTTAAAAAAAACTCTGAATTAATGTGGAGGGAGAATATAGGGTAAGTCGTCCTATCTGTTTTTTATAAAGTTTACTTTTTCCTGCTTATCTCCTTTCATCTTTGTAAAATGAAAACTAACTTCTTTATATCAGGTATTTACTTTCAACTTTCTTCCCTCCCACAATAGAAAATACTTAGAATAACAATTGAGAGAGAGAAAGAGTGAGAGAGAGAGAGTTAGATAATTAAAATAACGTGAAATCCATAATGAGGATATGCTGTGTGCAATAACAGGAAATAGTCTTGAGTCTTAACACAACAATGACTAATTTCT
Source organism: Phyllostomus discolor (assembly GCF_004126475.2). Taxonomy (NCBI): domain Eukaryota; kingdom Metazoa; phylum Chordata; class Mammalia; order Chiroptera; family Phyllostomidae; genus Phyllostomus; species Phyllostomus discolor. The sequence goes on from NC_040904.2 coordinate 86,843,632, forward strand.
TGTTCACACAAGATCTGCCTGAGTCCAAGAAAATCTCCAAGATAACAAGCCTACTTGCAGAAGGGGGCCCACCATCCTGTAGCTGCACCGTCTAGAACACTTAACCTCTATCACAAAACAAGGAAGAGAGTGTCAGAGGTCTCACCATAACAGGTCAATGCTATAGCCTGCAAGTGACACAGCTCACTTCGTCTAACAGCCCTAGGCATACACTGGCCAAATGAACCAGATTACGTGCAAGGACAGATACCTTTACTCTACCTATTTGTCCAGAAAAGGAGGTAAAAGACGTGCAGGTAAGCACTTCTACTCCCACACTACTCATCTTGGTTTCTCCCAAACCCCCTTTTTCTAACTATAACTTAACTTCTTTGAGCTAAGAAAGAGATCTGAGAAGGGGAAGCAGAGATATTGTCAGAGGAAGGAGATGGTTTGGGTGGTCTCAAGCAGTGTCCACTAGCTGAGAAATGGCACAGAGTTAACACTATCAAAAAGTACTAACAGCTCATTTCTGCTGCCCTTCCATTTTACCTCCCTGTGCACATGCACCTTATCCTCTGAGCCTACAAGGGAAATTGTCCAATAAGTTTTATAGCACAAAATAGACATTATCTGATAAAAGAACACTAGCTTGACCATAACTGATAAAAGATTAATAGCATTTTTATGAGAAATATTTTAGTATCTACATTCTAATATGTAATTCTCAATTGTTTCTTGAATAATTGCTATAATTATTACTTTTATTACTATTTCTACTATTAAAACTACTATAATTGCTAGTTAATATTTATTGATAACTTACTGAGCTAAGCAATTTATATGTGCATAATTTTTAAAACATGTCTATTTAATAAGTATAGTTATTTCTATTTAATGGTAAAAATATGAACAATAAAAATTATATAAATTATTAAATAAAGAATCCAGATCTAGCTGGGTAATACACAGAGTAAGAGAGAATTTATTCTCATGCCATCATGTATAACCAGCTATCTTAATGCCTAAAATCATAGGGTATCTCTTTCATTTGATGAAAATGTTTCTGACAAAGCTTAACATGTTGTGAGCATTCATATGTTTAACACCACCATCAGGTTAACACTGCCTTCTCAAATAAGGTAAAAATTGATCTTAAATATTGACTTGAATTTGGATCTATTTTCTGAATCTCAAAGAAACTTACTGGAAAGACATCATTTGCAAATACTTCATTATCATCATATATCACATGGACACTAAAGCACTAATTGAATTGTAAACTCTGATATTTCATAAAAATTCAAAGAGACTAAGCCTTATTCTTTTGTATCAAATTGGTTCATAATTGCTTATACTATGATTATGTGTGTTGTATTAGTGTGTGTATATATATACACACATACACACACATATACTCACTTTGAAAACATATTTTTTAAAACATATCATAGTCATAAAGAATATAAAATAATTCTTATGACTTCCAAGACATACTCATGTCCTGAAAATTAGGAAATAACACCTAGCTTATTAACTGTTAGTCTTGAGAATCTAGCAAATCAATTTGTTGTTGTTTAATATTATGCTAAATTTTTAGTAAGTTTGTTATAAAGCTCAAAGAAATTATACAGTTATTTGCTATTAAGCTAGACTTGATGGAATGCATAACTTGCTTTACTCTTCCACTGACTTTTCACTGGGCAGTCTCCTAATTATCCTTGCTTCCCTAAGTTATTTGCTTAAAAGAAAAATGTATAGCTATCCATAAGTTATTATGAGATGTACCTATAAAAACCATTAAAGTTAAGAAAAATAGAGGTATTTATACCCAACTTTTTTCAAAGATTTGAAATAATTTATAAAACATACAGAATGAAGTACCATTAAAATAGATAAGAAGAAAAAACAAACAGTAAAAATAAGGTAAAGAAAAAACAAAATTCAGAGTAAGGTTATCCAAAAATGCATACCAAAATTTCTTTAAATATGTCTTCAAGTCCTGGCCAGGTAATTCAGTTGGTTAGAGCATCATCCCGGCCAGGGCACATGCAAGGAAAACCCAGTGAATGTACAACAAGTGGACAACAGATCAGTGTTTCTCTCTCTCCTCCCCCCTCCCTTCCTTGCTCTCTAAAATCAACAAAAAAATAAACAATAAGTACTCCTCAAAATGGCTGAGAGTACCCATCTAATCAAAACAAAATGAAAAATACTATCATTTTAAAGGCACTCAGTCTATAAGGATATTAAACATAGTCAGTCAAGAAAAGGACAGGTGATAACTACATAAAAGTGTTAACTCTTTGGAGGTTATGTACATCTTTAACCATGTTGTTAATTGGCCAAATATATTTTTTTGTAATAGAGATTGCTTTTAAGCATATAGAACAAAATTCTTTTGCCTCTCATTAATTTAAGATCACATATTAGTTTTATAATATGTGAAACTGTACTCAAAGATCACCTACAATATATATCAGACTAATCTATAAATAATATTCAAATTGTTTCTAACATCCAAATCCAACCTAAAAGTCTGTCAATGTGTTACAATAAAGGGTATTCAAAGTGAGCGACAGACTTTGAAGTGCATATAAAGTGTTTAAATTTACAAGGAAGCGTTCAAAAATATTTGGAGTGATGTTGATATCTTAGGAAGTGTCATATAAGTTCTTAAGGCGAATATTTGAGGGAGATAAACATTTGTTAAGATAGTTTTCATTCTTTACATTCCTAAATAATTATACAGGGTGGGCAAAAGTAGGTTTACTGTTGTGAATACATAAGAGCTTTTTTTCTTATTATTTATTAGCCATTGTATTAGTTCCCATACAAATAACTATGAATCTACCTTTTCCTCACCCTGTATTAGATCATGACTCTACAATATGGCCATCCAAGATAAGCAAGATATTTTCATAGCCTCCTATTTAGTTTAGGGGTGCAAAGAATCAGTGCTAGTCCTCAATAAATATATTCTGAGGTTTTATATGCCTCTTGTATACATGTCTTATTTCTCCTTTAACTGTAATAAAAAAAAAAACATTCCTTTAGCTGAGAACACATAATTGCTTTTTCATTTTACCCTTGTGCACTAGGAAAGCTGTTAGGCACCAACAAATACATGATGGATGAACGAACTACCCGCTGGTCCCCTGAAACACCAGCAAACTGCCTCGCTCTCCCATCACATGCCATATACAGATGTGACTGTAGAACACATTCCCACATATCTTTTCTTGAAAATTCAGCAAGTCAATAATGAGGAGATGTGAAATATATTAACTGTCTTTATAATCTCTTTCTTCTATGCCTTGGGTGACTGCTAATCTGAGATTCTATACTCTGTGTGACTGGTATAGATGACAGCGTGCATAATTTACTGATGTTATTTTCCCAGGCTATTAAGCTGTGCCCAACCTTTTAAGAATATTAAATTGGAAGATCATGTTCCCACTATTTCAGAAAATTGGTTGCGTCACAGCCTAACAACTTGAGAAAATATCATTATTTTAGAAGGGATGTAAAAAGAACAAAAACAAAAAATCTCTCCTAAGTCTTAGACTGGAAATAGTAAATGGATGTCCAATGGACCCAAAATTTTGTCAATTTGGAAAAACCAGTAAAAACAAAATACCATTGTGACTTACATAACTAATTATCTCTCTTTTAAAGATCTCTGGTATTTAAATTGCCAACTATAAATATTAACCCTTTAGTTGTTCTCATACATCAACAATTACCCCTAAGAAGGAAGAAAATAAACTGCTTTGTTCACAGTGGAAATCTGCACTGGGAAAATTTTAAAAATGCAAAGTATAATGGGAGAGGTAGGGCTCTATTTAAGGAGGCAATTTAATCAAGACCGCAAAGGAATGTACTACACAACCATTTTTTTAATACAGTGACATGGAAAATGCTGAAAGAATGATTTTGAGTCTCAATGACCTTTCAAAGTGGGGACGAAACAACTTTGCAACCTGATGGCTCCCCCCAATTGTTTGTGACTAGAAGGGAGATGGTAAACCAGCCTCCAACTAATGCTGGTTTCCTAGCAACCGTAGATGTACTGGTTTAACTGGATTTTAAATACAAACGATAAACCTCAAGTACTGAGCCTGAAAGGGGTATTAAATATCTTGGGGCAAACAATGCAATCCTTCAAAGGAAATGCTGTCCTGAAGCACTTGGCAGTACTACCTGTCTGTTTCAAAGTCTTCCCCTGCACTCCAGTAGCAGCAATGAGTTCCACATCAGCACTGAGTTATGTGGCTGGTGGAAATAGGATTCTTTCACCGACTTATGGGAAATGCATTTTGAAGACACACACATAGAGTACTGAGGCACTGTGGCAAGATTTATTGGAGAAAAAACAAAGGATACCCCCAGGTGACCAAAGTCTCATCCATGACCAGGTGGCTTGGCTTCATCTCCTTGCAGAAGTCCCGGGCCTGGTGAGCACAAGGGCCCATCAGGAGAGCCAGGATCCAGAACTGTAATGCCATCACCTTAGGCTCCAGTAGTCCAGCACAGTCTGTGCTCCCCACTGAGCTCTGGCCCCATCAGCACAGGCTTCAGACAATGCAGCTGCTACAGGGAGAAAGAATGTGCAAATGTACAAGCCTCGGCCTTTGTTAAGCTTTAATTATATTACCTTGGCTTGGGAAGGGGTAAGTTTTCTTTCAAACTAACCAGTCAACTTTCTAATTCTCTAGGGGCTTGTGGTGGGCATCCCTCTAAGTAGTCCCTTTCCCAGAAAATCCCAGGCTGCACTCCTCTCCTTTATAGTTGCCATCTTAGTTTCTATTGTGTGAGTGTTCAGCAAAGGAATCCTCTTTTTACTGGTTGTCTCTCCCTCTGGTAATCTGGGGGAACAAAATGGTTGTTCCCTAAGGAGATTAGAAGCCAGTCCTCCCTCCCTACTCAGGAGAGGCAGAGATGTTTATCCCTTTGATAAGGAAATGCAGCTAACCCCTGGAGTGTCTGGAAGCTGCAGCTTCCTAGTCGATCAGGATTAGCCAATTTAGCTCCCTTCTCTTTTGTTAATAACTAACTAGCTGCCTACACTGACCGTGGTATTGGCTATGACTATCCCCTGATGCACTGATGGACCCTACTTGTTTCCTGACAGAATATAGACTCTAAAAGTTGGGTGTTTCAAATCTGCTGTGCATCTGCAGGCTTGTTTGACACTTTGTATTTTGCAGGCTCATTTATTAGATTGTGAGTATATTTTTCATAAGTTTGTTTTTTTATCCATTTTCAGTGTTGTTCAGTATGATTTTTCATTTTCTAAAACAGCCTCAAGATAGTCAATCTAAGAAAAATCTATGGAATGACTTAAACTAGCATGGCCTTCAAAAACAGTGTATGTTTTCAAAGTAGGTCTTATTTCTACAAACTGTTAAATAGAACATCAGTGTGAGCAAAAAAAATGAAATGAGTGAATATAAGCGCCTTTGGAAACTCTCATTTAATTACACTATATTCTTTTTCTAAAAAAGATTTTTGTATTTACTTTTAGAGAGAAGGAAAGAGAGGGAGAGAGGAAGAGAGACATCAATCCGTTGCCTCTCACACACCCCTTACTGGGGACCTGGCTGGCCCACAACCTACTCAGGTTCCCTGACTGGGAAGTGAACTGGTGACTTTTCAGTTCCCAGGCTAGCACTCAATCCACTGAGCCAAACCAGCCAGGGCAATTACATTATATTCTAAATACATTATAGACATATATGAAAGCTCTAGAAGTGTGATCTACAGTTCAATCTCTTGCAGAAGATGCCCTTGACTCTCCTCCAGGAAAAACTGGACAACAATCAAAGCCATAGAAGAAGCCCAGGGCTTTCAGCCTGAATCCAGTCACTATGGATTCTAGCCATTCAATACAGAAGACATTTCCCAGGAAAAGAAATACATCATTCTATTAATTCATTTTCTGCTCTTGCTGCCTAACCTATTGAACCTTAGCTTCCTCATATGAAATATGTATTCAATGTATCTCATATAAAATCCAAGTTATCTTTTTAAATAAACAAATAAATAATGATTAGCAAAGATGTATGTTTAAGGTCTGATCTGAACTTAAACAAAAATTCACCATAATCAGTTTAACATGTTATAAATATAAAGTTTCAAAATCCTACTAGAGATACTTGATTTTTATACACTGAAGTAATTTTTTAAAGATTTCATTTATTTATTTTTAGAGAGAGTGGGAGTGAAGGAAAAAGAGAGGGAGAGAAACATCAATGTGTGTTTGCCTCTCATGCACAAATCATTGGGGACCTGGCCTGCAACCCAGACATGTGCCCTAACTGGGAATCAAACCAGTGACCCTTTGGTTTGCAGGCTGGCACACAATCCACTGAACCACACCAGCCAGGGCTTAAGTAGTTTTTTAAAAATATTTTCCTTGTGATTATTTAGACAAAATGTTCTGAAACATTAGGGAATATATCAAGAACAGATGAAAATAGTAACATGAAAGCACATCTTCTTAATATATTAATAAAGAAAGGGAAACAAGAAGCCAGAAAACCTGAAATGTGTAAGTATGAGGTTGTCACAACAGCATTATACTCAGGTTATTTCCTGTGGCTGTCTAAAGACAACAAAAATGGCAGGGTATTGAGAATAAGTAAATGGTGATTTTATGGAAGCCCTTTTACTAGAGAAAAATTAAGTTAGTAAGGATCTTAAAATGATAAGATAGAAGTTTTAGAGATAGTTTCTTCAAAATATATTTTTCCAGCATTTTAAAGGTAAAAAATTATTTTTGATACAAAAAATGTAATCTACCAATAGAATTTTCCATATAATCACATCTCAGAGCTTTCCAAAATATATAAAATATATTTTTGGCTTATGTTCCAGAATTCTAGGGATCATTAACTTAATGTCCTTAAATATAAGTCTTTAAAAATTGGTTATTTACTACACTCACATTCAAGGTTGTATTCTGGTCTTGCTTTTTGGATTCATGAAGTAATGGAAACCCCTATTATTTTCTACATGATAAAAACATTGTTTAACATTGATACGTAATATATTCAGGATTTATAAGGTATTTATGAAAGTTGAAAAGGTTCATATGGATAGTCTGATTAAAATGGACAAATTTTGCTTCTAAATGCTGACTATTAGGAGAGCAAATCAATGTTGTGTTCAGAATGCATTTTAATTTATACTCAGATACCTGGTATCTTTACTTTTTAATATGTTGCTTTTGTAACATAGAGACTTCTTCTTTTATTCAGAGAAACTGGGAAAAGATAGTTTGTGATTTTGGTGTTCTACTCAAATTCTGAATGGAGATTTAAAAATTTCCACCTGTGCCCAAGCTATTAAAAAAAAACTATCTTTTCATATCTGCACACTTAATTATTATGTCAATCAAAACTAACAGGAAACTAACAAAGCCACACAATTATACAGATGGGTACACTTTCAAATGTCATTTTAAATGTATGAAATTGCATAGTTTTGCAGTCCTCTTATAAAAAAATGTCAAAAAGTCCGATCTGTAATCTTTTCTCTGAATAGAGAATACAGCAAATTCACATCCTTAATGCATTCACCTTTTATTCTTACAAAAAATGATAAAAATCCTGGAGTCTAATTCCTGCCGTTTTATCTCTTGTGGTGAATATGTTTATTTCATACCTATTAGAATTCTCTTGTCCCTAGAAAAAAAGTGAAAAGTATTAACTGAATTATGTTAATGTTGCTTAATTACAAAATAATTTACTCTCATAATAAATTATTTAAATAAAATAAGAGAAATTAAAGATTGAAATCTAGTTCACTCCCAAGCCTAGGCTGACTAATTCCCATCCTCAAATGTCATTTATATAGTCTAATTAAAATTTAGAGAAATAAATTATTAATAATTTTTTCTGATCCTTTCAACACATCCTGTGTGTTGATATATGGATATGTTTATATGTAATCATTATTATTAGATATAACTGTATAAAATAATTATACATTTATGTATACTGCTTGCCTCTGAATGTATCTGTAGGGTAAATTCTTAGTAAGGAAATGTCTATGTCTAATTATTTATGTATTTATAATTTTTAAGATTTTATTTATTTATTTTTATTTTATTTACTTTTTATTTATTTATTTTTAGAGAAGGAAGGAAGAGAGAAAGAGAAACATCAATGTGCAGTTGCTGGAGGCCATGGCCTGCAACCCAGGCATGTGCCCTGACTGGGAATCGAACCTGCGATGCTTTGGTTTGCAGCCTGAGCTCAATCTACTGAGCTACGCCAGCCAGATTATTTTTACTTATTTTTTATTTTGTATTCATAATTTAAATGAAATATTAAATAATATTAGCTAAAATGTGATATGTTTCAATGTCATCCAAATGTAACCCATTTAAGAGTTTAAAGTTCATCAACAGTAAACCACAAAATTATCATTTTGTAAAAACAAAACAAAACAAAACAAAACAAAGCTTAAGCAGAGAAAGTGCTCTGGGAAAGTAGTTGATGGCCAGCACCGGAACTGAATTTTGAAGAGCACAAACCAATGACAATTGCAAGTACAACTTTTTAATACCACAAATGAAAATAAAACCAAAATGAGTTACATTAGGTTAACAAATTATAAGAAAAACCTTAATAAGGGATGTGGTTATTTCTAGAATTTGCACCAATGTAAAAGCAACCAAAATTATGTAATGCCAAATAAGATAACAAACATATATCATCAACATAGACAGTAGACAATTAGCTAGACATTTGGATAGCTTCATGTTTAAAGCCATTAAAATCAAACTGTTCCCTGAAAATGTTAAGTAAAACAGTGGATATAGACCTCCTAATGCCTAACCATTTTTGTTGGTATAGAATAAACACATTGGTTAATGACAGGTTGTAGTTTTTTCCTTTGCTCTTTTACTGTGAGAGAGGGAAACTTACCTGTTTAAAAATTTATCCTCACTTTAATTAATTGTTTTCCTATTTAGAGAAATTTAAAATAAGTCTTGTCAACTGAAAGAATTTAAGATCCAGACCTAGTAATAGTACTAGGCTGGTCATTGTGTAGTAGTTAGAGTATTTATAACCAAGCTCAACAGGCTTATTAAGTCCTTAATTAGTTTTATATATATTATATATATATATAAAATGCAATTATATATAAAATGCATAGTCTTCTAGAGCTTTTTCAACATTTATCCTTAAAATATATTTTTATAGTTATTAAAGTCTTCTTATTAAACTCCTTTGAAAATGTTTCATTTCAAATTGCCTTTCCAATAATCAAGTTTTAAATTTAGTTTGTTATTTCATATGTATCTATTATCACAGGCACATAGTACAAGAAGAAACTTTCTCTCTCTCTCTCTCTCTCTCACACACACACACACACACACACACACATTAAGGAAGCTTCTAACTTAATGATTGTATTTATCCTAGGGGTCACAGTCAGCATAAATTATCAGTATCTGCCTGGTTACAAATACAGTTGTAGCAATAATACTTAAAACAGTATTCATGAAAAAATATGTTACCTCTCTAATAAAACATCTTTTCCAGGACTTCCATTGTGAATACCTAAATGATTTATGCTGCTGCTTTTTATTATAACACATATCTGCTGTTCTCAGAAGAATTCACTCATCACTTCATCAAGAGTAAATGTAATGTACACACTATATAGACCATTGTGCTAGAACAATACATTGATCAAAATTTGGGTTTGATTCTGTTCCTAATATTGTGTCTGCTTTTACAGTTTATACAGAGAAATACAGTCCTTCATTTCTAGGAGTTTCCAGACTATCTGGGGATTAATGATGAACAACAACAACAAAAAGTAAAATAGCAACAGCAAGATACATGACAAATGAATAGAAAGGCAATAGAGTACTGTAACTTTTTTAAGGAAAATGGTACATACCTTGAAGATGAATGGGATTCAGACTCATGGAGTAAAAAGAAAAATTCATTTTAGGTGTGGATAATTGTGTGAGTAAAGGAAGGGAGGTGGACTTATATAAGGCACACTATAGGGAATTGGTTTAGGAAGAGGATATGTATCCATTTGGCCAGGATAGACTTGAATTTAAAAAAAAAAAAAAAAGAAAGAAAAACTAGTTAGAGTCCAAGTAATTCTACACCATAGAGACATGCTAGTCCTTAGGGATGTATAATATAAGTCTAAGAAAAGAGCATTTTTTTTTCCTTATCAGAAGTCTGAAATTCTGAAATGTCTTTTATCTGAGGTGTTAACACTTTACAAAAATTAATCTAGGTATGAGAAGTAACATGGGTTGTTAGATGGAAGATAATAATAGTACCTAAATTTTTTCAGCACATTAATTGTCTCTTCTGAAACATGGTTAAAGACTGATACCATAATAATCCCTTTATATAGGGGAGAAGATAAGGCTAAGACAGGTTCAAAAATTTCCCCAAGATTATCACACTACCCATGAATGAGCCAGACTTTGAATGCAGGCAGGAGGCACCTAATTAAAACTATTATTTTTGTGATACATTAATCTGCTGTTCAGGTACAGTATAAATAAAGAGTAATAAAAGAGTGTGAAGGAAGTCAGATCAGATCAAATAGTGCTGTGAAAACACAATACATTTAAAGAATACAAGTTTTCGAGTAAGGGTGTATTAGTATTATATGCATTTTCTTTACAGAAACTTGCTTCGTCCTTATCTTGAAGTACATGGTCAGGCTAATGATAGCCAGTTATCCTAGGTTGATTTGACAGAAAATTTAAGGTGAAAACAATTTGCAGATGTCTCAGAATAGATTCATATTGTCAGATTGCCCTGTTAGTGATGGTTTGGCTTTGTCGGGGTAATTTCCCCCAATATGCTTTCTGTAGAAATGATAAAAACCAGCTTTGTTGACAGATCCCTTAAGAAAAATTAGGGTTGTTCTTACCTGTTTCTTAAAAGATACTTTCCAACTGATTATTTCTCTTCAGGTTCTTCTGGATCAGACATGAAGGTAGCAATGAAAATCTACTCACAGTAAACTCTTGCAAAATTTCATCTAAAACAGGTTGTTGTGGAAAAGTAAGAATGACAGTGAGCCCGTTGCCTGATTTTTTTCAGATCAGCCTTTCTTCTTTGGTGACATTCTTACTGAAAAGCTTCACACATATAATATCTAATTAGAAATATGAATATCTAAACTAGAAGTAAATGTTCTAAAAGCATTAAATCTGGTATAAAACTTTTCTACTAGGGTATATAGAATGTCTTTGACAAATGTATATTATTGAACAAATAGTGTAGCTTTAACTTGAATGCAAGTTCCATACCTAATTTAAAATGCAGTTTACATAAGATTTATTATGGATGAGCAAATAAATTTGTTACTACAACATTTAAGTAAAAATGGGAATCGAAACCATCCTTTTCCTCTGGTAAGACCCCAAAGTGGCTCCGCATTTCACACTGAGGGAAATCAAAGCCCTCGCAATGATTTTGTGACTTGACACTTGCTACCTCTCTAATCTCAGCACTTCTTGTTCTCCCTGTCACTCATTCTGTTCCAGTTCCTCTGGCCTCTTGAACTACTCCTCAAACTAGGCACATTTCTTTTCCTTTTTTTTTAAGATTTTATATATTTGTTTTTAGACAGAGGGGAAAAGAGGAAGAAAAAGAGGGAGAGTAACATCAGTGTGTGATTACCTCTCACACACCCCTGACCAGGGACCTGCCTGCAACACAGGCATGTGCCCTGACTGGGAATTGAATTGGTGACCTGTTGGTTCACAGGCCGGCACTCAATCTACTGAGCCACACCAGCCATGGTGTGATATGAATATGAATTTAATATGAATTTAATAGTTTATTATATTAAAATATTAATATTGGTAGCTCTTTCTGTCCAGAACCTTTTTCAAAATTCCATCATGGATGACTCACTCTTCTTCATGTACTTGCTAGAAGACACTAAAAAGGCCCACTCTGACCATTCTATTTAAATGTTACCCCCAGTAACTAACATGCAATTCCTAACACTCCTCACCTTGCTCCATCTATATACTCTTTGCCAACCAGTATATTCTAACACATCTAAACATCTCTACATATATATAATATTTATTTTAAATTTTATGACTCTACTGAAATGTAAGCTCTTGGAGAAAAGGAATGTTTGTTTTGTTCAATGTTGACCTCAAGATCTACTTCAGTGCCTAAATATTAAGTACTGCATTAATATCTGTTGCATGAAAGAGTAAATGAATGAAAGCATTTACATGTTCTCCATCCAAAATTGGCTTCTAAATAGCCATCTTGTGTTTCAGAGCTGAAGTGTGAAGAGTCAGCAACTTGCATGGTTGGCCAATTTTTCTCCAGGGAAACATTAATGAATATAATTCTTTCAGGGCAAAGTTTTGCTAAATGTTTAGAGCAATTACTAGCTTAATATTGTGTTTTATTGTTGAAGTTTTGTGAGTGTTACTTTATAATACATCAATTAAACAAGATGAAGTAGATACTTTTAAGTCATAAAGAATTGAATTACCTTTGATAAGTGTAAATACTGAAAAGTAGGTCTCTGAGATGAGGAAAATCAACACAATTATCTAACTTACATGTTCTTTAAAACTCTCAACTTTAAATAAAAGCCTGACAATTACAAATTCTCAATAAATATCTGTTGATACAAGAATGCATTTCAAAACTTCTCTTTATGTAGCACCTATGAAAATGTCAAGGATTCTGGACTTCATTGCTGAGACTAAGGAAGATCTCTGGTGATTCCAATTCTTCTTCTATCCAGTGAGGAATTTTGGCTAAATGACTTCACAGCTACCATTCAATTGATTTTCTCTTATTTTAACATTTCTACTAGATTAGAGAATTTCTCACATGAAAGAACACTAAAATTAAGATTAATGAGTGTTTTTTTTAAATTGCCATCCTTCAATTATTGTTCTTAATCTGTGACTGAAGGAGATGTTCTTTTCAAATCACAAGCACCATGTCAAAAGAACCTCATCTCTTCCTTCTGCTTGATTCAATATTATACCCCAAAAGAAAACAGTTCTATACAGTAAACAAATACTCAGACCTGGTTAAAATTTGTCAATGACAGAAATAATAAATTCTATCATTTTGGAGTCTGTGGCCAGGGCACAATATTGTGTATTAACACGGTGACGTTGTATCTAAAGAAAGCCCTGTGAGCTAAATATGGAGTGACAAGCCTTAAACTTAAACTAGCTTTTGGAAATTTAGTGGGAAAAAGTAGAATAAGAGAAAGTTAGGGACAGAACAATTCATTTTCAATGTATTTCTTTAATATTTTTTTCTACAGTCCCATTTCCATTATTGTAAACTCTCATATTTGATTCAAGGCTTTCCCCTCCATCTTATTTAGTTAGCCAGAGGAGTAATGATGATGCAAATGAAACTCCAGATTCTTTTATTGATGAGTTCCTTCAATGCAGTTCAATCAGATGTATGATTTGTAAAATGTCTGGCTGTGGTCTGAATATTTGTGTCTCCCAACAATTTGTATGTTGAAACCTCACCCTCAAGCTAAGGCATTAGGTGGTAGGTCCTTGGAAGGAGATTAGGTCACGATGGTGGAGCCCTTGTGAATGGGACTAGGGCACTTGGAAAGGAAGCCTGATGGAGAGTCCTAGTCCCTGCTGATGTGTGAGGATACAAGAGGGAATCTGCAGCCCTGAAGAGGGCCCTCCCCTGACCATGCTGACACTCTGATCCTGGACTTCAAGCCCCCAGAACTTTGAGAAATAAATGCCTGTTGTTTATAAGCCACTCTGTTTGTGGTGTTTTGATATAGCAGCTTAAATAGACTTAGGTCCTCACAACTACCACCATTTCTTGAATACCTATCAATATTTGCAAAGACATATGAAATTTTATTCTTAGAATATGATAATTTTTTAATGCCTCTGGTCTAGGAAGTAGATTATAAGAGATAGCAATTGTTTTACAGCTTCTTTCAAATATTCCTACATTATAGGTATCCAAATCCACTCCCCCATAGTGAAGACAAAATAAATGGGATTTCTGCTCCATAAAGACTGATAAATAAATTAATTCAGTTATGATTTATTTCCTATCTCTAGGAGCTGTGCTAGGCTGTAAAACAATGTTGTCTAGTAAAACTTTTTGCAATGGTGACACTTTTCTAATATTGTCACCTCCAGAATGGTATTCACAAACCACATGTGGCTATCAAAGATTTGTTGTGCAATCAGCATGACTGAGAAACTGATTTTAATTTTTTTTATTTTTAATTTTATTTTTAAAGAATTTATTTATGTATTTATTTTAGAGAGGAAAGGGAGGGAGAAAGAGAGAGAGAGAGAGAAACATCAATGTGTGGTTGCTGGGGGCTGTGGCCTGCAACCCGGGCATATGCCCTGACTGGGAATCGAACCTGAGACACTTTGGCTCGCAGCCCGCGCTCAATCCACTGAGCTCTGCCAGCCAGGGCTAATTTTATTTTATTTTAATGTATTTAAATATGACTTTACATAGCTACATGTGACTAGGAGTTACCATTTTGAACAGTGTATTTCTAGAAATATATCTCTGAGCAGGACCAATGGGATCTCTGCTAGCAGAAAGTTTACATTCTAATAGTAATTAAACAGCAAAGAATGATAAGTAGGTCAAATACTTGGAGAGCCTCTTTTTCAGCCGTGTTATTTGAAATAAAGTGGAAGTCATTGGCAGCAGTGAAATACTCAAATCTTGGTGATAAGGAAGGAAGCGATGGCTTCTTGTAGATACCTCTAACAAATATTACTTGTGATAAGTATGTATATGCTATAAGAAACATTAAATGTACCTATAAGAAACATTAAATTGCAAAGTACCTCCCATTAAATTCTGATCCTGACCACCTTGAAAAAATAATCAACCAGGTATGGTCACTATCTGGTTTGAGCAGCATGATTGGGATCATTAGGGTTAGGAAGGAAGTCAATTTTAGGTCAAAATAAAGCAGACATCTCTAATGATTGTTTTAAAAATGGAATTATGATTTTCTTATCACTACAATTATTCATGCAGAGATTGAATGATGAGTTTGAAGAATAGTCTAGGATGATTTAGGTATTATGAAGAATTTTGAATCTGAAAATCAAACAAATATGTTCTTTTTACCCACTTGGGGCTTAGTTGCTTCATATGTGAAGTGGTCATAATGACATTGCCCAAGGCAGGGGACTAGATATTTCAGTTTAAAATACCATGATTATATGGCCTCCTCTGGTCATTAAATTCACCTTATGAATATTAAAGTTATTTTACTTTTCAACTGGTGTTAATGATACTAACATTACATAGTTGTTACAGATTAAATGAAGCACAAAAAGTAAAAAGTAAAAGCTAAGTAGGAAACAGTCCCTGAATATAAATATTTTTCTATCCTTTAATAACATGAACTCACTAAACAAATTCATTTGTGAACTAATAAAAGCAATAAATATATAAATTTGATTGCCAAGTCCTCTCCACACCTTCCCTGTTTGTAGTCTCCAGATGTACAATCTTCATGGCTGTTTTGTATTATTGCTGTTCAGAAGTTTATTCCAGAGACAAAGGGGAGACATTTGGCGAGGAAGGTAGAGGATACAGAGACTGGTAGGAAGGGAAGGAAGGAGAAAGGAATTTACTAATTTCCTTAAAGATGGAAAGTTTTCAATAGACCAAAGCCATATTTTGTGTGTAGATTAAAACACTCTGGGAGAGGGAGTTGGGGGTGAAGGATTGAACAAAAAAAGAAAATGGATTCGTGGACATGGACAACAGTGTGGTGATTGTGGTGGGGGAGGGCAGTGGCTGGGGGTAGAAAAGGACTTAAGGGGACAAATGGTAGTAGAAAAAATATAATTAAAAATAAAAAAAATACCCACACAACTCTGTGGTATATTACACAATAGAATTCTACTCAGCCATAAAAAAAGCAGGAAATCTTACATTTTGTGATGGATGAACCTGGAGAGTATTATGCTAGGTGAAATAAGCTAGTCATAGAAAGACAAATACCATAGGATTTCACTTACATGAAGAATCTGATGAACAAAATAAACAAACAAAATATAAACAGACTCACAGATTCAGAGAACAGACTGACATCTGTCAGAGGGGATTGAATTTAGAGGACTGAGTGAAATCAGTAAAGGGCTTAAACAAACAGACAAACAAACTCATAGACACAGCCAACATTATGATGATTACCAAGGAAAGAGGGGGTAGGAGGGAAGTTAGAAAAGGGTACAAGGGGTATAAATGGTGATAGAAGGAAACTTGACTTTGGGTGGTGAACACACACTACAATATACACGTAATACATTATAGAATTATACACTTAGAATGTCACCCCAATAAATTCTATAACATTTTTAAAAATGCAAATTAAAACCATAATGAAATATCACCTCACACCTGTCAGAATGTCTACTATCAATAAATCAACACACAAGTGCTAGCAAGAATGCTGAGAAAAGAGAAGACTTGTGCACTGTTGGTAGGAATGTAGATTAGAGCACCCACTATGGAAAACAGTATGGAGGCCACTCAAAAAATTAAAAATGGAATTACCTTATGACCCAGCTTTTCCACTTCCAGGTATTTGTCCAAAGAGTTCCAAAATGCTAATTCAAAAAGACATATGCACCTCTATGTTCACTGCAGCATTCTTTACAATAGTTATGGAAGCAAACTGAATGTCCATCAATAAAGGAAAGGATAAAAAAGGCATGGAATATTACTTAGCCATAAAAAAGAATGAAATCTTGCCATTCACAACACCATGGATGAACTTGAAGAATACTGTGCTAAATGAAATAAATCAGACAGAGATAGGCAAATAC
This sequence comes from Phyllostomus discolor, assembly GCF_004126475.2. Taxonomy (NCBI): domain Eukaryota; kingdom Metazoa; phylum Chordata; class Mammalia; order Chiroptera; family Phyllostomidae; genus Phyllostomus; species Phyllostomus discolor. The sequence goes on from NC_040904.2 coordinate 86,860,466, forward strand.
CATATGATTTTCCTTATATGTGGAAGATAAAAAACAAAACAAATAACCATACAAAACACAAATAAACTTACTGATACAGAGAACAAATTCATGGTTGGCAGATGAGAGGAGTTTGGTGTGGTGGATGAAAAAGGGGAAGGCATTAATATATATAAATTGCCAGTTGTAAAACAATCCCAGGGATGTAAAGTACAGTATTGGGAATATAGTCTATAATACTGTAATAACTAATATGGTGTCAGAGGATTACTGGACTTATTGGGGCAACCTCTTCATAAGTTATATGATCACTTTGTAAATCACATAAATGTCTAATCACTGTTGTACAATTGAAACTAGTAGAATACTGTTTGTCAACTGTAATTAAATTAAAAAGTGTACTTGTGTTACCTTATTTTACCTTTCAGCAGTTTATTTCTGTTATTTGAGGTGTGCTGTATTTCAAAATAGAAGATTGGCTCTGTCCAGGGTGAGAGGCACCTGAGTTTATCCAAGATGCCTACTTGGCTGCAATGCGCTTTATTTGGGGCCTAACTGGGCTAATTAACAAGTTCTCGGGGGAGTGAAGAGAGAGTTAGAGGGGGAGAGAAGCTCAGTGCTCAATAATCTAATTAGGAATGCCAAGAATCAGGCTGAAGGAAAATTAAAACCTAGTTGGTAATACATAAGGAATTCTCTAAGTAGAATGGTGTAATGGGATATGGTTCAAATGCATTAGGGCAAAACATTAATTAGAGACGGACACTAAATTCGGTTGGTAGACTGGAACTTAGTGGTACACTGAGACAAGGGACAGCAGGTCAGGAGCTGATAAGCAGTGTCTTAACGCTTGGGAACATTTACCCATTTTTCTTTAGTCACACATAAATATGGACACATGTTTGTTTGCCCTTGCCTTACTTTCTTCAAGAGAGAACCAAAAATAACTGCTTAACTAAATTGATCTGACTTTGGTCAATATTACTCTCTCCCTCCACTAATAAAAGGAAAACCAGCCCTGGGTGTATCTCAAGAAAATTGTTGGCTTATTTAAACCATTTTGTGATAGCTTGCAGACAAATTGAAATAATGTTGACATGGTGAAAGAGATATTTTGTTTAATATTTTCACTATCCAGTGAGGTAAACAGGGTAAATACCATTGTGCACAATTCATTTTAGAGAGAATTAAGGCAAAACTATGATAAATGACTAATGTAATGACAAATGTTCATGATTATTTATCAAGTTAGCAACAAAATTCACTTTCATAGTTTTAAAAAGGGAAAAGTATTAAAGAAATAGAAAGTTGTTTTCACCATTCCACCAATACTTTAAAATGGCTGCTTCTTAATTTTCTCTAAGAAATGTATACTTTTTGCCAAAGAAGACAGATATCATTCTGTAAAAAGTGACATCAATTTTTAAGGAGCATAGAAGCAGAGAAATTTGTTGATTTCTCCCACCTGATGTTTTCTGCTTTCTTTGCATCTTTGTTCAGTTGCATAGTTTTGTTCACTGATGTTTTCCCTTGAGGCAATTTGGTGTGGTGTGTGCATGTTGTGTGTTTGCTGTCTTCCTTTGATTAATAAAATCAAATCCAATATTAACTTTGTGTTATTCACATTTTCATCAGGATGCAGGGAACATAACAGACCATGACCCCTAATAAAATAGTAAGATGAGATAATGGGGCTTTAATAAATACATGTTCAGTTTTAGGCTGGTACTAAGGCTGTTTTCATGGTGACACATTACTAAATGTCACTATTCATCTTTCTGTCTTAATTCTCAGTGAATTCATATTTGAAAAGCTTCAATTATCTAATAAAATCATTTGGAAATTATTTATTGAAATGAGTAGTCTTCCACAAAACACTCTGGTTTTCCTTTCATACTGTCAATGGAAATCTGTTCTCTACCAAAGTTTATGTACATCAATGAATAGCCCTGGAGACAGTTCTCTGCCCTTTGGCTGGTTTTGCAGAGCAGAGGACAGTGTGGTTTGAATTTAAATAATGCTGCACTTGAGGCCTACAATAAGGCAAGCTCTGTTAGACTTCACTTTTTTATCATCTGAATATAATCATAATCACTTGGTGCTGTCTCCCAGAGCCTTCACGTGAATTATAAATACCACATTTAAGTTTCTCTTAGAGGAGAAACAAGATTTCTGCTGGGGATGAAGAAGCGACTACAGTTAACTAACACAATCTGTTTACCAAAAGTGCCTGCCATTGGAAGAATGCAAAATGCCTGGAAAATGTTAATTGGCTTGACAAACTCATTATTTTAAAGAGAAATGTCTACACTATGGAATGCATTTCTGAATACAGAATTAACCTATTAGCCCACTGTCAAAATAAAGCTTCCAACTGAATGCCCAATTACACACTCAAAAGATCCCCATAAATTATTTAGGCAAAGTCCACGGTAAATAGACCTGCCTGAAGGTCAGCAGAAAAAGTCTATGACTCCATAAGGGGAAAAATATACAAAGAATTTAAAGCACTCTCCTTGTTATATCTTCATCTCCAAACAAAAGAACATATTTAATTTGCAGTGTACCTCACAACCATCCTAATAGATTTCATTTATTTATTTAAATGTATTTGTCAATTATGGTTAGCATGCAATATTATATTGGTTTCAGGTGTACAGCCAAGTGATCAGAACTTTATATACCTTCTGAAGTGAACTAGAGGGTATTATGCTAAGTGAAGTAAGTCAGACAGAGGACAAATATCCCAATATATTTTAACTCCAACTGTGGATTTACATAAAGATAATGTCTATTATCAGAAGACTGTACTCTCTCTAAGCCCTAGGAAATCCCAGGAGTACAGTAAAATAAGTCAAGGGTAAATAAACAATCCACTCTCAAGTAGCTACCTCAGAATTCAAGTGATTATTCAGGGCTTGATACTGTTAATTGCTTTACACACATATCCTATTGTTCTCTGTACTAGCGAATTTTTTGGTGCAGCTAAAAGCTGGTGACACATCTTTTTCAGTAATGAAAGCCCTGAGTATTCCTCCTGCTCACCTGATTTTATGTATGAGTACATTCACAAATGTAATACTGTAAAATGTATATTAAAGTAAAGGTTATCAGCCTTAAGAATTGTAATGAGACAACCAGATAAAGAAAAAGGTAACAACTTGTATGCTATGAAAAATATAATGCAGATTTTCACTTTCTGAGATAGCTAAATTATTAACTAAATAATTTACTAACTAAATAAATAATTAACCAAATTATCTGTTCCATGAAAACTTTAATTTGGTGTAGAAAGAATACTCTTCAGATTCTCCAAAAGCTTTCATTTTACCTGGATTAAGCTTCAACCTGCCTGCATTCATTTTCATTCACAATCGTTCAAACACAACAAAATACAAGAATCAATTTTAAAAGATGTGCACACCTCAGTGATAAAAGTAATCTACACAAATTCCATTTCATTTCAAACTAACCAAGACCACATTCGGGCCACCAGACCATGAGATCATGAGCAAATGGATAGTTGCTTCCATACCTGTCAGTGAATGATCAAAACATGTATAAGGAAGTTGGTACTATATTTGCAAAATATTGGATAGCTGTATGGTTAAAATATTGATCTCCAGAGTCAAACTGTCGCTGTTTAGTTCTTGGCTTTGCCATTTGCTGTTTCAGTGACACTAGGCAAGTTATTTAACCTCTCTAACTCTCAAATCCTCCTCTCCAAAATGAGGATGACAATATGACCTATTTCAAATGCTTACTGAGGTTGTGAGAGACAATTCCAGTTGGCTAGCTATAACAGAAACCATGAGGCTCACTAAGCTTTCAGCACAGTGCCTGGCAAAGAGTGAGCATGTATTGTGTTGGTTTTTATAAAACTGTTAATATATTGTGAACCAGACAAAATCCAGATATCCTAACCAATTTCTTTGTTCCATTCTTCCAGATACCACCTCCACTCTGCTCAAAGTTAGATGCTTTGTTTTAACTAATTAATTTAGGTCAAGAGTAATCAAGTTTTAGTGAAGTATATAGATATAAGTCATGAGGTATTTGAGATTCTAATTTAACTTCGAGATTGCTGTGCTTTTTTCTGTAAATGGACAGATAGTAAATGGTTTAGGCTTTGAGAGTCACACAGCCTGTTGCCACTAATGGACCTGCCCTTGTAGGGTAAAACATAGCTGTGGATAAGACGAGGTACACAAACAAACAGGTACAGCTGTGTGCCACTACAACCTAATGCATGGAAACTGAAATTTGAATGTTATGTGATTTTCACATGTTACAAAATATTCATTTTTCCTTTTTCAACCACTTAAAAAAGTAACACACACACAACAGTCTTGACTTGCTGGGTGTATACAAACAGAAAGTGGGTGGTATTGGCCCTCAGGCTATAGTTTATCTAACTGTTCTAACCCATTATTTCTGCTAACACTGTTTAACTGCTGTATCTTATACTCAAAGAAGAATTGTATGTAAATTCTTTCAAAATTCTTGACTATTTAGGAGTCAAATTACTAAAATGTCATATTAATGGCCTACTATATTATAATATTAACAGTCCTAACAGTTACCAACATTAAATATTTCGAATGTAATTTGGCATATTCCTTAATTTTATTTTCCCTGCCATGTAGAAAAAAAATTTTATTTCTAAAATAAAGGATATTTTAGAAATTGGTACTGAGGTTGCTCATTCTGGGATAGACCATGTAAACTTGCCTACCTGATCAATTTAATGAAATGTCAGATCTGTGGTTGTCAAATGATACAGCCATTAGAAAAACTGAGGAAGGCCTGGTAATTGGAAAGAGAAAAAGGGATATCCAGAAGGGGAACTCTGATCTTGATTGAGTTAGGGGGAAAGGATTGGATGCTGTTAATCTAATCAAACATTTGAACTTTGGTGTTTAGTGCAGCCTGCTAGACTGTGTGGTTTTATTTGATAATTTGGATTATTCCAGGTGGAAAACTAAACAAGGAAGAGATCACCCAATGAATAAAGGAACTTCATTACTCTAAAACCCTACTCTTTAAGGAGTCTCTTGAAGATTCTGTGTGTATATTAAATGTTGTTTGGATTTATGTTGCCTTAGAGTTCTTTAACATGGGAAATAAAATGAAGATATCAGGAAGGGAAGAAAATGGAAGACAGATAAATGTAAAAAGGGCCTATACACATTTATATTTAGAAATTCCAGAGCCTGGTGGTCATTGAGCATCATTTAAAAACTTACTTTAGCCTCTGCTCTTTTAACATGTTTAGAGTATAGATTAATTGCTTGGGAGAACCCCCATAATTCCCTAAAACAGGTATTGGCAAACTACAGTCCCAAAACTATATCCTCTCTCCTCTTATTTTTGTTAAGTAAGGTTTTAAAAAATATTTATTGTTGTTCAGTTAGTTGTTCCCATTTTCCCCCATTACTCTTTCCTGCTCCACTACCCCCACCTCCCACTTTCAATCCTCCCCCCTGCCCAATTCTCTGGAATTGTCTTTGTCCACGTGTCCTTTATACAAGTTCCTTGACTTGATCCTTCCTCTTTTTTCCTTCATTACCACCCTCTTCCCTCCCTTCTGGTCACTGTCAGTTTGCTCTTTATTTCCATGTCTCTGGTCCTATTTTCTCACTTGTTAGTTTTGGTGATTAGGTTGCACTTATAGGTGAGACCATATGGTATTTGTCTTTCACCACCTGGCTTATTTCACTTAGTATAATGCTCTCCAGTTCCATCCATGCTGCCATGAAGGGTAGGAGTTCCTTCTTTCTTTCTGCTGTGTAGTATTCCATTGTGAAAATGTACCACAGTTTTGTGATCCACTCATTTACTAAGGGGCACTTAGGCTGTTTCCAGCACTTGGCTATTGTAAATTGTGTTGCTATGAACATTGGGGTGCATAGGTTCTTTTGAATTGGTGTTTCAGGATTCTTAGGGTATAATTCCAGCAGTGGAATTGCTGAGTCAAAAGGCAGCTCTATTTTTAGTTTTCTGAGAAAATTTCATACTAGTTTCTATAGTAGCTGCAGCTGTCTGCATTCCTACCAACAGTGTACTAGGGATCCCTTTTCTCCATAACCTCACCAGCACTTATTGTTTGTTGATTTATTTATGATGGCCATTCTTCCTGGTGTGAAGTGGTATCTCACTGTGGTTTTAATTTGCATCTCTCTGATGGCTAGTGATGCTGAGCATCCTTTCATGTCTCTGGGTCATCTATATGTCTTCCTTGGAGAATTGTCTGTTCAGGTCCTTTGTACCTTTTTTAATTGGATTGTTTGCCTTCCTGGAGTGGAGTCATGTGAGTTCTTTACATATTTTAGAGATCAAACCCTTGTCCAAGCTATCATTGGCAAATGTTTTCCCACACAGTAGGTTCCTTTCCCCTTTGATGCAAAGGGGAAAGAAACTAACTTTAGCTATGCAAAGTTTTTAAACCAGGTGTCCCATTTGTTTAGTCTTTCCTTTATATCCCTTGTTTTAGGGGACATATTGGTGAAAATACTGCTGCATGGAGTATCTGAAATTTCAAGCATATGTTCTCCTCTAGGAATTTTATGGTGTCATGACTTATATTTAAGTCTTTTATGCATCTTGAGTTTATTTTGCTTATGGTGCTTTTGTAAATAAAGTTTTATTGGAAGACAGCCATGCTTACCCACTTATAAATTAAGTATGATTGTTTTTGTGCTTTAATGGTAGAGTTGACTAGTTGCAACACCATATGGCCTGCAGAGGCTATAATATTTACTCTCTGGTTCTTTACAGAAAAGTTGGCAGACTGCTACCCAAAAATCATTTTCCAAATTGTGTTCTATAGACCAATAGCATCTTTCTTGTCACAAGAAAGATTTTTAGAAATTCAAAATATCAGTTTCCATCTCAAATCTACTGTATCAGAATCTACACTTTCAAAAGATCCCTAAATGACTTAATGACACATCAATGACTGAGAAGCAGTGCCCCAAATATATATATATATATATATATATATATATATATATATATATATATTTTTTTTTTTTTTTTGTCAAGATGTACATGAAACATAAAGGTGTAGGTAGAGGCAGAACTGATGTAAGGATTAGGGTCTTACTGCTTTCCCATGTGGATTTAAACCTTGGTATTCATGAAAATTACCTTTAATAGTCCACAACCCAAGCTTTTGATGTGGGAGTCAAAGGGTCTAAACAAAGATAAAATATTTATAGGAATAGAATATTCTGATAACCCATAAATTACCATCTCTGAGTCTTGGAAGAAAGTTTCTAAATCACCAATAGGCAGTGAACATACTACAACCAGCACGTTGTTCATATCTGGGAACGGTCTAATTTAAATACTGTTAAGCTACAATAAAAACATTTTAAAAAACTGTTTATAGTTTTGTAGTTTAATCAGTTTGAAGCATTTTATTTTTATACTTCATTCTCTTAATCAAATGTAAAGACAGAACTTGCATCTCATCAGCACAGGTACATGTTAAAAAGAAAAAAATAGAAATGTACTTTTCTTGGCTGATGGAAATGTAGCTCTATTTAATAAATACTTTATATTTAGTGTTTTATTATTAAACTTTGTTCAGTATAAATGCACATTTTCAATGTCATGAGTACACGGCATGAATGATGTGACAAGCAATTTGCATTTATATAGCACCTTTCAAAGGCTTAGAATCGGAAAGCAAAGCATAAATGCTTGTGTAACTTTGCAATTAAGAATTCACTTCTAATTACTCCTACTTAAATGTGCAGTCTCTTTTTAATCACAACATCTTTACACCTGTGGTTAAGTGCTCTGACAGAGCCTCAGCCTTATCTCCAAAGCATTTCCATTTCATGACTAGATTTTGTAATGAAAGCTATATTTGCTAGGAAAAAAATAATCACAAATGGGTAACACAAGTAAAAATACCAAAGACATAACTAAATTTAAATGCATCATTCTCTTAGAGTATGTACCAATTCAGAGCTACACACACACACACACACACACGCACGCACGCACATCCACCTCTGGGGCTTGCACAAGGCTCAGACACAGACATACTCCTGTTACATTACCAGGAAGTTAAGAGATGAGTCTTAGAAGCTTGTAAACCTATGCTTTCCTATAGTAAATCTTTAGCTGCTAGAGCTACAATTACTAACATGTGTAAGATCCCTGGTTTTCTTGTATAAGCAAGGGGCCTGTAAATAACATGGTGTTAAAAAAAATGATATCCTGCTACTAGGGGAAAGCACAATTTGACTGCAACATATGGCTCTGAAGGGCTGCTGCCTCACATGGAAATGGAACTGAGGAGAGAAATGCAATTCTGGGAAGGTTGTGTAGCTAAAGAGAAAGCCCTAGTGATCACTATCTACATAACTGACTGCAGTAAAACACTAAACCCCATTTTCAAAAGCTGATTAGAATGTAGATTTATTAAGAACCTATGGTGATCTGGGGACCAGTGTAATGCGAGGAGACAAGGCATGTTTCCTGCACTAGGAAAAGCCGCCAGTTGGCAGCAGAACTAGGTGGACTCCAAAGCAAACACACCTCCAAAATCCAGTCAATCATGAAAAACTACAATAAGTTAAAAGTTTTCACATTTTCAGTAAAATATTAATTGTGTGAAAAATAATTTTAAAATAGACTATCCATTTAATAAATAAACATTGAGCCTTTTCAAGATAGATATTGTGCTCAGCTCCAATTATTAAAGTAATAACAATACCAGGGACAATAATCATAACAATAGTAATGGTGCTGATGATCATAATGAAATGCTGGGAAATCACACAACACTTCCTGAACTCAACAAAGCCACAGAATAGAAAGTAGGGGAGAACTAACTAAACAGTGGGATGTGTGCCTTTGTAAGCTTGTGTGTAGTGCTTGAGAGCAAAGAATACAGAATATTTAACTCTGCTCATCTTTGGAAAATACTCTAGAGAAACAAGGAATTCCAGTAGAAATGTGAAATACCAGTAGGATTCTGCCAACCACAGTATTGGTTGGGGAGAGACAGATATCTGGGAGTAGGAATATGCAAATATAAACTTCCATACAAATTATTTGTGTGACCTTGACTTCATACATAAGCACTACAGTGAATGAATATTTTCATTCATAAGTGTGTGACTTTGGACAAATTATGTAACTGCCTGAGTCTTAGTTTCCTCATTTCTATAATGAAGAAAGAATAGAATATGCCTCAGAACTGTTGTCAGGACTTAATACTTACTGCTGAGCATTTGGAATTTTGACATATGACCTATGTTTGATAAATGTTAGCTCTTTGGATTTTTGGGTTTTTGTTTGTTTGCTTGTTTTTTACCTTTACCTCTTTTTAAGTAAACCCAGAGCCATTCCCAATATACTGTATATCCATGATACAGCTTGTATATAATAGTGTTTATTTGCCTCCATCTAAAATCCTACTACATGAAATTCAGATGGCAATTTTATGGAAAGTCACTTGGACATCCAGTGTAGAGTTGTTGGCTAAACTATACTAATTTGTGACAATAACAACAACAACAACAAAAAGAGCAAGAAGGAGACACCAACTCTTTTCTCTGAGCCAACTCTGGCAATGCTTGCTTGAATCTAAAATTTTTCTTTCAGAGCTGATGTTCTTAGTTTAAAGAATATCTGGGAGTCAAAATTAATTCTGGAGCAAATCTGGAATTTGTACATTTTTGAGTAGGCAGGCACTCATTCCTACTACAATGGTATCTCTCCACCTCAGTTTTGTTAGTTATATTGGACTTAAGTTTATAAGAATTCCCTTCTTCATATCCTGTGTTTAGGGTCCAAACAGACCAAGTGTATTGATCAAAGGATATTGTAGAAATGGGTCATGAAGAAAGTGTAAGGATGAATTTTGGGGGTTGAAAAGGATCTCTCCATTAGTGGACAGCAAAGTCCACATTTACTGACCAGTATATGAAGAGAGATGGAGAAAATGGAGAAAAGTTAAGTGAGAAAAGCCGTGCATTTTTCCTACAGACTAACAAGGTACAGGCATATCACTCAGAGAGTTGGAACCATCACATGTGACTCATGCCAAGAATTTTAAAGCCACAAACCTTCAAAATAGTTGAATTCTGTTTCCCTTTCTTTCTGTTCTCACTCAAATGTTTCTTCCTGTGCTTGTATCTCAGGTTGGCTGCTTATAGCAGGATAGGTTATTAAAGACTTTGAAAGCAAAGGGAAAAGTTTAAATACAAGAAGTGAGACAAAAAAGAGCCTTTATAGGCTTTCTAATAAAGGCATAGCACGAGAAATGTCGAACAAAAGGCCCTTCAGAGGGACAGAAATCTGCAGATGGACTGGAATTCAGAATAGAAGACAAAGTTGCAATACAGATCACATATGGATTCTTACATTTTCCTATATCAGAGAGACTGCTGGTTCTTAGGAGACAGAGACTTGGTGTTCAGTTCAGTTTATCCAACACATATTGTACCTACTGTGTACTTGGATATCCTACTGGCAGCTTAAAACATGGAAAGAGTCACCATTGAAATTTGCTTTAGGTTTTTAAACATAAACAAAATCAATGACCATTATGTGTAGTTTTCTATGTGTAATATTTTAGCTGAATTACTCTGAAAAAATTGGGAAAATGTTTCATAACTTTATTTGCTCAGATTCTACTAGATGTTTGAAGATGACCTTGGGAGTCAGATAGTGTATCCATGAAATTTCCACATTGCTAACAATTTCATGGAATCAGAAAAGCATGCATTTGTTTTCTGGGTGTGTCAGATTCTGACTGCAGGATCTTGCATTTCTCTTCAATAAAATGGACACAGTCAGGCATTTCACACAAAAAGTTTTCTGAGGGCAATGGAGTAGAACTCTTTGTGAAAAATTAAGTAGCATAATTCTTGGTCCAAATTTTTTCAGTAAATATTAGTTTGCTTCTTTCCTCAATATTTGAAGAAAAACTGAAAACATGAATTGGAATTTCCAGATTCAGTCATTTTTCTTATAATTTTGCAGATCAACAGCCAACATAGTCACTATTTTCTTTTCACTCACAGCCACTAGCTTCCTACATGTGCAGAGAATTGCCATTCTAAATGTTGCACAGCCCTTAGCTGTTGTACAGATTACTTCAGTTTACCTAGAGGATAAAAATAGCTAAACAAATGAACAAAAAATTACAAAACCACATCTCCAGGAACTAGGAGACACAACTAATTCTCTCTACATAATGCAAGGAGAAATCATTAGAGCTCACTATAGGATAAGAATTCCAAGGAAGAAATGACTATATTCTTTTGTTTTATTCTGTTCTTTAAAACAGAATAAGGTGAGATGTGCATTTCCAGAAATCCTCCCAAAGTTCTAAGGTATGTTTTTGCACTTCCATTAGATTTTTGTTATAGTTAAGTTTCTATCTTTTTCTTTTCTTTCTCCTCACTGTGCACCATGGAGCATGGGCTATGGAGGTGAGCAGATCTAATTCAAACCCTGTCTCGCAATTACTGCGTTAGCTTCAGATAGTGATCTGACCTCTCTGAGCCTCAGATTCTTTACATGTAAATTGGATATAATACTGGATAGCATAATTGTGATGATTAAATGAGCTAAAGTGAAAATATTTTTTCATTAGGTGTCTGGCATAAAGAAATGCTCAATAATTATTAATGATGATTCATAGCTATTATTTTCAGGCAGGGGAAACACATACAGTAGTGCCTCAATACATTCACACAGGATTTGAGCTCCCTGAAATTCCTTAAAAACTTATATTGATAGAACTGTGAGAATCTTGAGGTTCATGTCTCCTCAGAGTCCCACTGAGTGAATCTGAACATGGATATTGGGACTCGAAATAAAAAAGCTAGAGACATTAGCATATAGTCCTGGGGAAACATTAATCAAGATAGTTTAAAGGAAAGACATGTGCAGGCATAACCTTTAGTGAAAGGTAGCTGATTTCATACATTCTTTAAAAATATATTATTCTAAGGAGATAATACATTCTTTAAAAATATATTATTCTAAGGAGATCACAAATGACATTTTCTCTAAAACAGAGCCAGCCATCCTGAGGAAGATGAGAGGCCTGAAGCATATCCAATGTCTGTGCCTAACTCTTTTGACCCCCCAAACTTCATTATAAAAATTAACAAAATTTTACAATTGATGTACAATTTTTTTCTTAATACAAAGTTAAAAATAGCTTTTAGGAGAAGGCAGGGGGAAGTGATGTCACCAAACAGAAACTACAGCTTGAGGGATTTGTCTGGAATTCTATCCAGGCTGTACATTTTGTGTTTTCTGTTTAAATGGGTGATCTTGGATGAGCCACCCAACCTCTCTGAATTTCAGTTCGCTCTCTGTCTTGAAGGGTTATGGTGAGAAGCAAAATGAGATGGTAAGGGTGAAAGGACTCTGACATCCCTATTCCCTTACATGCCATGCACACATTCACCCAATTGCTACAGACACTTATAAATTGGCTTCTGCCTTGTCTAGGCTTTCTTCCCATTCTTTCATTTTTTCAGTAGCATCCCTCACGTTTGGTCTTATTTGACTTCATGTGTTGACTTTCCTATCTTTTGCCATGCCCCTGCATTCTTCCTGGCACTATATCACATGGCCACTACCAGGCCCACACTCAGCATTCTCATGAGAGACTGTGCTTAGAGGCTGACCTTTGGCTCTATGCTCACGGTTACTACTCTGTAGGCTCCAGCTCTGGAGCAGAACTCTGGCTGCCTACTAGCAACTGCTAACCCCGGCCAATTGACCAGGGAAGGGCTGTGGAAAGTAAACTCAACATTGCTGTCTCTATATATCCATGGGGTTAAATGGCAGAATGCTGGATACTAGGAATCCTGTCTTACTGCTGTGGTCTCCATAGTGAAGAGTGGTTTGAACTGAATGTATGCCTAAAACAACACTCTACATTTTCCAACACCAGCTGACCAGAATCTCTCTTGCCTGCCACAGTTTGAATTATTCCAAGTGCCAGGACTCTCAGCAGTAGGGACACAATTTTAGGAATATATTTCTCATGGCATTCAAATCCTAGACCTGAGGATATTCACAAAGGCACAGGTGGCAGTGGAGGGGGGAGCTTCCAGGTGGGTTGCTTGCTCTTGAGAAGTAGCTACCATACTGACAATGGCACCAACCATCCTGAGGACAAACTGCCTGGGCCACAGTGACACTCTCTGCAGCTCTTAATTTCTACAATATCAGGGAGGAAGGTAATGGAGGGTGCTCAGCTCAGAAAGAGTGTCCCTGCCAAAATTATGCTAAAATTCCCTATTATAAAAGAAAGGGGGATTAAAAATATGCTAAGGAAGACCACCTTGAGTGCCTAAAGAGCCCTCCTTTGTCTTCACTCTCAGATTCTCTTCCTCTGTATGTCTCCTTCAGGGAAGTCCCAGGAACCGCTAGAATCAAACCACATCCAAGTGAATGACCAACCTGTGAGATATGGATCAAATCACTTCACCCCCTTGACTTTAGTTTGTCCTTTTGTAAAATGAAGAGTTCTCATTCAGTCTGAAAGCCTGTGATGATACTCAGCTTTAACATAGCAGTAAGAATTAAATTATTCTCATCTTTCAAGGTGATGTTTTTATATTTGTAGTGAATGGAACTATTGTGCTGAAGAGAATTGAGTATCTCTGACTGTGGGTACTCTGCAAAAGCATTTTATGGGTCAGCGACTCTAAAACATTTCCCAGCCCAACACACTAAGTAATGAAGCACACCCATGAGCAACAGTAGCTCACCATAGTATGGACCGCCTATGGGGTGGGATGGTCAGGTAACAAATGCAGAGAGGGTATGTGTGGGATGAACACTCCTCCTCTTATTCTGATATGTCCTTTTCATGCCATGTTAGGAATTGCTACCATAGTTTGAATTCACCTACTGGAACGTATAGGCTAGGAACAGTGTCAAAAGAAGGAAATCTTCAAGTGGTCAGAACAGACCTTGACTTGCAGAACTGGAGATAAACCTACTGCATGCGCTCTGAGTGCACCTTCTCAAATGAAGCCATCGGAGAGCTTCAGGTACAGTGGAAAACTACAGTAAAAATAATCAGAAAAAGAAGAATGTGAATGAAAAAGTCTTCCACTTTTAAAGTATTCAAGTTTTTAATGTTAATCACAAGGTTAATAATGCTTGATTTACCAAATTAAATTATACAGGTATGAGTAAAAAAACCTTAGTAGCCTTCCTTTATACTTTTCTTCAGTTTTTCCCACTGAAGAAAGAATTTACAGTGTGAAATGTACATATCCACATTATTCTCTATGTTTATACAAATGTGTGGATTTGGTTTGGACAGTGGTAGGATAATATCCCAATATATATACTTGAATTTGTTTTTGGAATTATAAATACCATGGCTTTATTTTAAAATTAAATATATGGTTAAATGAAGATACAGACCTAGAGATAGAGATGAAAAGAGATGAGAAAAACAGACAAAGTTATGGAATATATTATATGATAAACCATTTTTTTTAAGATTTTATTTATTTATTTTTAGAGAGGGAAGGGAGGGAGAAAGAGAGAGAGAGAGAAACATCAATGTGTGGTTGCTGGGCGTCATGGCCTGCAACCCAGGCATGTACCCTGACTGGGAATCAAAACTGCGACATTTTGATTCGCAGCCCGCGCTCAATGTAAACCATTTTTTACTTATTAGTATTTAGGCTTTTTCAGCTTTTTTTATTTTTTGACAAAAATATCTTTTAAAGAAATCTTTTTACATACATCCTGTCCCCTATATATCTTTATTCTATTTTTATAAGTTAGAGACTCAAATATGGCATTGCTTGGTTAGAGGGTATGATAGTTCAAATTTAATTTAAATCATGCTAGAATTCTTTCAAAAGAAATTTATGCTGATTTTCAGTCTCACTACTAATGCATGAGAGGAACCATTTTCCTACATTCCCCTGCAACAGATGTAAGGATTTTTCTGGTTTTTACTTAGTTTAAAAGTGGAAATGGCAACAGCATTATTGTTTAATTTTGTTCTTTAATTAGTCACTTGCAATTAGTTTTCTCTGAATTATCTGTTGTACCATTTTTATATTAATTAGCTTATTCTTTCATTTATAATTTGTAAAAAAATATATGTTGAACATATTTCCAACTTTTAAATTAATTAAAATTATTTATTTTGGGATCTGATTTTTAAAATTTTAACAGTGAAGCTTTTTATATATCCACTTGTGATTTATAATCTTGATATTTTTCCTTAATTACACTGATGATCATTTTCATAGGCAAATGATCACTCACATAAGTTTGACTTTGTCATCTCACCACCTATAAATACAAAGACCTTATTTTCTGTCATGTGCTTGTACAAGTTTACAACAGTTTGAAAAAAATTTTAATATTTTTCTTACTGTGCAAATGTAACATCTGAGAAATAGTTTCAAAGTTCTAACTTCACATTCAAGAAATAAAGCAATGAATGATTCATCCTCAGGTAGTTTATCTTCTATTCAATCAGAAAAATATTTTTTAATAGTACTTTCCTTTTCCATTATTATTCTATTTTAATGCCCTATTTCAATTCAAGTTTCATCCCTTCCTCCCCTATTCTTCCTTCCTTCCTTTCCCCACTCACTTCTTTCCTTTCTTCCTTTAACTGTGTTATTCTATTTTAATAGGCTATTTAAATTTCAGTGTCTTTTCTTTTTTCATTCTTTCTCTTTATTTTATAAAATAGATAACAAACATCCCTTGAAAAAGAAAAGTAGCTGACAATATATATTATTTTTTCCTCTTTGAAAAAAAAAATCCAAAAGATGGATAAGTGACAAAGGTTTTAAATTATCTTAAACACATTTGAGACACATAGATCAACTTGATGAGACATCGTTTTATTGTTTTCAAAATGTACTAGTTGAAGCAGGAGGTATTATTTCTGAGGAAAAAGAGATTAATGAGAGCAAGAGCAATGATGAATTACAAGTGCCTGTGATAAAGTCTGTTTGCAAAGATGTCTAGATCCTATCAATCTAATGAAGAAATGTTAAAACAGAATTCAAGGACCTGCTTTAAAAACATGAATTTTTCAAAGTTCTATTCCATAGAATCATTTTCAGCTTACCAGAAGTTAAATTATGAAATATTGGATACTCCTTCCCTTGACACATTTTGATGACCTTGATAGAGAAATGATATTTATTATTATATTATTCAAAAAAGGGACTTTACGGAGAAAACCTTTCATAAGTTCTTAGGTATTTATCATTATAACAGAGTCACCCTAAAAATATCATTACCATGGAAAAAGACACAATATGGCAGACAAAAAGAAATTAAATGATGGTGATGGAAAGAGACCGGACTTCAGTTGGTGAGCACACAATGCAATTACCGATGATATATTATAGAATTGCACACTTGAAACATATAATATTATTGACTAATCTTACCCCAATAAATTTAATAAAATAAAGGAAATTAGTGATATGTCAATTAAGGGTCAGGACCTGAATTTAGAGAAAAGTTGATCCCCTATTAGTCATCATTCATGGATGACCAAACTATCAAATAACATCTCTATTGAGATTATAAATTAGGCAATTCTGCATTGTATGTTTGCCAACCTTGTGAAATTTTGTAGACACCTAAACAAAGGTTGTGATTCTCCATGAACTAAAATGATGCTTATCCTTATTGTTGACAATGATTGTGCTTTTACTATGTGCCTAGCATGTGATAAATATATGAGATTTCCCAACCTTCTCCCTATCATGACCACAGAAAATAATTCTGACAGTTCATTTTATTTGGAGGAAGGGCCTAGTGGAATTGACAGACCTCCACATTCCAACAAAACTCAGGCACATAGGAGGTTGGCCCCTACATCTTTGGGTTGATTTAATGACAGAAAACTGTGATTCCTGATTAACTGTGTTCCAGAAATGTGTGATGACTAATGGGTCCTTTGCACTGATAAAGAGTAATCCTCTGGAGTCTTCCTCAGTGTCATGAATGTTGCACAACTTGGACATCAAGAAATAGAGAATTAAAAAAAAGGGATAGAGAGGAAAGAAGAGATTCATTTTAATTTTCTTGAAATTGCAACTACTATTCCACTCAATAGCAGTGCAAGTGTATCCCAAGCAATGTATGTGCACAAGTCTAAAATGTTCTATGCTGGTTGTTGAAACCCACTGAAACATTGGGATAGAGTTTCAAGAATTTTCTGACTAATGATAAGGAGCTAACTGCACTGTTAAGGAAGGCAGGCAGGATGATGAGGACTTTCTTGAAAAACCTGGAGGAAAATTTGAAGAGTTAATTGAAATTCACAGAGGACTATAGTACACTATCCAGTGTATTATAACACTGGATACATACATACATACATACATACAAAAGATGTATGAGTAATTAAAAACTATACTCCCCTCTACTATTCTGGCCTCCTATAGTAAGTGATAATATTGTGAATTTTTAAAATTTAGACCCAATTTACTATCTATGAGACTGATAAGTTACAACCTTTGAACATCATGAAGACAAGTGACAAATCTCTGTCATAGCCTATTTGGAAAGATTATAACCTAAGAGGCAATGCCATAGATACAGAAGCATTACACTGTTCTCTGCAAGTTTTAGTTAGGGCCCCTTCTATTATTCTAACATGTAATTGGATTTATCACAGCTCAAAGGCCCATTTTCAGACTCAAACATGGTTCTTTCTGTTCCATTCCATATTAACTTTATCTTACTTTGAAGGAAATCTTGATTTTGATGAAATATTATTACTTACACAGTTGTAACTTACATGAATAACACCTATAATTCCCTATGCAAAATCCTCTTCATATTGTGACAAGCTTAATGGCAGTTGTTTAGCCATAGCCAAATAACTAAATAACTATTTCTACATATGGAAATATTTACTATATAATGAGATATGCAAAATCATTACATATTTTGAAATAAAACTTTTTACTGTTTATTTTGTAATGCTTTTCACTTACAGAAATGTTTCAAATATAGTACAGAGTTGTACTATACTTTCTTTCACTCAGCTTCCCTAACACTAACATTTTATATAACCATAACACATTTACCAAAATCAGAAGACTAATACTGATGCAGTATGATTAACTAAACACAGACCTTGTTCAAATTTCATCAAATTTCATGAATGTCCCCCACTTCTTTTTAATATCCAACCCAGGATTCTACTTTGTACTCACTTGTGTCTCCTTAGTCTCTCCAGTTCTGAAAATCCCTCCATTTTTTCATGTCTTTCATGACCTTGGCACTTTTGAGAAGCACTTGCCAGTTGTTTTATTTACTTTGGATTGTTTCTTCATGATTAAATTAAGGTTATGTATATTGGCAAAAGTACCACAGAAGTGGTGAGCCCTTCTCAGTACGGCCCATCGGGAAGTACCTGATGTTGATATACCTTATCACTGCTGATGTTAACCTTTGTCACTTGGTTAAGGTCATTTCTACCACAGGTCTCCACTGTGAAGTTACACTGTAATTATAAGTACTACTATTACCATTGAAATTCACATTGGTTTGGATTTGGCAATTAGAAGTTCCTTTCACGTGCCCTTTTATCTTTTTCAACACTTCCTTATTCTCTGGCACTATGAGCTTCTCATAAATTTCCTTGTTTCTAAGCTCAACCATTTCTCCAAGGGGCCATGTTTACCACTATTATAAAATGGACTTTAGAAACTATAAATTCAGTACTAAGTATGTTCCTTACTACAGAGGTTTCATTACTTCAAGGCACTATCCCCAGGAAGTTTAGAAATACATGTATATATGCTAACTCATGCATACATACACATACACATCTACATTTAATTTTCTACCTATGTACCTAAGTACCTATATACCAATTTATCTATCTGTCTCTGTGTCTATTCATCCTGTGAGCTGACACCCCTGCATAATTTTCCAATCCAGCAGAGTTCTTTCAAGCCTCCCCTTTTCTTTATTTGTATCATCTTTCTCCACCAGTGAGATAGCTGGTTCTTATTACCTACAATAAATCTGCTTATTTGTTTAATCTTAGCATACACAAAGCATTTTCAGAATTGATAACTCATAATTTTGCCAGGAAAAAATTTAATAACTAGAGTACAGTACTGAAGTAGTTATTTCTTTAGTCTTACAGTATGGAGTCAGAATACTGTTTTCTGAGGTGTTTTAGGTTAGTTCACTTCTTTGAAACTCTCTTTGATATGGGTGTGTGTGGCAAAAGGCCCAACACTAAGGCCCAGTATTATGGGCCGCCTTCACATCTAGTAGAATTAGAAGGGTCAAAGAGCCACACTGTAAATCTACCCCCTTGCCAAACACCCTGCTTACCAAAGGAGTAGGTGCAGTTCCTGCTTATCCCGGAAAACGGGGGCACAGTTCTTTGTTGGACTCCAGCATCATTCAAACCAGCCAGTCCCACCCTCCTTTGGGAACCCAGGTTTGCTACATGGATTCGTCCATTTTACTTTCCCTAATTTGAATAGCATTGGGTTATTTTTTTTTAATATTTTCTATTTTAGCCAGGTCCAGATATTTTTGCCAGTCTTATGTTTGTTTGGTAGTGGTTGGGAAAGGGATGGTGGGCCCTCTTTTGCTCACAGGACCCTGCCCTTTTCTCCTTTTGCACCATTCTCCTCACTAGGCCCTTTTGCACCTAATCACTAAAGAGTGTTTCTCTCTTCCTTTACCTACCCCTGAAGATACCCCTTTAATTCACACATGCTTTGTGATACTTTTCCTACTGTTCACACTCTTAACTGACCAGAATTTTTTTAAGTATTTTCAGATTTAGGGCAGGCTAGTCTCTCATACGATAAGTTCAGATCAACATTAGGTCCTTCTTCTAATTTCCTTTTCCTGTCCTCCATGCAGTTTTCATGGTTTGTCTTTGCTCACCAAAAATCCTAGGAGTGAGCCAGGGATAGGGTCAGAAGTGTGAAAAACCATATACTAAGATTTAGTAAGGTTCTTTAATATTATTATTCACAGTTATTTGAAACTTCATTTTCTGTCTTCAAATTATTCTGAGGGGACGATTTCTATGTAGCTTTATTTTTTCCTTCTTGTGTTTCTTTTTGTGTGTATTAATATTGGGAGATGGATAGCTAGGCACCTGCAGTTGACTTTAGTTAGCTCTTAAGCACATTTGGTATACTATCTAAAGTTTTGTGATTCTTTATTATTACTGTTTCCCGTGCCAACAATTTCATATTCCCATCTCTGTCTAATTCATTTAGGTGGGGGGGAGAATTTCTGTTAGTAAAGATTTTCCATACAAGTCAATTTAAAAATTGCTTAGTGTACATATGCCTAGGGGGAAAAAAAAAGAAAGTAGTGCAATCCTGGACAGTTAATGTAACCAATAATCTCTGCAAAATGTAAATGTTAATCCTGCCTGATACTATTTGCAGGAAGAAAAAAGGCTAAATTAATACTAACTAAAAAGAATGTCTTCTTATGCATCCATTACTTCTACTTGGGTGCTGCTTGCTCTTCTGTTTCATGGAGCACAAATGTAAGAAGTAAGGGTCCATGACAGTCACGGGCATGCAACACAAGATGACTGGTTAACCCTTGTGCACTGGCAGTACAACTGTTTTAGGGCAATCATTTTTAATTTCCTGGAATCAAAGAGACTGGTGGTTTTGACAGGTTTTCCCCTTTTTAGATATATTCAGCTTCCTGTTTGCAGTGGTGCTGGCCAATAGTTGCATTTCTTTGGTTCAAGTTTGTCAATAAAATGGCTGATAAGATTTTGCTTTTCTTTGAACATTTGCTGCAGCAGGCTGCTCTTGTGTCAACTCGCCACAAAAATTTTAGAAACTGTGTTTTGGCCTTAATCCACAACCTCACTAGGAATATAATTCACTTTGCATCCTCTCCTGAAAATAATTTTTAAAATGACTTGTGTTTCAAATGTTTGTACATCTGACATCATGCAAAGTATGGCACAACTTATAGATGTATGACATGTAACACAGAAAGCCTAAAATGCTGTTGAAAACCCGGTTGAAAAGGAGCAGAGATGAGGGTGATTTCTTGAAACTGAAAATTGATGAGAGAAACCAAGGACCACAACCTATCCAAATTATGTTAGTTACTAGATTCTACTCACAAGTAACTAATGGGAAAGTTTAAGGGTGAAGATTGGAAACATTTGGCTATTTTTATTCAGTCCTAAAAAAAAATGGAATTGTTAGAGTATGTCTTGATTATTTTATCAGAATTATTCTAATTTCTAGATTCTAACTAAATTAATGACATCATTGGAAAAATATTTCTGCAGCATTTTAGGTAATAAAACTGTTCCTATGTATCACACATTAGGACACTAACATGAAACTTAGAACCAATTTGGTCAAGGGACTCACCAGTCAGCCATTCGTCACTAAGCTGTCAGAAAGAGCAACAGGAGAAGATTTTCTTAACAGGTTCAAAGAGGAGTTCATGGTTTTAAGCACAGGGAGCTACTAAAATCTGAGAGGCCAGGGCACCCAAATGACAGGTAACTCGATAAACTAAAACTCATAAAAGTGACCCAACAAACAACTTGTCATCTTAAGAATATTTATGAGGCCGTTGGATTCTGGAGGAATTGCAGAAACTTATAGTACCATCTCAGGAAATGTCTTTTCTGCTTTCACACTCTGCTTTGAAGGCCAGGCTGACGTCGCTGGAATGGGACAACATAAAAGTGGACAGTTTATGTGCACCCTCAAGGAAAGTCCAGTAACAGAAAAATTCTGTTAATATGAATGCATCATTCCAAATCGTTTTCCAGTTTCTCTTGGTATTTTGATATATTGTTTAGATCTGTTTTCTCTTCCCCTGGAACCATTTCATTTGATATTATGAGGCTACCTACTTATTTGTAAACAGCATTACATTTTAACATATTTGTTACCAGACAAATGCATGAGAAAAGAGATGACTGAAGTGGACACTTCTGTTTGTAAGGGCACTTAGGAAGAAAATATAGATAAATTAGACTTTATCAAAATCAAAACTGATTTTGTGTCAAAGGACATTACCAAGGAAGTGAAAGATGTAGAATGGGAGAAGGTATCTGGAACCCATGTATCTGATGAAAATCTAACATCTAAAATATCTAAAAAACCTCTTGCAATCAACAAAAAGACAGATGACTCAGCTAAAAATTGAGCAAAGGATTTGAATAGAATTTCTTCAAAAAAGATACACAAATGGCCAACAAGCTCACGAAAACATGCTCAACATCTTCAGAAACTAGGAAAAAACAAGTCAGAACTACAGTGAGATGTTACTTCATACCAACTAGCATGGCCATCAAGAAAAATAAAACAGAAAATAATGAATGTTACTGAGAATGTGCTAAAATTGGAACATTCTTATTGCTAGTGGGAATAGCAAAGGGTGCTTCCATTGTTTTAGCAGTTCCTCCAGGAGTTGGACAAGATATTACCATATGACCTAAATGTTCTACTCCTTGTTATATACCCAAGTGAACTGGAAACATGTTCACAAAAATTTCTATGAGTGTGTTTCTATGAGTGTGTTTATGGCATTAATATTCATAATCCCCCAAAGTGGAAGTAACCCAAAATTTCATCTGCTGATGAAAAGATAAGCAATATGTGGTATATCCATAAATTTAGTGTTATTTAGTCATAAAAAGTACTGGTATATGTCACCACACAAATAAACCTAAAAAAAAAACATTATGTTAAAGATGACAGATACAAAAGGCCTCATATAATAGGATTACATTTATATTAAATATCCAAAATAGTCTAATCAATAGAGACAAAAAGTTAAATAGTGGTTACCAGGGAATAGGAGAAGGAAAGAATTGGGACTAAGTGCTAATGTAAATAGAGGCTTTTTTTTGAATGATGGGAATGTTCTAAAATTAGATGAATAGTGATGAAGAGTACACACACACCAAATACATGGAAAATCACTGAGGTATCGAAAAGTACATGTTTTGTTTGGGAATTTCTAATAGTAATATTTCATTTACATGTTTTGGGTCAGATTTTACACTACCAATATTCCATCAAATAATAATTGTTTAATTTAAATAATAGGTAGCTCTTCATTGACTTACTCTTGGACAGATGAAAATTACAAAATTTGTGTAAGTATTAATTTTGGCAAGAAAAAAATAAAAGGAAAAATCTGTAAATGACATGAAAGGTATAAAGACGTCTCTTTGTAGAGCATTTTATACCTAAACAATCCTTAGGACTCTTCAGAAAAACCTACTAGAATTAATAAGTGAATAAAGAAAAGTAACAGAATATAAACCAATATGAAAATAAGCAGTATCGCAATTATTCTGGAACTAAACATCTGAAAAATGAAATTAAATTATATATACCATTTATGATAGTCTCAAAAGAGCATCAAGTTCTTAGAAAAATAAACTTAATAATTTGCAAGATCACTACTTATGTCAATGAAGAATGAAGTCCTGTGGTATACTGGAGCCTGCTTTACCAACTGTTCCGACTTTACACTCAGTCTCATCATATCAGTAACTGAAAATATATCATGGTAGGAGTATATATACCATGGAAACTGGCAAATGCTACATTTGAGAGCTGTGATATCAACACACCACTGAGAATACTTAAATAAAAGAATAAATATCCAATGTTCATGGGTTAGAAGATTCAGTATTATTGTTAATCATTGAAAATGGGTTTATAAATGCAATACCCATAACATAAAAATTAAAGTACGTTTTTTATAGAGAATGACAAATATACAAATATACAAGTGTTCAAATGTACATAGAAATAAAAATAAATCTAGACTAACCACAACAGAATTATAAAAAAAGAATAAGATCAAAAGCTTCTAAAGGCACAAAATGTACTATTTTTAAAAGATAATAAATTTGCCTTAATAAAAATAAAAAATTGCTCTTCAAAAGATGATGTAAGAAAATAAAAAGAAAAGACTTTTGGGCAAAATTTTTTAATATATATGTGTGTATATATATATACACACACACATGTATGTAACATCAGAACATAAAGAACACCAATAATGCATGACAAAAAGAGAAATAATGAAATAAAAATAGCCAAATGATTTCAATAGTCACTTATGAAAATAAAATTAAAAATGCCATTATGCACAGGAGAAGATACTTTATGTTATTAGATATCAGAGAACCAAATATTAAAATCACAATTAAATATGGTATTAACTTGCTAAAATGACTAAAGTAAAAAGTACTGACAGTACTAAGTGTTATGGGGTGGTAGGTAGAGCTACTGAAACTCCCAGAGGTGACTTTTTGGAATACAAAGTGGTACAAACACTGGAAAACAATTGGGCAGTTTGTTCCTATATAGTTAAATAGAAATATATCTCACCTCTGATCCCACAATTCCACCCCTAACTATTAACCACAGAAAAATACCAATATATATTTACAAAAATATGTCTCATGACATATTAAAACATTGCGAACATGACACAGAAAAAATTGAAAGGAGATTAAAAGAGACATGATGTAGGGTGGTGAATACACCATACATTACACAGATGGTGTACTACGTCACAGTACACCTTAAACCCATGCAATTTTATTAACCAATGTAATCCTAACAAATTCAATTAAAAAGTAAAGATGCTATGAAGAAAGGGAAAGGCAGAAAGAGAAAATGAAACATATAAGTAAGAAGAAACATGGAGGAAAAGATTAGAAAATTTAACATAGATCTCATGAGAGAGATATGTGGAAGCTAAAAATACAAAATAAACCACAAAACAGAAGCAAACTCATAGACACAGAGAAAAAAAACTGATGGTTGCCAGATGGAAGGAAGGCTGGGGGGCTGGGTGAAAAAGTGAAGGGATTAAAAAGTAAAATTGGCAGTTACACAATAGTAAACACAAGGATGTGTTTAAACAGGGATGTAAAGTACAGCATTGGAATCAACGCTGTTTTATTGTAATAACTGTGTATGGTGCTGGGTGGGTACTTTATTGGGGGGGGGATCATTTCGTAAGTTATATAAATGGCTAGCCACTAAGCTGTATATAAACCTGAAATGAATAGCAACTATAATTTAAAAATAAAAAAATAAAAATATATTTTTAAAAAAGACAGAAGTCATATTAGAAGAAATTGATGGCTGAGAATATTCTGAAACTGATAGAAAACAATTATCATATTTGAGATTTCTGCACTGTATGCAGAAAAATTAGAAAACCACCAGCAGAAAATGTAGTGAAAATGCAGGGGACTAAGAGCAGAGTCAGTATTGGATTTGCTATATTAAATATTATATACTCATAGAAAGTATATAAAACCTAAAATGCTTATATTAAGAAGAAAAACTGAAAATAAATGATTTAATTATTCACTTTAAAGACTTGGGTAAAGAATAACAGAGTATAGCCAATTATAGCAGCAGGAAGAAAATATAAAAAGCAATTATTAATGAAATAAAACACAGCAGTATCAAAAAATAAGTGAGGAATTGAATGTGGTTGCTCTGGATCAGCTATTTTCAACCTTTTTCACCTCATGGCACACAAATTAATTACTATAATTCTATAGCACACCAAAAAATATATTATTTTTTGCTAATATGACAAACAAAAGTATAATTTTGATTCATTCACACTGGACAGCTATTGTTGCATTAGCTGTTACCACTTTTTCTTATTTGACAATCTAAAGGAAGAGAAGTCAGTTCCCCTGACTAAACAGTCTGGTATTGCATGTTTGAAAAATTCTTATGGCACACCCATTGAAAATTGTGTCTCTGGATTGAAAGCTGAGGTAGAGACACAATTAGCCAAGAAATTTCTAAGGCAGAGGCTGCTGTGTGGCCAACCCTAGTCTACCTCTATCTTCTGTGTAGGCCATTTCTTCCTAAACTCCTATCTGGTGAGAAACAGGACTCACAGAATGGGTGACAGAAGGAGAGAAAGTTATGGGAGAGAACAAATGAAATCCAGAGTTGAACTTGAGACTATGTCCAGCGCCTGAAACCTAAACTAAAGGACTGCTAAAAGCCAGCTGGGATTGTGCTTTTCCCTTTGCCTAGAAAAACAAGCAAACTGCTCTGAGACCTTGCACCAACTCTGACTAAGGCGCTGCACACAGCCCAACTTTAACCAGGCTTTCCACTGTGTGCTCTCAACCATCACTAACTGTGTGAAATATTTAGTTTTATATTTAGTTGGTGTTTTATGATGTATAAGCTCCCATAGGCCTTGGTGAGTGCATGGTTTAAGAATTTATCAAATTTCAAAACATTATACATTTCCTTTAGGCTATGTTTTATTGGGCACCTACTCCTAGATAAACACACAGAAGATGGTGCTTTGCCTAGAGCATAGCTGGCCAATCACTTCGTGCTAATGAGCTAAGGGAGAAACAGCAAGGCATTTCAGGCTGAAAGGAAATTCATCTTCAGATAAGTATTAGTTTACAACTGAGAAGAATGCTTGCTTATAAGTAGAGTGTGTTTGTAAATGAGACAGTTGCTTAATGCCACCTTATAAATGGAGATGGTGATTCACAACTTATGCCCAATATGTGGAAAAATAATTCAGGTTGTGGAATATTATGCAAAATGTGGGCCTGACAATGGGTAGCAAATATTGTAATTTAATGTAGAAGGTTGAATCAACATAAAAATTTATGAAAGAATATTCCTTCAGAAATATTCATTTGTAGCTCCTCATACCACCAAAAAATCTCTCTCATACATGTATATACAAATATGTATATACTTATGTATATTCATACATATATATGCTTTTCAAAGTAGCAAGTAATAAAACTATCTTGCTACTTTGGTTAATGAAAATGCTTTTTAAAATTGATGTTTCTCTTCTTATAATTGAAGAATTTATACATCACTTGAAATTTAAAAGTTATTCTTTCTTCTGCAACTTGAAAAATTGGACCAGGAAAACAAGTTTTGCTTGTTTGTGTGTGTGTGTGTTTGTCTTTGCAGAAGGGAGGTCTTCTATTAGTCAGGCATTTAGTTATTACTTCTAAGAAAAAATGTTCTGAAGAATAGAAACTAATTACATATATTTGGTCTGAGGTCTTTAAAAGTATGTCTGACATAGGCTCTTCCAAGCTCACACATGCAGACTGAATTCACGCGAACGACTACAGTCCAGCTCAAGGATCTGCAACTCAGTTACCCCTCACATGGGAGCTGAAGACAGAGCAGGTTGAAAAACATCCTCCTAGTTTTCATCCTGACATCTCCCTTTTGAAAGAGCCTGAATCAACATTTATAATAATTTTGAGTTTAAACAAAATACTTTTTAAATAAATGGATCTAGTTATATATGAAGGTCAGTTATGTCATTGAAACAGGAAGACATAACTCATTGATTTCTGGGCAATTACAACATATGTTTTAGAAATGTATGAAAGATAGAAATCATAGTTCGAGGGCAAATTTTCAATGTATTTAGAGTTTTATAGATACGTATTTTTTCCTTTGTCCTATGAAAGTGCTATAGACAGTGTCTGGTTCAGAATGACTTCCAATGTAGTCATAGAGCAATAGAAGTTTAATCAGAAGAGCTACCAGCTATTCATTTCATTAATATGTGTATTCTTCCACATACTAATGAAATAAATACACCTAAAAGGTGGCCACCTGGGATGAATGTGATATTTAAATGCTGCTAGACATTGTATGTTGTTCACAGTTCTCTATGTGTATCTCTGGGCTTGGGGCACTGACAGACCTTGCTTGCTGTTTTAACATATCAAATAGATTTGTTATGTGACTGACCTCCATTCTAAACCAGAGACAAAAGAGAAGAGCTTATCTTCACCCTCAAAGCCTGTCCTGGAAGCTCCTCAACTAATGTGTGAGGCATATACGATAATTGCCAACCAACATATTGTATTAGCTTTTTAAAAAATCTTGCAGAAATATTTTCCAGCTTTGTTGAGGCATAATTGTCATATCACACCATGTAAGTTTAAGTTGTACAATATGTGATTTGATTTAGTATGCATATATTATGAAACAATTAGCACAATAAGGTTAGTTAATATATCTATCACCTCACATAATTACAATTTACACATGTGTGGGTGTGTATACATACATGTATTGAGAACTTTTAAGACCTGTTCTTTTAGCAACTTCAAATGAACAATACAGCATTTTTTCACTGTACTCTCC
The DNA here is from genome assembly GCF_004126475.2 of Phyllostomus discolor. Taxonomy (NCBI): domain Eukaryota; kingdom Metazoa; phylum Chordata; class Mammalia; order Chiroptera; family Phyllostomidae; genus Phyllostomus; species Phyllostomus discolor. Next base: position 86,888,641 of record NC_040904.2, read on the forward strand.
AGGCTGTATATTACATCCCTACAAATTACTCCTCTTGTAATTACAAATCTGTACCCTTTGACACCTTTGCCTATTTCCCTGTCACCACCCACTGCCCCTACCCCTGAAAATTACTGACCTACTTTCTTTCCCTATGAGTTCAGTTTTCTAGATTCCACATACGAGTGAGATCATACAGTATTTGTCTTCCTCCATCTGACTATTTCACTTAGCACAATGACCTCAAGGTCTGCCCATGTTGTTGCAAATTTCAGGATTTCACTCCTTTTAAAGCTGAATAATACTCTATTGTGTGTATGTGTCTGTGTGTGTATCACATTTTCCTTACTCATTCATCTGTAGATGGACACTTCGATTGCTTCCACACCTTGACTATTACAAACAACACTGCAGTGAACACAGGAGTGCAGATACGGCTTTGAGACAGTGGTTTGTTTCCTTTGGCTCCATATCCAGAAGTGGAATTGTTGGATCATATGACAGTTCTATTTTTAATTTTTGAGGGACTGCCATGCTGTTTTCCATTGTGGTTGCACCATTTTACATTCCCACTGACCATGCACAAGCATTGCCTTTTATCAACATCCTCACTCACAGCTCTGTAGGTCAGAAATCTGGCATGATGCAGTGGGTTCTCAGCTCAGAGAATCACAAGACTGAAATCATGGTATCAGCCGACCCAAATTCCCCTTTGGAGGCTCTGGGGGAAATCTGCATCCTAGTTCATTCTTCTTACTGGCAGAATTCATTTCCTTATGACTGGAACACTGAATCCCCCATTTCCTCACTGTATGTCAGCAGGGGCTGCTTTTGGTTCCCAGAGGATGTCTGCTTTCTTTGCCACATGGCCCTCTCCAACTTCATGTCTGCTATGCTGTGTCCCATCCTCCTAATAACTGAATCTTTCCCTCCTGGAATGGCTCAGTCCCTTTGAAGGGCTCACTTTATTAGGTCATGCTCATCCAAGATAAATTTTCTTTCACAAAGTCGATTGATTTGGGCCCTGAATTCCATCTGCAAAATACCTTCATAACAGCTTCTTAATTAGTACTTGATAAATACCTGGTGTAGCTGGAGCCATCACACAATTAATAACTGGAGACACTGAGGACCATCTTTGAATTCTGCCGGCCACATATGTATTTGGACATTTTCTTAACAGATGCTTTATCACTGCCAGAATTAGCTTGTGCTCTAGTTTGATAAACACAAGACTAGATTTTTTTCCTTGACTATGAATCCCTTGAGGGCAGCAAGCATGCTGTACTTCGTCTGGGCTGCCAGATACATATACCAATCTTTGCACAGTAAATAATTGTTTAACAAATTCATGAAAATTCATTTCAAAATTTTTTATAGTTTTTATTCCTTTTTATTTACTCAAGGAAATTTTATTCCTTTTAGTTTTCAACACTCTGCACTACACAGATTTCTTATTTTTTTATTGTTGTTCAAGTACAGTTGTCTCCATTTCCCCACCACCACTCTCCTCAGCCCCACCCACCCCCACCTCCCACCGTCAATCCTACCCCTCTTTGGCTTTGTCTATGTGTCCTGTATACGTGTTCCTTGATGACCCTGCCCCTTCTTTCTCCCATTATACCCTTCTCCCCTTCCCTCTGGTTACTGTCAGTTTGTTCTTTTTCAATATCTCTGATTTCTCTGGTTATATTTTCTTTGCTTGTTTGTTTGGTTGATTAGCTCATTTTTTAAAAAAGAATTATTTTTGTTATTTAGCTAAAATGTTTGTTTTTGGAGCTCAAATTCACCCTAACATTAGGATTCACAAAGAACAAGGATAATCTCTATTTCAAATGTTTGAAATCATCTCAAATATTCTATCTTTGACTGTTTTCCTCTCCAAACCACATATCTCTAAATTCATCAGTCTTTCATCAAAGCATGGTTTTCAATCACCATTACCATCCCATTAACACTTTCTTGGACACTTTTAGTGCCTACAACTGGAAACAATGCTCTGAATGCTTTTTACAATACTGTTGTGATTGCTTTCTTTGCATTATTTTTTGGCTTTATTAGTACAAAGTAAAATAGGGTTATCATTAGACTGGGACTCCATTCCTCTATGAAGCAGCTCAAGATGGCAATAACATTTTTACAAGTCATGTATAAAAATCTGAGCCAATAAACTACAGTTTAGTTTACCTTAACTTTTATTGTATGTGATACTAGGAATTATGGCTCCTTAAAAATAGATTATCTGTAGCCCTGGCTGGTGTGGCTGAGTAGACTAACCACTGACCAGCCTGTGAACCAAAGGGTCACCCATTCAATTCCCAGTCAGGGCACATGCCTAGGTTGCAGGTCAGGTCCCCAGTAGGGGGTGCATGAGAGACAACCACACATTGATGTTTCTCTCTCTTTCTCCCTCCCTTCCTCTCTCTCTAAAAACAAACGAAATAATAAAATCTTTAAAAAATAGATATTTATACATACAAGATATATTGACTCATTAAGTTTCACTATTAACTTCAATCTCTCATTAAAATCCTGTAAGATTTCTTAAGATCCTATCATGATCATTCTGTGAATCATTTGTAAACCTTCTCTTTCTTTTTATTTTCATTAAAGAAGTGCAGAACATGCTTTCCCATAATATGTCACCTTGGCATATTGATTATTGAGATAAAGGCACTTGAGAAACAGCAGGTGTAATAAGAGCCCTCTGGCCCTCCTTTTTCTTCCTATAAAGCAAAAGATAAAATTCCCATGTGAAAGGTACCCTCCCTGGCCCTAGAGAAAGGAAGATTTTTGTCACCAGAGATGGGGAATCTAAGTTAAGAAACATGCATGTGCATATCAACCTTATTAACTAATCCCATCTTCCTAGTAGCTTCCCCACAATTTACTATCCCTAGCCCAAATTAGTTGTCTTATACATTCTTTACAAACTTAATGTGTTTTTTTGTCAAAAAATAATAAAAGCTTTCTTCTCTGGCTACTTCTTTGGGTTTTTAATCTCCTGTGAAGACTCACATATATAGGTAAAAATTTAATAAATCTTGTATAGTTTTTTTCCTATTACATTAATCTGTCTTATGACAGTTTAATTCATAGATGGAGCTGGAGACCCTAGAAGGGTAGAGGAGAAGGGTGTTCCTCCCGCACATCCTCACAGTCCCATTATCTGCATGTCATATTCAATCTACATCTCCCACTAACTCACAAACACCATTAACTATCATGTGAACCTGAACAATACTTAGGAAAATGGTGACTTGACTTCTATGTTGACAATAATAACTCAAGAAGCAGCATTCAGCCAGTTTCCAATATACTTGATTATAGTATAGCCAAAAAGACATTTTTACTACAACACTTCTCTAACCAGTCAAATGTCATTTCAACATACTTGTCAAAAAAACAACAAAAAAGGAAACATTTATTGAATATCAGTTATGACGGATACTTTATTATGCCTTTGTTGTTCTATTTCTAAAGTTAAACAGGTATGGTCTGCTTGCATAAGGTATGTTTTGAGATATAATTAATTTTTAAGTGTGACTATAACCATAAAATGAGAAATTTTTAAGTTATTTGATTCAGAATTGTTATATAACATATGTAGGCAAATATATTTTAGATACTTTTTCTAAAGCATCACATGTAATTTTTACTGATTTTTTTAAGATTTTATTTTTATTTACTTTGAGAGAGAGAGGAAGGGAAGGAGAGAGGGAGAGAAACATCAATGTATGGTTGCCTCTCACACACCCCCTACTGGGGACCTGGTCCACAACCCAGGCATGTGTCCTGACTGGAAATCGTACTGGTGACCCTTTGGTTCACAGGCTGCCACTCAGTGCACTGAGCCACACCAGCCAGGGCTTTACTGAATTTTAAATAGCCATTATTTACTAGTTAATGAGAATGTATGTTTCTTCTTGCTAACATTCTATTACTACCCATGATTACTTATTAATTGATTGGGTTAACTATCCATTCAGTCATCAATTATGTATTGGACCCTGTTATGAAGTACACTATACTAGGTAATTATAGTCAATTTAGAAATAAGTAATAGAAGCTTATCTCACATAACTTGAAAATATTATATTAACACTTAAAAAATATCACCAATGTGGGAGAGAAATAATATCCATGTACCCACCTATTTAATAAAATCTTACCAATAATTTACTATGTGCCAATGATTATAATAGGAACTGGAGATAAAGATATAAAAACAGTCTCTCCCTTTGAGGCTTTTACAATCCATGCATAACATAAAAATCTTCGTGGAACTGGTGGCTTTGTAAATTGTACTATAGACCATTGTATGTGTGATAAATTTGGAGCAAGGAATATGGAAGATAAAAAGACAATTTAGAGGCTATCGGAATAGTCCAGGCAAAAAAATAATAAGGTTATGAATTTAGATAACTGTAAGATAATGCATAGTTAGAAGTCAGATGTGAAAGGATTTATTGGATTAAGTGCTCATTGAACATGAGGAGAAGATAATGAAATAAATCAAATATGCCTCCAGTTAATCACTGTCTATGAGAATGATTCCTTTAGCAGAAATACTGGATTTAAGAAGAGAAATTTAATCTTACCTTCCTCTTTAAGATTAAATATCATTTTAGGATAAATTATTTTCATGAAAAACAAGCACTTTGAATGATTTAATTGAAATTGTACAATATTTCATATTGCCACTAAATGTTTAATTCCCAGGAAAGATTAATTCCCACGGAGAGATGCTTCTCTCCGTGTGTCAGAGGTCTGGACGTTGGAGCAGCAGTGTGGCATGATGGCTAAGGGCCTGGGCTCTGGCATCAGATTCCCTGGATTCCAATTCTGCCTCTGCCCCTTACTAGCTGAGTGATGCTGTAAAGTGGAAATGAAAATTACTATCACATATGATTCTCATGAGGAGTAAGTAAATAAATTAATATACTTTAAAACAATGTTGGGACATCATAAACACTCAATATATCCATTCATTAATCTATTTCTCCATCTGGACTTGACTGTTGAATGCCAGACTTAAGTATGCAACTGACTACTTGACAGCCAGCTTAAACTCAACAGGTACAAAAATTAATTAGTATGATCCCTTCAAGAACTGTCATCTTCCAAAAATGAACTTACTCCTCCTCCTTTGCAGAAGGCTGTACCAGGCTTCAGAAACCTGAAAGTGTCTTTCTATCTACATGTACAATTAGCAAACTCTGAGCCTCTTTTCATCAGTCTGTGATCTGTCCTCTCCTTCCTTCCATGGTATTGTTTCCATACAATACAATATTGTTTCCACTTTAACTCTGCTCTGTAGCACAACAGTAGACTTATTGGTCTTCAGCTTTCACATGCCTCCACTACATACTTGCCTACAGGATATTTATAAAATCCAAACCTTATTATGACATTTCCCTAATTAAAAACAAACAAACAAACAAACAAACAAACAAACAAAAAACCTCCTCAAGTTTGCCATTTCACAAGGCCCAGAATAAAGTTGTCAGAGGAAGCTCTTCCACGCCCTCTGCAGGCAGGCTTTGGGAATACTGTGCACTGTGACACCCCTCTCCCAATCACAGGCTCCAGCCACATCACCACATCACCACATCACAAGACTGACAATTCTTGGACTGCAACAGGTTGTTGCCAACTTCCCATCTTCATTTACACCATTCTTTTTTTTTTTAAAGATTTTATTTATTTATTTTTAGAGAGGGAAGGGAGGGAGATGAGAGAGAGAGAGAAAGAGAGAGAGAGAGAGAGAGAGAGAGAGAGAGAGAGAGAGAGAGAGAGAGAGAGAGGAACATCAATGTGCGGGTGCTGGGGGTTCTGGCCTGCAACCCAGGAATGTACCCTGGCTGGGAATCGAACCTGGGACACTTTGGTTCCCATCCCGCTCTCAATCCACTGAGCTACGCCAACCAGGGCTGTATTTTACACCATTCTTGTTGCTTTTAATACTCAATCCCATTTCCTCTTCAGTCCCCTTACCTGTGGAACTCCTGCCATCTGTACAACCCTCCAGAGGTCACCCTTTCTCTGAAGCCTGATTACTCCTATCATGTGTCTAGCACCTATGATGACCCCTCTTCTCTGATGCCCTATTGTAACCTGCATATTTGCCTATTACAGTCCATGCAACCCTAACTGCATCTACACATTTAAATGCCCATTTCACACCATTAGAAACTAAACTTTAAATTTGTAACTGTGTCTGGTACATGGTTCATTGACATGCGACACATGTTGAATAAATATTTGACACATGAAAGAACTTTATAACTTATTCAGTAAGAGTGAAGCCATAGTTTTCATAAAAGAAAAGGCAATTCATCAGAATAAAAGAAAGATTGGTAATGGGTTAGGATTTCTAGTCACTTATTAGACTTCTAAGATGAAAGTTACAAAGCACAATGCTAGAGAGAAAAACATTCTTATAAAGAAACAAAAAACGGGTTAGTTTTTAAGTTCAAAATGATTTCTTTTGTGATTGGCATAAATTCTTACCAAATGTCTTTGCACTAATTATCCCCTTCACATTTCTATTACTTCTTTCCAAAATAAAAACATTATCAACAGAGTTTTACTTATTCTTATGTTTTTCCTAAACTTAAATTTTACTAATAAATTCAGCCTGATTGAAAAATCTTGTAACTTCCTAACAGGTGAGTTTTCAAGGTAGAAAAAACTAGCAATTCAATTCCCTACCCCCTTAATTGTGTGTCTTGTTTCATAATGCTTGGAGAATCAAACAACAATTTTACTGACATTTGAGACTTTATTTCAATACACTAATTTCTGAAGCACTACTTTGAATTCTTATGAATTTCCAGCAAAATAGTTCATCTTCCCCCTTCCTTTAATGTTGGGATATTTCATTTATATTCCAACTGAGATCATATTTTAATCAGAGAAAATATAAATGTAATGATATTTTCTGAAAATAGAAAAAATAAAATTATTGTTACAGTATTGCAATTCGGACATAATGTAACAATGTAAGTACATCTATTCAAGAATATTCACCAACTCTCAGGTCATTAATGTAGAAAGCATCCTTTCAGAACCATGTTAAGCCTTTCTAATATAGAATCTTAATTACCTTTTGACTCTGAGTCAAAATGAACCAAGTTATTTTATAGGTAAACACAGTAAGTATCTCGGTCCTTTTATAAGACAAATAAGTTACTAAAAAATTGGTACATTTCCCAGTTAATGGCACAGAATTAAATTAAAATACATTATATAAATAGTATTAACACACTGTGATTGAATCATTTAAGAAAAATGATAATGTTAATTAAAGTTATATACTACTGGGTTCATCAGGAAATGCCTAGACTGACGTAGGAAGCTTAGAAGATAATTTTTTCCTCTTTAGAAATAAAATTGAAAGTTAGTGGTAATATTAAAAAGAAAAAAAAACTCCTGTAGGACCAGTGCCTCAATAGTTTGTAAAACGACTGCACCAGATAACAAGGAACAGGTTCACAGTGAAAGGCAAGTCTAAATCCCATACCCTAATCACTGCCCTAGTGTTCAGCATCTCAAAAGTTCTCTAAATTTCAGGTTCTGTTCTCAGTCTTCTTCACTTACCACTCCCTCCTCAGTCCATTGTAGTCTGGATTTTCTCTTCTCTGTAATGAAAGACCTCTCACTAAAGTCATAGGTAATCTCATATTATGAAACCAAAAACCTTCCAGCCTCCCATGGTTGAGCACACTTCTCTCCTGAGCTTGAGACATTACACTCCCCAAATTTTCTCCTCCAAATCTGGCTACTCCATTTGAGACTCTTTTTTATGCTACATGTTAACATTTCTTAACACCCAGTCACAGGATGCTTTCTCTTCTTGCTCTGCTCTTTGCCTAGGCAATCCCAACTATGATAACAGCTCCACCCACACCTTATCCTCTTCTACTGTCTCTCTCATAGATGGCACGGCCAGTCATCCTGTCAATCTTTGCTACTCAGTATCTCTAGATTCTACTCATTGCCTTCCATTTCAACTCTCATCAGCAAAGTGCAAGCCACCAGAATATTTTACCCCCACAAACGTAATTTACATCCTAATTTGCATCCCACCTTCTTGCTTTCTCCTGATGACCTCTCTCTGTACTACTGCTAGAGTAATCTTTTAAAAAGATAATTATAGTATATGAGCTGGCTGGGGTGGGGGGGGAGTGGTGGAGGAAAAATGCAGACAACTGTAATTGAACAACAATAATTGTAAACAAATAAACAAATAATAAAAATGTAATTAGTACAACCACTAACACACCTTCAAATTTAGAAACACCTTTCCCTTGATCTTAGGGTTAAAATAAAATTGTAACTTGCCCTTTAAGACAGTAAGTATTATCTTGTTCTCAGGTCTCTAAACTCATCCCTTACCAAGCCCCCTCCTCAGTCTCTGTGCTTCAGCCACACTGCTTTATCTCAGGTCCTTAAACTGAACAGTCCAACTCCTACAAGACATCTGCAAGACTAACATCCTCCCACACCACTCTTTCACCCAGTTAACTCTTCTTCACCATTTAGATCTCAGCTCTCTAGTCATTTAATAGAAAACTTCTTCCATAACTCCTCAGATGCCTCTATATGTTTGTCTTCGTGGCAAGTTGCAAATATATCCAAAAGAATTATAGGAAATGAAATGAAACATTAAAAATCAATTAATACAGCCCTGGCTTGTGTGGCTCAGTGGATTGAATGCCAGCCTGTGAACCAAAGGGTCACTGGTTCAATTCCCAGTCAGGGCACATGCCTAGGTTGCAGGTCAGGCTCCCATCAGGGGGTGTGTGAGAGGCAACCACACATTGGTGTTTCTCTCCCTCTCTTTCTCCCTCCCTTTCCCTCTCTCTAAAAATAAATAAATACATCTTTAAAGAAATCAATTAATACACCAATTTACCAATTCTGCTTTGTTCCACCATGTTGTTCACATTCATTTGTTTGTTTGTTTTTTAAGTATTTAATTACTTGGAGTTGCTAGCTTTGGAGACTTGATATCTTAAAAAATTAATTTAATCATCTCTTTAACCTGATTTGGAATAGGTTATGTTGGAAAGCCACCTATCTTGTATCAAACAATGAATTTGGAAGAATTCTCACAGTGATCATTTTTATACAAGCAGTATTTGTCTGCTGCCAGCTAGCTCTGATTTGAGTACTCTAACCATCTTCTTCCTATTTGTTAAGTCCATTGAGGAAGACTCTGGTAATTGACCAAGCTAGGCAAGAACATACTTTGAATGCTTTTTAAAGTTTTAATTAATAATATAAATTGTATTACATATTTTACTCTCCATAATTTCATATGAGACATTTCAGATTCCATAAATTTAAGAAAAAATAGTTTTAAAAATAAATCATTTGGATTTTTATCACCAGAAAAATGTCTAATAATTATAACCTAGGAGCAACCTAGGAGTTTTATTTTATTCAGATAATAAAGACTTCTTTGTTACCTTGTATCCCAATGCTTAGGTCAGTGCTAAGGTTAGTATTCAATTTTTCTAAATACATTTTCTTGCTATGGGTGTGGAATATTTCATTAGAATAGTGTTCTGTAGAATATACTCTAGGAATGTTTGACTGGGGAATGTTAGAAGAATACAGAGCATCTTTAGTGTGTTACATGAAGTTAAAATTTATTACAGTGTAAATCATATTAACAGGTATCTAAGATTACATCTGGGTCCAAAAAGTATAACCAAAAATTCTAATTCAATCAAACAAGATAATCTCAGAATAGAACAAGAAGGGGCACTACACTGGGATATTATAAGACAGAAGCAGAACCTGAATAATGCAGGACTGAGGAATACAGTCTAGAACAAAGGAAGGTCCATAGTAGCCTAAAGGTTTTCATCAACTCCTTAGCTAGGAAGAAACTGGAGATTATCATAAGTACCATGTGTACATATAACTTTCTCTTATAATAACTTTTAAGGAACTATGTTGAGGATCACAGTCTTTATTGTTCATATTCCAGAGTGTTCCTTCACTGATCATTTCATAGTCTTCTTCATGAAGTTCTAAATTGTAAAAACCCATCCAGATGTTCTTATATAAAAGCATCTGACTTCAGCAGACCATATTGACTATTATAGTCAAAATTCTAGTATAAGTTATAAGCAAAATCAGGCAGGTAACATCATCCCTTATGAATTACCACCTGTGTAGACAATTTCAATTGGATATTTGGATATTTTTGAGGTGTCTTGGATATTTTTTGAAGTGTCTTGTTTAAAAAGAGATACATCATAGAACTTGTTACAAAACACATGAATAGTTCAAAACAATAATAAACTTTTTACCTTTATTTCTAGTCATGTGATAGGCATTCACATATAATATGCCTATTTTTAAGAGATATTTTTTAAGTAATTCAAGCTACTAGCTGCTTATTATAGAACCCTGTAAGGTCATGTTCAGAAACAGACTCACTACACACACACACACACACACACACACACACACACGGGTTCACCTAGAGATGGACATTTAGAAGTGGATGTTTTGATTTATTGCTAGACTAGAAGAGGACTTGCTTCCAGAATATAAACAAAGAAAGGGCTTCTCAATTGGTTTTATGAAATTAACACCACCCTCATGCCAAAAGCAGTCAAAAACAATATAACCAAAAGAGGAGTGAGATCAGTATCCCTCATGAATAAAAACATAAATAACATAACAAAATATTAGCAAATAGAATTCAGTGATATATAAAGGAATAACACATCAAGGTCAAGCAAAAATATAAACAATCCAATTCGAAAATGAATGAAAGACACAGAAAACATTTCACCAAAGATATCTAGACAGAAAATAAGTATAGGAAATAATATTAATTAATTGAGAAATTAGGAAGACATCATTAAAACTACAAAGAGCTATCAATGTACACAACTGATAACGGCCTAAAAAGTGTTGTGGCAATATCAAATGCTGGCAAAAAATGTAGAAAAACGAATCCTTCATATCTTGTTTGTGGGAATGCAAATAGTCACTCTAGAAAATAGCTTTCCAGATTCTTAAAAAGTTAACATGCACCTACCATATGACCAGTATTTGCACTGTCATATATCTCAGAGGAATCAAGGCTTACTTTCGTGACAAACCCTGTATGTGAATGTTTGTAGCAGTTTTGTTCATATTAGCCAAAACCTGGAAACAACTCAGATGACCTTCAACAGGTAAATGGTTAAACAAACCATGCTACATGCATACCATGAGGTTCTACTAAGCAATAAAAGCAAGCAGCAGATATAAGGACTTGGATGAATCTCCAGAGAATTATGCTGAGTGAAAAAAGCAACCCCCAAAAGTTTGCATACTATATGATTCCATTTACATAACATTCTCGGAATGACAAATTATAGAGAAAAACGGATAAGCAGTTGCCAGGGGTTAAGGAGGTGGTGGAAGTATATGTAGAAACAAATTTACTACACACACACACACACACACACACACACACACACACACATTCTGATTCATCCAAAACCAGAATAGTGTTTTCATATTATTGTGAGAGGGCCAGGAAAGAATATGTGCAGCACAGAATTATAATAGTCACTATGCCTTTGGTGGCTTCACATCTCTACTCTTTATTCCTTTCTCCCATGACACAGAGCTAAGTTCTCTCTTGGGGTCTACCGTCTAGGGACTATAAGGACCTTTCTGTAGAAAACTACCACCCAATCTCTTTTAATGGAAATGTTATTTATGATAATTTAAGATGTTAGGCATCCCAGAGGTACACTATTTTATACAGGGCTATTACATCTGGATAACACCTGAGAACCCAAAGAATGCATCTCTGCTGCTGGAATTGCTAGCACCAGCTTGTATAAGATTACTTGAGGCATGTAATCCTATAGGATTTCTTTTAAAATCATACTATCTACAAAACACTCCATTCTGGAGAATGTGTAGATGAATCATATGAAATGTGTGGCAAAAACATATGAATGGATCAGCACAATCAATTCTCATCAATGGAAAAATCATTCAAATTCATGTCAATCTGATAGTGAGTCAGAGTGCATGAAGGGACATAAGAAAAGTAGCATCTATAAGGCAAACCAAATGTATTTTAAGACAACCTGCTAATAAAGGTATTATAAAGCAATCTATTTCACTTGGAAATGACTTTTTTATAGAGAATGCATTAAAGAGAAAAATAAGGCTGAGTTCATCAGTAAAGCTGTTCTTTTTGTCAACCAGAGACTAAAATGAGGCCCCCCAGGGCCCTACATAAAGGGAGAACATTTTTTAAAATCATTTATTTCAGTAGAGTTGATTTTAAGTGCTAAATCTGTACTGGCCCAAGGTGGAGCTTTCCTTTGTCAGACAAAATTAAAACTTTGTTTGATCAGCATTATGAAACCTGTCAAACTCCACAGTGATCTGAGACCCATTCAAATCCATGCGTGTGAGAAAGGGCCTTTATTAGGAAACTCCGTGAGCTCTCTTTATTTCTTTAACTCTCATTCCAAATAGTAGCTCCGCTCTCCTGTTAACTTGAGAAAATTATGAAACCAGAGTGAAAAGAGCATTGGAGGAATCTGGCTATTTTCCCAGCTCCCAAAGTACTGCACCTCTTGTCACACCTTTCATTATCTGTTACAGAGGCTGAGGAAGGGATTCTGCGAGATGTTGTCCTAAGGGATCTGACAGTATTTAGTATGCAGGTTATTAAAACTGACCCCTGCTAAATGGGAGGAGACATGCCTTGGGACTGACTAGTGAATGGCATTCATGTTGTTTAAACTGCTTCAAGCCTTGGGTCTCTGGAAAAAAAAAAAAACAGTATTCTTAATTCAATGAATCAGAGATGGGCAAGCACAAAAAATGCTTTCTCAGCCTTCTTGAAATGTTAAGCAAAGAAAAAAACTGTTATGTAGTACTGTTTAAAATTTAATGACATTTTGAAAACAAAAACCATGAGTTTCTATGTAAGTAAAAATAAGTATACTGCAAGATAATACTATAAATGCTATACAAATAAAAGAAATACACTTGAATTCAAATAATCTACCCCTTGACAGACTCCCTTCATTAGCCCTCCTCCCCACATACTCTAGACAGGGAAAGAATAGATTTGTTAAAGATGCTTATAAACTTTCCTTCTAGAATATACATTGTATGGAGTGCTTAGGCAAGAATGTACAAAAGGATAAGTTATAAATTGGAAGGAAGGTTAGGAAGAAGCGAATACAAGGTAAATATCACAAAGAAAAGGTATTAACTTCAAGAAAAAAATAAAAACATTTTTGAAATGACATCAACACATTCTGAAACCTATTAGCTACCATTCATCCATGAAATAGTAAAGCAATATACTTAGAGATTTGTGGTAAAACTATATTATTGTATGCACCACTTGTGCTATTGGTTTAAATGTTATCTTGAATATTAAAGACAAAACTGAAAATTCTTCAGTCCTGTAAGAGTGGACCTCCCTGTGGTTACCTGTTATCTTTGAATAAGCATCCCAACTTCCTTCACCAAGGTACTTCAGTTTGAACTGAAAAGGTGAAATTTGTGATTTGCTCTTCACAACCTCTCCATTTTCAGCCTTTCTACTCTACCTTCTGGAAGGGAAGCCAATGGCAGACACCTAACAGCAGTTTGAAGACTCCAGACAGCCACATGTGAGGAACTGGCTCGAGCCACTAAATGTCCCTCTCTCCCTAATTGCACCCACATGATTAGAACACAGTGTGATGGCAAACGATTTTCCACCAACCTCTCTGGAAAATAAGTAAGAAAAAAATTTAATCACTAAGACAATTTACCAACTCTTTCTCATGAAAAAGTATTGATAATACTGTTACTAGAATTAATATTTTTCACAGCTTGTGAAGTCTACAGTCTCTAGCTTGCTTTCAGCCCTAAGGAGAGAAGTTCAACTCAGTAAAGAGCTACTCTCTTAGCCACTTTCCCCCAACCCCCCCAAGTGTGGCTCAGTTGGGGTTGGGCATGGTCCTGCAAAACCAAAAGGTCACAGGGTTTGATCCCTGGTCAGGGCACATGCTTGGGCTGTGGGTTTGATCCTCAGCCAGCCCCGGGCATTCCCAAGCAGGAGCATGTTTCAGGGCATGTTTGGGAGGCAGCCAGTAAATGTTCTTCTCACATGGATGTTCCTCTCCCTCTCTTTCTCCCTCCCTTTCCTTCTATCTAAAATAAAATTTAAATAAATGACTACCCTTTTGGTGTCTTCAAAAATAAAATAATCATATTTTTATTTTCTTCTTATTCTTGTAAATGACAAACATTAGCATTAGGATTCATCATAAAAATCTTGGTAAGTGATATAGAAAGATTCGGGCTCTTTTACATTAAGTAACAGTATATTAGAAGGATAATTATTTTTCAAATTTGGTTTGTTTTTATAGATATCCTTTAATAGTTTACAATTTATAAACTCTATTTTTAACTAAATGAAGTCTCATTCATTGCAGACCTGAATCACAATTATCAATTCCAAAAAGGAAGGAATTAAGATACAAATAATTATTTTTTCACAGTATAATCTGTTGAGTTGGCATCTGAGCTCGAATAATTTCAGCTTGGAAGCAGTTTTCATATAATTTCATGCTCTATGAAAAATCCATTTGGAAGCCATGTGTGACATTTATTATAAATAGTACATTTCCATGTACACCTCTCCGTTTTTCCATTTTTCATTAACTGCTGCCTAACATATTTCTGGGAGGGGAAAAGTCTGCCATCAGGCTGAAATCACTAGAATGTGCTTGTTGCAATCATCATTCAGACTCCCGTAATTTTATCTTCTCCATGACCTCTAAAAAATATATTTAAAGAACCTATTAGAGGTTAGAAGATATGCTTTATTATGACAGAAGCCTTGTATGAAGAGCTGGGTTTCTGGACACACCTTTCACAGTATATTTACGCATGCAGTGAATTGGGAGTGTGCTGAACTCTAGGAGTGTGTCTCAAGTTTTGGTCAGGTTAATATGCTGTTTCAATTGCTCCTTAACTGAAACATAATAAAGTGTGAGGGGAAAAATATGTATATTGACCAACATGGAGGTTACTTTGCCTTTAAGCAAGACTGAAGAAAAGTGAGAATGTTTTTTTTTCCACTTCTTATGTTTATCTTGATTGCAGAGAGAGGGGAAGGGATGCAAAAAAGAGGAAGAAAAACATCAATGTGAGAGATCAGTATTTACAAATCAGTTGCTTTTTTCACACATCCCAACTGGGGACCCAGCCCACAACCCAGGTACATGCCCTGACCAGGAATCAAACCATTGACCTTTAGGTTTGCTGGAAGATGCCCAACCAACTAGGCCACAGTAGCCACGGTCCATTTCTCATTAATTGTATAAGTATTTATTATTAAAAAAATAGACAAATATTAATTTATTTATTACTGCTACAATACAACTCTGTAAGATTATTTTGTACTCTGTATAGGGTTAAATATTAATATAAATATATATGAATCAGTAAGCAATTAATCAGTTTTTCTTGAGGAATAGCTAATACCAGGGTGTGAATTATTGAATTTGTTTCCCTGGTTAATATACTTGCTAAGCTCCATCCAAATTATAACCTCTATCACCCATGAGCCATACATATTGCTTTGTTTTAGGGTCTCATAATCTATATGGAATGCCATTCTGTGTATATATTTGTGTCCAAGTGCTACTGATCAAAACAGCTGAGAGTGTGTAGCTAGATCAATAAAAATCCATCACTAGAAACAGAAGAATAAATTATAACTACTAATGGTGCGTCAGCAGCTTCATTTTTGCATACAGACAAAATCACTGAACTTGACAAAAGAATGGAAAAAAAAACAATGTACCTTTCTCTAAGAATTTAAAATCTGATATAGGATGGGAAGTGTGGGGAGTCTGGTTAATCACAAAACTGTGTAAAAACAAAAATAACAGAAATATAAAATTCACAGACTACATTGGCTCTCTGTACAGAGATTGTGAGTAGGGCCCAAAAAAGCCAAGTTCTCTGGTCTGTTCTGACTCTCCTCTACATCCACTGGTGACTACATTTCAGAATTTTACCCATCACGAACATATGTGTGACCTATTATACTCATAATTTAGTTTGTGTGAGAAGGACATAATTTCACATATTAAGATAGTATGAGAAATGACTTTCAACATATATAGATTATTCCAAGAATGTTTTATTTGTAAGTTTTTGACATCATGATGATTTTAACTTTGCCTTCAACTTCACAGGTTTAAGTGTGTTTTTTAGAGATTAGTGGGCATGAATAGAATTAGGACCAGGATGAGATTAATAACAAATTATAGTGAGATTATGACCCACTAGTGTATTCACTTCTCAAAGGAGGAGTTTGGAATTATCGATGCTTTTCTCTCTGATACTGAATAGGAAGCATCTGGTTTCTTTCCCAAGCCACTGCAGCATAATGGCAATAATTGTTAGTTTCTTTTATTTCTGTCTTTATATACATTTTTAGGGTTAAAAGATTTCACTGGGCTTTGTGAAAAAAAAAAAAAAGAAGAAGAGATCCAGCAACATTCTGAAGCATTTGTTTCTAACTCTCTCTCATTCATTCTCCAGATATGTATGGAGCTGTCACCATGCACCAGTTCCTATCACACTGGTGCAGTCTGGGTAGCTCAGCCTAGAGGTAACAGAGACGAATAAACAGGGCATTGCAAAGTGGTCTTGTGGACACATAAAGAGATGGGGAAGTGATACAAAATGACACTGAAACAGTTTCAGAGGAGAGTTTAAGACAGTCCTGTTATGAATAGCAGACATAACTCCCCACAGACAGGGAAGAAAAGCATGGGACATTTACGGAACTGAAAGTACTCAAAGGGTTCCAGGAGCTCAGTGAATTCTGTAAAAGTTATACTTGAATGAGATACACATTAAGATCAACCAAGAGCCAAAACTGATAAATTATGGGAAACTTAGTTTAGCTGCAGAAACATAATTTTCTACATGAAAAAGAGGCTGGGTAAACTCCTGCCACCTGAACATCCAGGAGTGATATGGCCAAATAGATGGCTTTTCAGAAAAGTAACTCTAAGATTTCACAATTTCTTTTTTTAGAACTACTCTTCTTCTATTATTATAAAGGTGATTGAAATACTTTTATTATATTTATTCCATAATTTATCTTAATGAAAATAAATAATTTTAATGAACATTTCAAATTGATACATTATTTTGCAATTAATTCATTACTTGATAGTATTTCTTTACTAATACAATGTATTCTTCACTGAACTTGTAGTATCCTTCATATTAAATTATTCTTGGGATAATTAAAAGTTAGTCTCATGCTAATGGTGCTTGTTAGTGGCTAAAACTGTAGACTAGATACTGAATAAGCAGAGAGAGATGCTGTCATCTTCTCTAAAGCACATAAACAGAGTTTATAGACTAAGAATACTTATGTTTATACATAGAAACCAAATAATCCCTTTAAAAGTATATTTGTTTAGTATAATTTAACTTAATGGTGTTTGACCTTTATGAATACACTGTCATACAGAATAACACAAGAATATATTTAGCATGATTTCTTTAAAATCTTTTTCTTTGCACTTCTCATATTTTCTGAGGAATAAAAAGGGCACATTAACTATATTTGAAATCAGAAAAAATATCAGGTAAAAGAATGTGCTTTTATATTAACTTCAAAGCTTAAATTTTAGTCCATCAAACATTTAGGTCATGAGAGTTTCTGATCATGACCAGAACAATCCTTTTTTTTTTTGTCTTTTAATTTTTATAACTTGATGGAGAACTATTAAATTTCAAATTACTTTTCTTATGGGAATTTTTCCTTTATTTTGTTATTTGGCTTATAGGAAATTCTAAACTCTTGCTACTGTGTATTATAACAAAATTAGACAAGCAGAACAAAACATAGAAAATGACTGAGATTTGAGAATGACTTTTTGTTCAGTAAATGGATTTCACTGCCAACAAATCAAAATGAAGAATGATGATTTTTCTGGAACATTTAAAAGACTAAGTACCCACAGCATAAAGTTAAAACCGGCAAAGTGGAGAATGGCTAATATGATATATGACACATACCCTAAAGCACAGAAGACTTGTGATATAAAAATAGAGAGTTCACATATCTAAGAATAAAAAGTCTCTAACCAATAGCTGGCTTGCAAAGATACAGAATATGTCACACAGCAACAAATGGCTTGCAAAGATACAGAATATGTCACACAGCAACAAATAAGTTGTTCAGATTTCTCAAGCTGATGAGCTCATAAATTAAATGAGTTCATTAAGAAATATTAGTTAAATAATGCTGATAGGTAAAATTAAATGCAGCAATATATAAGTTGCCCAAGGTTTTGTAAAAAAAGCATTGAATGACAAGATCGGCACATTCACAGCTAAAGAAAACACCAGTAAAATGAAAAGAGAATCAATTGCATGGGAAAACATATGTGCTAATGATACATTAGACAAGGGTTTGATCTCCAAAATATGTAAAGAACATACATGACTCCACTCCAGGAAGACCACCAACCCAATTAAAAATTGGGCGAAGGACTCGAACAGACACTTCTCCAAGGAGGACATACAGATGAGCCCAGAGACACATGAAAGGATGTTCAGCATCACTAGCCATCAGAGAGATGCAAAATAAAACCACAAGGAGATACCACTTCACACCAGAGTGGCCATCATAAACAAATCAACAAACAACAAGTGCTGGAGAGGTTGTGGAGAAAAGGGAACCCTAGTGCACTGTTGGTGGGAATGAAGATTGGTACAGCCACTGTGGAAAACAGTATGGAATTTCCTCAGAAAACTAAAAATGCAACTGCCTTTTGACTCAGCGATTCCACTGCTGGGATTATACCCTAAAAACCCTGAAACACCAATTCAAAAGAACCTATGCATCCCAATGTGCATAGCAGCACAATTTACAATAGCCAAGTGCTAGAAGCAACCTGTCAGGATGTTACAGTAACAATTACAAACTGACAGGGGAGGGGGGATAACAGGGAAAAAAGGAGAAGGGCCATCTAGGAACATGTATAAAGGACCCATGGACAAAGCCATAGGGGGGTAAGATTAAGGGTGGAATGTGGGGATGGGTGGGGCAGAAGGAAGTGGTGGGGAGAAAATGGAGACAACTGTACTTGAACGATGAAAAAAAAAAAGCATTGACTAATGGCTGCTAGAATTAGATGATGGAAAGTTAGATAAAATTTGTGCTAAGAACAAAAACCTTTTATCTTTTGTTTTAATTCCATCACTGAGTTCCTGAAGCCAAGACACCAGATTCTGCTGAAAGGAGGGAGTGGGTTGAAATCTAAGACTGTCATTAGATCAGAGCAGCTTTTTGGTTATCCAATGTACTTTTTAATATGAAGGGGGTGATATAGAACTTAAAGCAGAACCCAGCTAGCTCTCCCTCAGTTTAAAATGAGCACACAGCCAGGATTTTTACTGCTTAATGTACTAGGCTCAGAAAACTAGTCTGTGTTCTGAAGAAGTCTATGAATAATGTGCATGCAAAGGGAAACAAAATAAATATAAATTGTCCATGACCTATATTCCTTCATCTTTTATAGCTGTGCAAAAGAAATGACATTATCATTTGTGAGCATGCCTTCCATAAAAATTTCCACCCAAATAAGTATTAGTGTCAAAGCAAGGTGACCATGACTCTTTTATATGGACAAATATAAAAATTTTAATTTGGGGCATTTATTTGGAATCTGAAGTAATCTGAAACAGTTTGAGTCAGTTTACTTTTTAAATAACAGTGTTAATAAAAGTTCTGATGAACAATAAAGTATAGTAGAAATAATAGTAGTACTAATGGGAGCCCTAACTTTTAATCTGAACTCCAACATTTTCTACATGTGTGAATTTAACGGAGTTACTTAAATGTTTTATTTTCATTTACCCTAGAGAATGGTGTGTGTTAAGCTATCAGTAATATTATAGGCCATTCTGTCAACATTTAAAAACCAACAGTACATCAGTCTGCAAATAAAGAATACATTTTAGATTACTTAAGAAACATGTAACTCATATATAGAAAAACCAACAGTTTTAAGAGAGCTTTGCATGATATGATGAACCCGGCAGAGGGAAAGGCAATGTGGACGCTGTCCCTGCTCCTCTGCTTTTGCTGCAAGTGTCCTCATCCCTGACAGGGTAGAAGGAATGGGAGTAGAATTTGGTAGGCAGATCAGAAGTTAACTTGAAAATCTATCCATTGCCAACGCTACCTGTTAATTTGTCCATTCTCAGTACCAATCTTATCTTTCTAAATGGTACATTTCTCTACACATTCAGGTAAAAATACAACTGGAAACTTAACTTGACCTAAACTTCGCACCATACTAGAAGAGACTGAAACTGAAACTAATGGCCTCATTGTTACCCTCCCTCACGAAAGAAAAACTACGCCTTCAAACAAATGAGACAGGAAAGTGTGAAATCATGACTTGTGGCTTAATGCTTCTCAGGGGTGTTATTCTGAATTCAGTAGAGCTGTCTCTGCAGAAGGAATGCAGACACTCTTTGAGTTTTCAATCAAATCCTCTCAGGCAATTCTAATGGAGTCCCACTGAGTCCTCAGTCCAAGCCAAGATTTTGAATTTCAATTTGAAAGTAGCTCTAAAATATTTTCTTTGTGTTACTTTTTTTTTTTGCACAAAAAGCCAATGTTGGGGCTCCTGATGCAGCAAATGGTTACTGGAAGATATTACTATGTTATGAATAGACTAATTTGTTTTATTATAAACACTGAATTCAAGGTCTGTTTTTTATATATTTTTAAAGAATATAAATCAATAGAATTTATCTTATTAAAAATTTTCATTTAATACAGAAATGCTTTTGTATTTATAGCCATAAGATGATATTGAAATCATGGGAAATAAGAGGAACCCATGTATATCACAGGAGGCTGCAAATAAGCCATGGCATAAAAATAGCTCAATAGGATATTAAAAAGAGATTTGGCAATTTCCTTTGTCTAGCATTCAAGAGTCTACATACTTGTTTTTACCTGCAGCAACCTCTTATGGCAAATGAAAAAAACCCTTGCTTTTCCCATCACAAAACAAGTCCATCTACATCTTTGTCCATTTGTCAAAATGGTTCCTGTACAAGTTCCTACTGCTTACACTTCTATATCTTACCCTGGAATAAATTAATTTAAAATGTATTAATTATCCACATAAAATCATATTTTTTGAAATTATAAAAGTTATTTAATATTTTTTGGAAAAAAACCCACCTTTTTGTTCTATAACTAGAAAGTTTGGTTTGGGACCTGCCTCCTACTCAAAGGTTCCACCTTGAATTGCCAACAGCAGATCAAAGCATGTCTGGCCACTTGAAGGAAGAAGCCTGTCAGTGATCTGTTTGCCAGAAGAATTGAAGAAACCATCCCCAGGGAGAGAGAATTTTAGCAGAAGTCTGACTGAATAATGGTCAGAGTCAAGGAGGCTAAGTGCTCATGCTGGCCCTGAGCCGAGCTCCCTATGAACTAGTATCTTGGATCTTGCAAATGGACTCTGACTAAAAACTGACTCTTAAGAGTGGTAATACATTTGGAATCTTTAAAAGAATGATACAGAAAAGGAGAAAAAGCCATCTCCCAAGTGTTGCAGAGACCTCTATTCAGTTTTGACTCCCTGAGGGCATAATGCACTGGCGATAAGACCAGGGAAACTGGCAGCAATGGAATTTTGGGTAACAGTACCCAGTGAATGCAGATGAAGCACCATTCAAAACAAACCCTACCAGAACCCAGAAAATCAGCCAGCTTCAGAGCAGTCTGCAAACACATACAAGACACTCCCTGAGGACACTTGCAATTCTTGATGGGGCTTGTGTGGCGTCAGGGACCTATATTAGTATGTAAGGCAAGAAAGAACTAGGGAAACAAGTTTCATAGGTTTCTTTATGGGAAGGGGAGGTAACACCCAATGTGCTAACCTAAAAGATTCTTGTGAGGATAAATAACATAAGAATTATGTACCAAAGTGATTTACAATAGAAAATCATCATAACTACTTTGTAATGCATACTAGTTATCCATCAAATAAAAAAAAGAAAGGAAGGAAGGAAAGGAAGCAGGAGAAAAGAAAGTAAAATGAAGCTATTTATTCACATGGTTGTTATTATACTTGCAAGACATTCGTCAGATTCTCCATAAAGTTTTTCTAGGGATGCTAGTCCATGCTGACCATACTGTCTCTAACCTTTTCCCTACTTAGTGTTGTACCCTTCAACTAGCATTGTACACACAACTGGGCTCAAACCTAATAATCGGGACAATAGAACGTATTATATATGGACAAGTAGTATCCTCTCAGTTCTGCATTTTAGAGCTTTGAGCATTGGCAATGCCTAGTAAAGAACAACAATCAGTTCTCACTCACTCCCTTACCCACACCCTCTGAATGAAAGCTATGGGAGACACAGTCAAAAGACAACTAAAATTGGAGTGAAAAAAAAGGAATTTTCAAATCTCAGCATTGATATTTAGTAAGTATGTGACTTTGGCCATATTGCTCTACTTCTCTGAGCCACTTCTTATCTGCCAATGAGGAACATAGGCTGTGCTGAAATGTTGTGCAAATTAAGTAAGATGTAGGAAAAGAATGCATTGCATATAATAGATAATATGCGTTAGGTAAATTTACATTTAACAAAATTTTAAGCTAATATTCTTTAGGAATATATAAGCCAAATATGCCCCAGAAGACAAACAGTATCCGAATACAGCTCACTTCCAGTGGGCAATTTACCCTACAACAGTATATTTAAAACTGGATCTCTATAAACACAGTGAGAGTGGGGCCTGCCTGCATAGAATACATGAACAGGGCTCACTCATGCACTTTTTTCTGTGGACGGGTTTTGCATCCTCTAATACAAGTTTACTGTGGGCAACTGACAGCTTACACTTCTATGTATCATTTGATAAGTGGCAGAACACTGGGGGCAGAAGATTTTCAATGCTATTAATTGATTTGTTAATGAGTGTAATGCAACTGACCAGGAATAGAAAAATTAGAATCTATAAGCAGTAAACTCTGTCATTAGAGGAACTAGGTCATTTATATTTAATTTTGTTGGTTATGTTTTAATTTGTCCTTTTTCTCTTTTAAAATGGACATAGACTAAATTTTTAACCCAGTGTTACCATGTGATAAAAATAACCATTGGTGACATCTTTTTAAAGAGAAAAATAAATTAAAGGAAATTATATCCATTTCAAAGAAAAAAATAAGACAGCTATAACATGTCTGTGTGTATACAATTTTCAATTTAATTCTAAATAACATTGTTTCTTTAAAGACTAAAATTTGAGAAGTTTAGCTTTTCATGTTCTCCAGAAAAAAGGACCATGTCAAAGGAGATCTCTCTTAGGGTTAGGATTTGGGTTAGTGTTTAATTGAGCATTACGGTCAGGCTGAAATGGGAATTTCCTGTCTACTTATAATAATATTTTCTCCAGCTCCCATCTTATCATATTCTAGCTCCTCTACTATTATATATTTCTCTAAGTAAAAGGAATACAATGTCTTCCTGTAGTAAAACATTTCCAAGATTCTTCCTAAAATCTTCCCTTGCTAATCGAAATGAAAGGTAGTTTTAAAAAGGTTGCTTTTATCTTTATTGATTTTAGAACTCCATTTATTAAAGTTGCACATAGGATAACTACATTTCTTCAACTATTTTTTGTTAAATTCTTGAGTCACAAATAATCAGCCTAAAATCTCATCCTGTTTTAGAGAGTGTCTGCTTCCGGTCCTCACACTACCTAACCAGACATACTTATTTACAGTATGTTGTTGAATACCCTCCTCCCCAGGTCAGCGGCTCTTCTTCTCTCTGAGCCCTGTAATCATTGTGCTGACCTGCATATCTGGATCTTACCCCTTCAAAACTGATCTTTTTCAACCTTACAAATTTTATACTTTCTCCCAGATTTAAGTATTCCCAGCCCCCAGCTCCTATTGTAGTGAGAGCCCTAGGGAGAAAATGGGACTTTGATGCGCAGTGGAGCCTGCTCCAGGCTTTGGCTTATGACCTGTGACATGATCTGTTGTGCAAATGAGCAGCAATAATAAGAAGTCCCTTCTCCATATGTGAACGGAGGAATATTATAAGAAGGTGGATCATAGAAGGAGGAAATTAAAGAATGCAAATACCAGAAGCAGAGGATTGAGGGTTTGACAGGCAAAAAAAAAAAGTGAAGAAAATATGAGTAAGGAGAAGCTCAGAGTAAAAAACAACAAACAAACAAAAAAGAGGAAGAAGAGTCTGGTGGAAATGTATGTGGCATGAGAGCACTAAAAGGAACTGGGTTGTGTGAATGTGCAGCACTGGAATTTACAGCCAAGAAGTGCTTCTATTTTAACTCCTTCTACCTTGTCTGGCTCCTCCAGGATCTGTGCTTCCCTTGGGCACTGCACATGTATGTGATTAGGTACGTCTCACCAGCCTTTAATTTGTTTAATTATCTTACCAGCAGATCATAAGCATCCGGAGCTCGAGGCCATGTGTGTGTGTGTGTGTGTGTGTGTGTGTGTGTGTGTGTGTGTGTGCGCGCATGTCTATCCTCTCCTCTCTCTCTTCTTTTTCACCCCCATACCTAGCACTAACCAATATTTGGAACTTAGCAAATGCTTACAGATTGATTTAAAACAATTGTCAGGCCCTATAAATTAATCTTTATTTAGAAATGCAAAAGTAATGATTCCAAGTCTTGTTATTTCCCTTTATAAAGTGACAAGAAATGTAATTTAACTTCTAACATGTTTATCTCTTCCTTTTTGTCATTATTATTAAGTGTCGGCAATAATAACTCACAGCATAGCTGGAGCCAAGTAACAGAGGAGTTTAATCCACATGTATTTGAGTTTGATAAACAAGAATTTGTCAAAACTTTTTCATACCAAGAAAAATTACTATTCCTCAAGAAGGTAAAAGCAACAGAAGAGATAATATCCTTTATATTATTATCTTTTCTCACTGCCTATTCTTTCAAATGGAGGAATGCCAAATACAAGTTCAGAATTATATTTTATTTTTTCACCCCCCCCCCGACACCAGCATAATTAATATAAAATGAATCAAGTGTTTTGGTTACAGGAAAATTTTGGAATAATCTTGAAATTTGAAGACAGTTGTTAAATTACTTTTCAACCTCCTCTTTTTTCAACTAAATAGCACTAACCTCTTCAGAGTTTTCAGACAAGTCATATTTTCATCCGTTTTATAACTGTGGTTGATCTTTTCTGAACCAACCAATTTCCCCACATCCTTCCCAGGTAATTTTCACAACTTTACAACGGCTTGTGTTTAATGGCAGAGTGAGCTAAAGGAATCAAAGATTTACTTGGCTCTTTTTGGCTGTATTATAACAGTGACAGAATGTTCTGGCTTATAGACAAGAGGAAGCAATAAATATAGCATATCTGACCTTCAGGAAAGTTTTCAATTTTATTATGAATACCATTTTATTCAGCAAGCCAGAAAGCTAACTATCTTCATTACATAATGGATAGGGTCTCATAAGGCCTCGCCCTTTCAATTCTAATTTTTATAATCTTGAACCAAAGCGAGTGGGCACTTTTACTGATTTCCAAATCTATGGAGACAGTCAGATTGACATCCCTTTTGGTGTGCTCCTAAAGTACAACCTATGAGAGCATGGGCTCTTCTGCCTTACCTGTGGATGGACCAGAATGCACTCCTCCGAACCAAATCTTTCTGCTACTCTTTTTTATGCTAAAATAATATCTTCACAGGTTTCACATAGATTTTGCCCAAAGTAATAACAGAAAGGAAAGCAGAGAATAAAACAAATAAAATTGTTAAGGAAATTTCAAAACCGCAAAGGTAAATTCTTAATATCCCTAGAAATTACAGTAACAATTTAAAAATCATAATTTAAATGTCATAGATTTTAGTCATTATCTTGATAAAAACAGTCCCTTTGGGTATCACTCACAATCCAAGATAAACTAAGAAGCAACACACAGGAGGTATTAAATAGTAATGCAGTATACCAAGGCTAATGTTGATTTTGAATTTGTGAATATTAGGCAAGACACTCAGTTTTCTAGGCTTCATTCTTTCTTTCAGACAACATACATTGAGTTCCCAATGTGCCATGTAGCCTCCTAAGACCTTGACTTCCTCAACTTGACACAATGAAGAAGTTAACTTTGATGACCTCAAACTGCCTTCCACCTTGAAAAATATATGCTTTCTGGTCCTATCGATATTTGAGGCCAAAGAAATCATGCTTGGTTACACCTTATATCTCCATTTCTTTCCTGAGCATTTTTTTTGCTCCCATTCTTGGTTATTTCACCTTGCAATAATCACAAATTCTCAACTGAATTTAATTCCCTTATATTCTTAGTTAACTGTTTCTCTTCAATTAAAAAGAGATTATGTGTCCTATAGCATAACCCATTCCAACTCTTTCCAGTAATATTCTGGCAAGAGTCAAAAATAGTTTACATTTTCACATTCTAAATATCTATTGGTTGAAGGTCTTTCTTGAAAGCTTCATGAGGGCAAGAGCTAGGTCTTACACCTTTTTATAGCTCCCTCGATGATTAGCAGTGTTCATTGTCCCTTGGCCTTACTCACCAATGTAGAACAGGGCAGGTTTTGAGCTCAGGCTTCTAAGCCCAGAGTTCATTCTTGGATCACTGCCTTAAGGGTGGAGTTGGCCCAGATTTTCACCAGTTAATTTAGTCAATAAATGTTACCATTTACAGATATAGTGATACATATTTGTCCTGTTGTGTGCTACTTAATAAAATGAAACTTCTTGAAATCAATAGAATATGGATTTTATTTGCATGCAATATGGAGCTCATAGTATAAATACAATTAGAATCAAAAGCATAACTTTCTAACTCACAAAAGTGCAAGTGTAATGATGGAGATTATTTAGCAAGTTTAAATTAGAAACTATTGTCATTCCATTTGTCTTTGTTTTCAAAGGATAAGTTTTGGATCATGCAAAAAATGTATATTATACCCTTTTGATGCACTGATATTGCATATAATTGATTTGTACAATATAAATCAACACTGTAAATAAAGCAGATATATTCTATTTCAAAAAACGATGATAGATAGCAATTCCCAGATGTGTTTAAGCTTCCTGCATTTTGTAACTTTTATAGCAGGATGAATCAGCATGATGTGGTAAAAATGATGACAGATGCCAGAGGACATTAAGACTTTATGGGCACAGAGGCAAGAGGACTCCACATATAACAGGAAATAAAATAAATCAGTGATTTTTAAATTATTTACTAATCATGTTCTTTCTTCATAGCTATACTACACATTTATTCTGAAATGGAACGTTTAATGAAGTTCCAGCCTTGGGTTTCACCAAAACCAAGGCTGGCAATAATGATGAACCCTGTCATGTTTTAATATAGATCAGTGAGGCCGACAAAATGATCAGAAGGGGCTGAATTAAGAGGAACATGGTATCTTAGTAATCTGCTGCAAATTGGATTCCTAAATAAAAGGCCCCATGTTGACAAGTCAAACCTGTGTGTGTGTAGAGAGAGAGGTAGGGACAGGGATGAAGGAGAAGGGGGACAGAAGGAGAAGGAGAGGCAGAATTGGGAAAAGTGAAAGTGGAAGATAGGCTTCAAACAATGAGATCTGGCCTGGAGGCTCCTTTGTGAAAGTTAAATTAGAGGTAAAAGAGAATATCAGCATCACTGTTATCTTTAACAGTTAAGCACTCATTCAAAGACACAAAAAGTACTTAATGTTTTATGTGTCAGAAAAACATGCAAAAATTAGGAAATTTGAAATTTGTGTATTTATAAAATATATATATAAACAATTTATATTTCAGAAAATAGACCAAATATGAATTTTGCAGTATAAGAAAATATAATGAAAAATATATTTAGAAACAGTTAAATAACATAACATGACTTTGTGTACCAAACTATCTCTCTCTCTATATATATATATAAAACATATATTATATATAAAATATAATGTATAATATGTATACTACTACACAGTAAAAGAGAGATTATGTCATATATATTTAACCAGTGCTCTCATCATCACTGATATATGCTAGTATCATAGTACATAATGTTAGCTGTTACTTAAAACAAAGAAGCAATACAATTCAATTCATTCCAGCTAAGAAAATAAATGACACTTATGAGAGGTATAAACATGAATATATGACTTCATCATGCTGAGCATATGTAAAGGAGACCATATATATTAAGGTCTCAGCAGAATGCTGAGTACAAATTTAGAGCCCAACAAATTGTAATTATATTTACTTGGAGTATGGCCTCATATTTTTTTGTGTTTTTACATAAAGTTTTATATTTGTATACACAAACTTGCATCACCTAATTTTTACTTGTCAATCATAGGCTTATTTTGAAGACAAGATAGACTCACTTCACTAATTCAGTATGTACTCGTGTATAAATATTGTATTAAATACTAAGAAAAGTCCCTAACCATCCAAAATGTAGTATTGTTGATCTACATTATTTGCAAATTCTGGGTTTTTCAGTTCTCCCACTTGCTAAAATTTGTAACCCCAAAACCAATCTACCACTTTAGAGTTCATTCATGAACATACGCAAAAGAGCCACCTGACATACCCAAACATTTGAGCCACCTGACGTGCACATTCCCAGCTGCAGGCAAACTCCGCCTGCTGATTTCTGGTCTCACAGTGCAGTCGAGTATCTGTTTGGAAGTCTGTTTAGTGCCCCATTTTCAAACTTTCTGTTGGCTTTTTTGTTGGCTATTTTGCTGTTTATAATGGCCCCCACGTGTGGTGCTGAAGGGCTGTCCAGTGTTCACCAGTGTAAGAAGGCTGTGATGCGCTTCATGGGAAAATCTACTGTGCTGGATAAGATTTATTCAGTCATGTATTATAGCACTATTGGCCTTGAAATTAATCTTAATGAATTAAATATATATGTGAATTAAATAGTATATATGTATACGTGTGTATGTGTATATGTGTGTGTATGTGTGTATATATATATATGTATAGTGTCTTTAAACAGGAAGACATGTAAATCAAAGGTATATGGTGATCAGTTGATGAAAATGTTGGCAACAATTATCTCCAAAAACCTAAACCTACGTTTCCCTTATAACAATTGTTCAGTACTCCCTAATTCATTGTTTATGGTGATTTTGTCAAACATAACTACTGAGAATGATGACAATATAAGTAAAACCATCAAAAAGACTGATAGAGACATTGCAAAATAATATTCAACAAGTCAATTATCCAAAATTCAGATTTCCAGTACAGTTATCTGGAACACGAACTTGAGGCTGAAAACGAGAAAAGCTTCAAAATAGCAAAGCTTTTTGGCTGCCTTCTTCTCCCAGCCTGAGGCCATTTATTACCCTGGGCTCTGCCTCCCACATATCCATAGTTACTAGAACATTAGGATTACGGTTATTAAAATGAGGAGTTGAAATTATTTGGATGGCACAGAAAAGTAAGAACTGGTTAAATGTAATGGTCAGTTAGCTCTTCAAGGAGCTTTGGAAATAAGCCGGAGGTAATTTGGGATGCATGGGTCTGGAAAACTTGATGGTTAGTGATGTGGTGGGTTTTGTGAACTTCATTTTATCATGAAGTTCACAAAAACAGTAGTTATGTTTCCACTACAGCCAGTTTATGTATCAATAAGGAAAAAGGTAAAAATCAGAACTGTGGTCATTAACTTAATAAAAAAGTCTTATCATTCTCCTAAAATGTGTGCCTCCCAAATCTGACCACAGTTTCCACTTATTTATTCAATATTTATTAAGTACTCATTAATCTGTGTAAGTATTGGAAGTCTGAGGTAAAAGGTGAAAAGACACTGTTGTTGTTGACTTGGAACCCACCATTCCAAGGCTTTCTAGTTAGAAAGACAATCCTAGCATAATCTCAAGTGCTCCCAGGGGCATGTTGAAAAAACAGGTAATTTGTTTTCCCAGTTGCAGTAGAAATAGAGTGGGAGTGTATCCTGGCAGAAACTGATAAATGGATCCTTAGACATGTGGGTCAATGTCAGTTTAAAATTTTAGTGGTAATTTTGAAACTTCAAGTAATGATTCCCAAATTCTAAGGTGAATTTGAACCCCCTGGGGACATTGTGCAAAATGCAAATTCTGATACAGTAGCTGTGGGGTGAGACCTGAGACTTCTGCTTTTGCAACCAGCTCCCAGGTGTTGTCAATGTTACATATTGACAAACCACAGCTTAAGTAGCAAGATGTTACCATAAAAAAAAATCACCTAGGGACCTTGAAAAACTATTGGTTTTTGACTCCTAACCCTAGATATTATTGAAGAGAAAAAAATTCCTCTACCCTTCTAGATTCTTCTGGGTGATTAGTAAGTAAATTGACATGAGACAATTAACAGGAGAAAAATGTAATTTCCCACATAACCAGACCTCTATAACAATATGAAGCCCACAAGTAAGCAGGCAATTAAGGCTTGTATGCTTTTCTGAGCTAAGGAAAACTGTGTAGGGGTGTGGGACTTCAAAGAAAACAAGGGAATTCACAGAACATAGTGCAAAATAATATACATCACAGAAAAAACAAAATTAGATCCAAGATGCTGGAGGAATGAGTGGCAGTCACATTAACCTACTCCCATGACCAATCTGGAATTACAACTAAATTGTAGAGAAATCAACTGAATAATAGTGTGAGAGAAGCCTTATAAACTCAGACAGACAGAAGAATCATCTTCAGCAATAACTGACTGGTAAGGAGTGTGGTGGAGACCTGAGAAGGCTGGCTGGGCATGCACAGGCCACAATGCCAGAGGGATAATTAAACAGCTGGTTAGATCCTCCTGAGAAGTGTGGAGTCTAAACTCTAAACTGGGACCCCAACCTAGAGTAGCAAAGCCCCAAAACTGCACAGATAATATCCAGTGGTGAAAAGCAGCAGGGTTGCTGTCTGCCAGAGATGGATGGCTAGAGACTCAAAGAGCCATTTAAAGAGCCAAACCTGAATTTTTATGCACAGCCACTTACCCTGATCTCCGGCAAAGGTGGGGGCAGAGTGGACTAGATACACTTGAGGAGAGACTGGAGACAGAGGCTTTGGGGAGAAAACTGAGAGAGCAGCTGCCAGGATCCCAGTGCTGAGTCATCCCCCTTACTGCAGCAGCCATCCTGCTCAGGTAGGCCACTCCCCTCCAAGAGGCAGCCTCCCAAGGGAAGCAATAGCCCTGCCCCCACAAGATACTCTGCTCCACCTGCAGTGCTTGAATACATACAAGGGAGCTCTGATAAGGCTAGCAGCTGACTTCTCAACAGAAACATTACAAGCCAGAAGGGAATAACAACAAATATTCCAAGCAATGAAAAGCAAAGGCCTGCAACGAAGACTACTCTACCCAGCAAGGCTCTCAATTAAAATGTAAGGTGAAATAAGAAGTTTCCCAGATAAAACAAGGCTAAAAGAATACACCTCCACCAAATTAGCATCGCAAGATATGCTAAAGGGACTGCTTTAAGAAGATGATGAAAAAAGAATGAGAAAGAGAGAAACACAGGTAAAAAGGGGAAAAATGAATAAGTACCTATCAATAATAACCTTAAATGTAAATGGATTAAATGCGCCAGTCAAAAGACATATGGTAGGTGAATTGATAAGAAAACATGGCCCACATATATGCTGCCTACAAGAGACCTGCCTCAGAATAAAAGACCTACACAGACTGAAAGTGAAGGATTGGAAACAAATATTTCAAGCAAATGGACAGGAAAAGAAAAGCCAGGGTAGCAATACTCATATCAGACAAAGTAGATTCAAAACAAAGGCCATAAAAAGAGACACAGAAGGACACTTTATAATACTCAAGGGAAGAATCCATCGAGAAGACACGAATATTATAAATATATATGCACCCAACGTAAGAGGACTCAATATAAAAGGGAAATCTTGGAGGACTTCAAGAAAGAAATAGACAACAACACACTTATAGTAGGGGATTTTAATAACCACTGTCAACAATGGATATATCTTCCAAATAAAATATCAACAAGGATATTGTGGAACTGAAAAACACACTAGATCAAATGGACTGAACTCACATACATAAAACCTTTCATCCCAAAGAAGCAAAATACACATTTTTTCCAAAATGCACATGAAACATTTTCAAAGATAGACAACATGATATGACACAAAAGCAGCCTCAACAAATTCAAGAAAATTGAAATCATATCAAGCATTTTCTCAGACCACAGGCCTGAAACTAAAAACCAACCTCAAGGCAAAAACTAAAAAACATTCAAACTCATGGAGATTGAATAGCGCGCTATTAAACAATGAATGGGTTAATACTGAGATCAAGAAGAAATCAAAGGTTTCGCCCTGGCTGGCGTAGCTCAGTGGATTGAGTGCGGGCTGCAAACCAAAGTGTTGCAAGTTCGATTCCCAGTCAGGGAACATGCCTGGGTTGCAGGCTATGACCCCCAGCAACCTCACATTGATGTTTCTCTCTCTCTTTTTCCCCCCCTTCCCTCTGTAAAAAATAAATAATAAATAAATAAAATCTTTAAAAAAGAAGAAGAAGAAATCAAAGGTTTCTAGAAACAAATGAAAATAAACACACAAGAGTCCCAAACCTATGGGACACAGTGAAGGCAGTCCTGACAAGGAAGTTTATAGCAATACAGGCCTACCTAATAAAGATAGAAACATTTCAGATACACAATCTACAATAAACTACAGCTACAAGAACTGGAGGAACAACAACAAATCCCAGAGTAAGTAGAGGGAAGGAAATAACCAAAGTCTGAGCAGAACTAAATGACATAGAGATTAAAAGAACAATTCAAAAGATCAATAAATCCAAGAGTTGGTTCTTTGAAAAGGCAAAAAAAATCAACAAGCCTTAACCAGACTTATCAAGAAAAGAAGGGAGAAGACCCAAATAAATTAAGTGAGAAATGAAAGAGGAGAGATTACAACTGATACCACAGAAACACAAAGGATTGTAAGAAATTACTATGAAGAACTATATGCCAAGAAATTTGAAAACCTGGGTGAAATGCACAAATTTCTAGAAATATATAATTTTCCAAAACTGAATCAAGAAGAAACAGAAAGCCTGAACAGACTGATAACAGCTAATGAAATTGAAGCAAAAAACTCGTGGCACACAAAAGCCCTGGACTGGGCAGTTTCAGAGGAGAATTTGACAAAACAATTAAGGAAGAGCTAACCCCTATCATTCTCAAACTATTCCAAAAAGTCCAAAAAGAGGGAAGATTCCCAAACTCTTTTTATGAGGCCAGCATCATCTTAAACCCAAAACCAGATAAAGACCCAACAAAGAAAAAACCCATAGGCCAATATTTCTGATGAACATAAATGCTAAAATCCTCAACAAAATATTGGCAAACCTCATCCAGGAATACATTAAAAAGATCATACACCATGATCAAGTAGGATTGATCCCAGGAATGTAAGAATGGTACAATATTCACAAATCAAAATATAATACATCACATAATCAAAAGGAAAGGCAAAAATCACATGATCATATCAATAAATGCAGAAAAAGCATTTGATAAGGTACATCACCCTTTTATGATAAAAAATCAGCAAACTGGCATTAGAGGGAGCATTCCTCAACCTAATAAAGGCTGTATATGAGAGACCTGCAGCCAACATCATACTCAATGGGTAAAAACTAAAAACTTTCCCATTAAGATCAGAAACAAGACAAGGATGTCTGCTTTCATCAGTTCTAGTCAACATAGTATTGGAAGTCCTAGTCATAGCAATCAGTCAAGAAAAAGAAATAAAAAACATCCAAATTGGAAAATGAAGTAAAACTGTCATTGTTTGAAGATGACATGATAGTGTACATAGAAAACCCTATAGTGCTCACTTCGACAGCACATATACTAAAACTAGAATGATACAGAGAAGATTGGTATGGCCTCTGCACAAGAATGACACACAGATTCATGAAGCATTCCATATTTTTTGATAGCCCCATATTTTTCTTTTTTATATTTTTAAATAAATTTTATTGGTTATGCTAAAAGAAAAGAAAATCATATAGATTCCACCAAAAAAACTGCTCAATCTAGTAAGTGA
This sequence comes from Phyllostomus discolor, assembly GCF_004126475.2. NCBI lineage: Eukaryota > Metazoa > Chordata > Mammalia > Chiroptera > Phyllostomidae > Phyllostomus > Phyllostomus discolor. The sequence goes on from NC_040904.2 coordinate 86,922,805, forward strand.
ATTTGGCAAAACAGGGGAATACAAAGTCAATATTCAGAAATTGAAGGCATTTTTGTACACCAACAATGAAATATCAGAAACAGAAATTAGAAAAAATTCCATTTGCTATAGCAACAAAAAAAATAAAGTACCTAGGAATAAACCTAACCAAGGTGGTAAAAGAACTGTCCATAGAAAACTACAGAACACTGAAAAAAGAAATTAAGGAAGACACAAACAAATGGAAGCATATATCACGTTCATAGATTGGAAGAATTAACATCATCAAAATGTCCATACTACGCAAAGCAATTTATAGATTCAACACAATCCCTATTAAAATACCAATGACATATTTCCCAGTTATACAGAAAACATTTCAAAACTTATATGGAAGCATAAATTACCCCAAATAGCCTCATCAATTTTAAGAAAGAAGAACAAAGTAGGAAGGATCACAATATCTAACATCAACTACATTCCAAGGCCACTTTAACCAAAACAGTCTGGTACTGGCATAAGAACATACAAATAGATCAATGAAACAATAGAGAGCCCAGAAATAAATCCATGTCTCTATGGTCAATTAATACTCAACAAAGGAGGCAGGAGCATAAAATGGAGTAAAAACAGCCTCTTCAACAAATGGTGTCAGAAGGTCTGGACAGCTACATGCAAAAAAATGAAACTTGACCACCAACTTACACTATACACAAAAATAAGATGGATAAAAGACTTAAATATGTCATGACACCCAAAAAGTCCTAGAGAAGAACATAGGCTGGAAAATTTCAGACATTCTGTGCAGTGATGTTTTCACCAAGAAGTCCCTTAGAGCAAGGGATGTAAAGGAAGGAATAAACAAATGGGACTACATCAAATTAAAAAGCTTCTGCATGGCTAACGAAAACATCGGCAAAATGAAAAGGGATCCAACGATATGGGAAAATACATTTGCCAATGATACCATGGACAAGGATTTGATCTCCAAAGTATATAAAGAACTCACATGACTTCACAGCAGGAAGGAAAACAATCCAATTTTTAAAAATGGGCAAAGGACCTGAACAGGCACTTCTCCAAGGAGGACATACAGAAGGCCTAGAGACATGTGAAATGTTGCTCAGCATCACTAGCCATCAGAGAGATGCAAATTAAGCCACAGTGAGATACCACTTCACATCAGTCAGAATGGGCATCATAAACAAACAAACAAACAAACAACAAATGCTGGCGAGATTGTGGAGAAAAGGGGACCCAAGTGCACTGTTGGTGGGAATGCAGATTGGTACAGCCACTGTGGAAAACAGTGTGGAATTTCCCCCCAAAAATAAAAATAAAAATAGAACTGCCTTTTGACCTGGCAATTCCACTGTTGGGATTATATCCTAATAATCCTGAAACACCAATTCAAAAGAACCCATTCACTGCAATGTTCACAGCAGCACAATTTACAATAGCCAAGTGCTGGAAACAGCCTAAGTGCCCATCAGTAAATGAATGGATCAAAACACTGTGCTATAGTCATATAATGTAAGTGTAAGTGCTACATATTTAAACTATGTAGCAGAAAGAAAGAAGGAACAACTACTCATTGTGATAGCATGGATGGAACTGGGGAGCATTCTTTTAAGTGAAATAAGCCAGGCAGTAGAAGAGAAATACCATATAATCTCACCCATAACTGGAACATGAACAACAAAACAAATAAGCAAGCAAAATATAAATAGAAACATGGAAATAAAGAACAAACTGACAGTGACCAGAAGAGAGGGGGAAGGGTGATAACAGGGGAAAGAAGAGGAAGGGGCAAGTCGAGAAAAATGTATGAAGGACCCATGGACAAAGACAATGTCAGGGGGATTGAGGATTGAATATGGGAGGTGGGGTGGGTAGGGCAGGGGCAATTTTGGGGGGGATTGGTACAACTGTAATTGAACAACAAAAAATTGAAAAATTAAAAAAAAATAATATATATATATATATATATATATATATATATATATATATATATATCAAACCAATTATCCAAAGCTCAGATTTCTGGTACAGTTACCTGGAACATGATCTTGATGCTAAAGCTAAGAAAGTCTCTAAAAGGCAGAGCTTTGCTGACACTGAGCTTCTCCTAGCCTGTGACCACCTACCACCCTGGCTACTAGGATATTAGAACCATGGCTGTCAAAGTGAGGGGTTGGGATGGTGATTTGAGAGGCACAGAAAAACCAGCTAAAAATAGTGATGAGTTAGCTCTGCAAACAAAGAAATAATTCAGAGATGGAAAAGAGCAAATGTTTCATAAACAAATACTTGCCACCCTATGCAGAGACAAAAGGACACAGAGAGGAATGTGAACAAAGAGTTCTTGCTAAGTTTCTCCCCCAGTTTACCATACATAGCCTGAAATAATCCTCTTGCCAAAGAGACATACTTTGGGGAGGTAAATTTTGCTTCCCTACAATATTCTGATTCAACAGTCCCAGAGTGGGCCAGCAATGCAAGGGACTCTAATGCAGATGGTGTTCAGACACTTTGATAAAGCACTGATTTATGAGCTCATAAAGATTTCTTCATTAGCAGTCTCTCCTAAGACTAACACATGTTTTCCAATTCCTGCCACCTGGACTTTTTTTTTTTCACACACCTTTAATTTTAGGAAAACTTGAAATAAGACTGAAAAATAACACATGCTCAACAACAAAATGGAATTCTGAAGACACAGTCAAATTTATTTATTTGGAAATAAATAGTCAGCATTTATTATTAATTAATGTCTCAGGTATTATATTAGGTGCTAGGGATAAAAAAAATTGACCAAAAAATATGCCTGTCCTTTTAAATAAGTCCATTTCAGCTGAACAAAAATGTACTGAATACTGTATGAGATACTAGGCACAGGGCATTTTCACAGGCTTGTAGGAAATAGTCTCATTTGTTTAGAAACTATTATATAAACAAGTAATGTTTTGTTAATAGTAATGCTTCTATGAGTTCTTCCAAAATCATTCTGATAATTTTAAATATGTATGTCATATATAACTTACTGTGCTTATTTGAACTGTAATCCCCTAGTTCACAAAGTACAAAACATGCTCAACAAATACTGGTTTTATTTAAAAGAGCTAAATTCATAAGTTTCAAATGGTTATTATACTGAATTACTTATTAAAAACAATATATTAGTGATTCAAGCTCTGTATTATACTGTAGGTCTTGTTTTTTTTAATTACTCACACACCACACCATTTTTATTTTATTTTTAAAGATTTTATTTATTTACTTTTAGAGAGAGGGAAAAGGAGGGAAAGAGGGAGAGAAATATCAATGTGTGGTTGCCTCTCATGCATCCCCTACTGGGGATCTGTCCCACAACCCAGGCGTGTGCCCTGATTAGGAACTGAACCAGCGACCCTTTAGTTTGCAGGCTGGCACCCAACCCACTGAGCTGTACCAGCCAGGGCTGCAAGTCTTGTTTTAAAGCATATTGTCTGTTCTCCTCCTAGTACTCAAATTTCTACTGCAGCTTTGATACTTTCTTTTCTTCTATGTTAATTAAAAAATTAAGCATTTATTGGTAGAAGAGTACAAAATCTATAGCCATTCTTCCCTTCCTCTTACTGATTTTATTTCTAAATTATCTCTTTTAAGTTAGGCCAGAAGAGACAATAACTAAGATCAGTTTATCTTTAGCTGTTATACCCAAACCGTTTTTGTTATATGGCCATAGTGAATAAGCAGAGCAAATGAGTCTAAAAAGATCATTTTAGTTGCAAATAAAGAACTTAGTTTCTTTTGGGCAAAGTCTGTGATCTGTAACCTTGCTAGTTCAAGAAACATGAAGACTGTTCTGTTTTCATTTATATTTCAAACATAATCGGTTAACCTTAAAAAGTCCAAGTAAATGCCATGGAAAAGAGCATAATCTGAAATTCTCAGAGAAAAATAATTTTAGGTATATTCTGTAGTTTACAAAAAAATAAATGTTGGAAGTTTTGCATGAAAAGTCACTACAGAGAGACTGTGCTGATGAAAATGTGAAAGCAGAGGAAGTGTGGAAAGAAGCTGCAGCCACACTATGAAGTACAATTAACAAATGCCTCCAAGATAGTGACTGATACTTGTTTTTACCCTGATATCTGCTGAGAGGTCTGGAAATGGCCCCCGCTGCAGGAGTTCTGATCTTAAAAGGGTTTTCTAGATATGGCTACAGAATAAAGTTTTTTTTCAAAGCAAGGTTAAATATAGTACCATTTCTTACTTTTCTTCAAACTGAGAGATTAGATAGTCCAGTCCTAACCCAGAAAATAGTACTTCTGTGATGGTGTTGAAAGAACATAATGTTTATTGTTATCATCCTAACTTATCTGGACAGCAGCCAATAATTATTTCCATTTTAGTGCCAATTACCTAGGTAAAGCAAGACTTGTATACCCACTTCCATCCCATAATAAAAAAAGAAAATTAAAGTTGTATTTACATCATTTAGTTTCTACGGATCATAAGGGGGTTGGGGGATCATTTTGATCATAAAGCAAGCAAACTAGAGGCTCTCTCAGTGCATGCATAAAACCCTAAAAAGAGAATGGAAGATAATGTTTTAAATTAAGGCCTTCATTTCTGTATCTATATGCCAAACTATAAATTTGGATTTTAAATTATATTCCATATTCTAGTCACTCATTCTGTGTCTTTAACTACACCCCCTTGCCCCAATTTGTTGTAACAGTCAATTAGTACTTCTGATATCTGTACTATTGTATTCAGTGTATATTGTGATAAATAATAAGTATTAAAATTCCAGAGCCTTATTAAAACTGTTTTAATATAAAAATTTTGTTTTCATTATAAAAATTTATAATAAAATTTATGTGTATTTTGTTTTTTAATATAAGAATTATAGAACATTATATTTCTATATTTTAAGGAAAAAGAAACAAAAACTTAACATTTTAACAGTGAAATATGTTTAAAAGGAAAGTGTGAAATACAGTAGTATAATTATACTGACACCTTTTGTAAGTGATAACACATAATTGAATGGCTCCTATACCGGAACCACAACTATTGAAAAAGACAAAGAGCCTAATTTATTCTGACTAATCAGGATTGATGTTAATTAAAGAAGAGTGGGAGATAATGACTTCTCATTACTACCTGTTAGATGGAAAGAGATTATTCTTCTTCCAGGTAAAATTGCAATTAAGTGACTTTTGAAAAAAGATTTATTTTCAAGAAGATTTTCTTCTATAATTGGTAAAGTATTTGCATAAAGGTCTTTTTATAAAACTATCTAGAAAAAAATAGATTTCATCAAAGCCTGCTTATTCTTTAGTTTTGTCACCTTTTGTTGGATATGCACAAGATAAAGACAGTATTTGAATAGATGGTAATCAGAACAAAATTGACTTGCTTTATTCTGTGGACTGTTTCACATTAAGGAACACAGTCTAGCAAGTGACTGAAGCTCAAGTTCAAATCCTAATTCTTGCATCAGCCAGCTCTGTGACCTGCACTAAGTGTCTGACATTTGCAAGGCTTAGTTTTCTTATCTTTAAAATTGTAAAAATAATAATGCTGTTCCATAGGGCTGTTGTATCAAATAGAACTATCTATGAAATAACCAGTACACAAAGTCATACACAAGAAAATTGATAAATAAATGTTAGCTACTATATTAGTTTTTTTTTTATTGCTATGTAATAAAACACCACAAAGTTATCATCTCCCTGGTTCCAGGAAGCCTTAGTCTGATCACAGGTGAGCTGGGTCCCTTCAAAGTTTCCTCAAAGGAATTCAAGCTATTCCCTGGGGCTGCACTGTCATCTAGAACTCAGGATCTTCTTCCAAGAAGAAGTGTGTTGTTGGCAGAATTCAGTTCCTTGTGGCTGGGAGACTGAGGCCCTCAGCAATTAGAGGCTGCCCCCTTTCTTTGCCACGTGGTCCTTCCATGACGTGGTGGTTTGTTTCTTCAAAGCCAACAGTGCATCTGCTGGGGCTTTGCTATCCCTGACTTCTTCCATCTTCAACTTCTAAAATCCTCTTAAAAAGAGCTCATCTCATTAGATCAAGCCCTCCCATGATAATCTCCTTTTGAATAACTGAAAGCCAGACAATTAGGGACCTTAATTACATATGCTAAATACTTTACCCTTTACCACGTACAGGAATTTAATCATGGGAATAACATCCCATTATGTTTATACAGTTCTTACCTGTGTTAAAGAGGTGGTAATTCTCACCAGCAGGTAACGATTGTGGGCCAATCTTAGAATTCTATCTACCACAGCTATTTTATTTTTGTTGTTGTATTAAATATGAACTAGAGTATTTCTCATCTGAAACAAGTCTAAGGATATGATTTAGAGGTACCTTGACACTTTTTCAAACACCTCCATTTTAAAATATTATTGGTATATACACTTGAAACAACAATATTTGTATTTCTTCAGGATTCAGCACTTCATCTCAGCAATTCATCCAAGTTGCCTTTTTCAGATATTTAGATTATGGCAAAAAAATAATAGCATCAGTGACAATAAAAACAGCAATTGAAAAATTATAAAATACCCTACTAAAGGCCTTCAAGATAATGCTTCTGTTATAATGAGTTAAACTACAAAAGCATCACCAAAAAATGCAACTGAATATTTAGGAAGGAGTTTCAAGCAAACAACAATTATTTATCCCCCCTAGATGATAATTAACATTCCTAGATTGCCAGAGAAAATCATTGCCAACTACATAAGATTATGTCACATATATACACATAAACCAAAAAACTAATCTGTAAGAAATTAACACTATATTCAAAGCCAGAGGAAAAAAATAAAAAAGAAAGTACATCAAGGATAGTTTTGATTTTGAAAGAAACAAAAAAACCACATTATTAGCAGATTACATTAATCAAGTTAGATAAACTAGTAAATAAAATAATGGTTAATTTATTTCGTATTTTATTTACAAAAAATTATCATAAAAAACACTATTTCAGAAACTCTTCTTCAGGAGAAGGTAAATGGAAGAATTAGCTGGATGAGAATCTATTTAACTGAATGAAGAAAAAGAATCAAATTGCAGACATTAATTGAATTAAGGTCAGAAATTTAGGGATGTATATTCAGGTCAAAATGTCTATAGAAAAACAGAGCAAACAAGAAAAAGATAGTACAGCTGCAAAATAATTTACATTGTCTCAACAAAATTAATGAAATCTGACCTAGTTGATAGAACTAAAGTCTCCATAAGAGTGAACTGCACATTTACCTCTCACAGGGAACTTGCTAACAGAGTCTTTATCTCATGGCAATGATTTATGAGAGGAAATCTTACATAAACAATCTACACCTCAGTGACAGAATCTGGTCAAACCAAGCAGACTCACCTTGCAGGAAAAACTTATAAGTCTTCAGCGGCTTTACGCAGAAAGTAAAAATTGAGATCAGATAAATATGAGACCAAAGCATGATTTATAGATAAAAAGTTTGATAAAGCTTTTATACTATGACATTTGGGATGCTGAATATACTTAAAATTGCTGCCATGGTCAGTACTATTTAGTCATCGTCAAAACTATTGAATCAGATAGGCTAATCACACTTTTGTTATTCCCCTGGGCTTTGCTTCCTTGAGGAACTTTGTCCTGTCAAGGACAAATCACATTACATTGCTTGCCATTGTAACCAGACTCAGCACTGTCATGATTTCTGTTCCTAATATCTGCCAAGAGTAGTATAGAGAACACTAGGGAAAAAATAGATAACAAAAAAGATTCCTCTAAAAATTAAACATCTTTATTATTTTAAAACAATATACTGGTAAAAGTTATTAATACATTTCCCTTACTGCGCAGAGAAATGACCTCCTCCCAAATGTCCATGCCCTAATCCCTGGAACTTGTGACTATGTTACACAGCAATGGGACCTGACAGATGCTATTAAGGTTAAAGATCTTCTGCTGGAGAGATTATTTTGCATTATTTGGGTGGTTATCTATCTAATTACATGAGTCCTTGAAAACAGGAATCTTCTTTTGGCTCCAGTCAGAGAAAGAAATGTGATAAAGGAAGAAGAGTCACAAGGACGTAACATTGTTGGCTTTGAACCAGAAGGAAGGGAGTTGCCTGCCAAAGAATGAGTGTGGCCTCCAGAAACTGGAAATGGCAAGGAAACATTCTTGCTAGACCCTCCAGAGAAAAACTCAGCCCTTCTAATACTTTGATGTTAGCTCAATAATACCCATGTCTGACTTCCAACCTGCAATAATGTAAGGTAAAGAAGCTGTGTTGTTTCTGACACTAGCTTTGTGGTAACTTGTTACAAGAGCAATATAAAACTACTGTAATCATTAATGAGAAATTTGCAAACACTACTCAACTAGAGTGAAAAATAGTTCTTTCAGCAGAGGAGTTAGAGATAGTATAAAAAATAAGGAGTCATGAAAGCAAGCCAATTATTGCTCCCATCTGTCCTCCCATCCCCACCAATACCTATTTCAACACCTCCATTAGGTTAATTGCCCTCTCGGGACATTTAAAACTTAGAGAGAAGTAAGTACAGCAGGGAATGCCTGAGCTATGGGATCCAATAAATCTGGTTTTAAATTCTTACTTTGTCACAGCAAAGACTTATGATACTGAGAAAAGCATTTAAAGAGCCTGATTCTCAGTTTCTTTATCTCTGTGTTAAAGATAATTATGTCAAAAGGGTTCAAAATAATCAAATCAGTGAATGTTTAAACAATCACCAATACATACTACATCCTGACTGAATTTTAGCTGTTTATTATCATTGTCACCTTTTCTGGGGCATTACATAAACCATAGAGGAATTACATGCCTAGTCTAAAATTCACATCAAGAAACACAAGGTGAGGACTTCATTTCAAGGCTTCTAGCCTTTAATTAATTTTTCTCACTATTCCTGCAACCTTCATCAATCAAAAGATGGCTTATTATATGAGAGAGTTCCTCAAATCATCATTTTAAATATAAAGATGGAAATAACATTTTAGACACATTTCTATGTTCTTATTAAAGAAAGATTTTAATATCATCCATACAGTCTGGGTTCTCAGAAAACTATGGAAAGTAATGTCTAAAACACTGTTCATTACTACTGTCAAATATATAAATCACCATCATTTATGGATCATAATGAAGTCCTGAATGACTCACTGTTAAACTGTACATCACACCTGCACTATCCCAGTTTGGGCACCCTAGAAGCACAGCATAAAATGGGGGTTCTTATGAAACTGATTTATTGGAGCAGTGCTCTCAGGAGAAGTGAAGAGCGGCAAGTAAAATGGGGTGTAGGGAGAAAGCTAGTCAGAGAGGTGGCCTGTCCTGGAGACAGGTTTTAGCCTGGTCCCCTTAGGGGTCATGTGGCATGAATTACACCACAGAGCTGGGCTCACCTTGAGGCACGGAGGGTCATCTGTGTGCCCCTGGGTCAGTTAGTCAAAGGGGCACATGCAAGCTATTAAAAGTGAGTGCACCAGGATGACAGAATGGGGACAGCCACAACAGCATGCACTATAAAGGATGATCCCAAAAATGTGGACGAGAACTAGATCTTAAATTACAAGGTTAAATTACAAATCTCTGGAGCAGGCATCAGTTTTAACTCCTACTTTTCCTGGAAGAATACAAATGCATCAATCTTGCAGATGAGCAGTTGCAAAGTCTGGGCTAGAGTTGTGGGCAGACCTTTGAGGAAGGACAGCCTTAGAACAAGCCTGCATATAATTTAGTGAAATATGCACTAATAATTATGACAAAAATATTATATCACTAATTGTGATAGAATACTGGATACATGCTCCAACAGGATATAATAATATTTCATAGCAATTTACAAATCATTACACCCTGGTCAATGTAGGGTTGATTCTAAAATTGCCTTTTAGCAAATTTGTATACAAAGATAGTTCTAGAACTATTATGTATCAGTTTTCATCTTTGTCATACTGAATATGTACATCCAATAATGAACCAGGTGTCCCACAAAAATCCTGAAGGATGGCCCCTTTAACAGCACACCTGATTATTCAGCAATATAAAACCCAAATGACCACAGCAATGAATGTCAATATTACTCAATTACCTCCTTCCTGAAAAGAAAGATTAAAAGGGAGAAGAGACTTTAATCATCACAGATAGGTTTGCAGCTTGTTTTTTAAGAGATAACTTCTATTTGATATATAATGTAATCTCTCTCAAAGAAACTGCCACTGTTCACCATTTTTGTTTTTCTGTCTTTAAAATCTTCCAGATTCTCATCAACACTTAGATTTCTAGAAACAATATGAACTTGTCTTTATCTATGGATAAACCTTAAAATGTTCTTTTACTATATAGTGTTTGGTTTTTTTTTATTTGCTCAAAGAGAATATTCTAAATGAATTTTTCTAAGGGTTAGTTAGCATCATCTACGGAGAATTATAAAAATATAATTAAAATATGTGATGTTCACTCTTTTAAAAATCTTTGCTTTTCAATAGGTTAGAATTAATAAATGTAAATTTAGAACTGAATCAATTCTAAAATAAATAACTGACTCATCATTGATCTTCAAAAATAACTTCACTTTTACATGTAAATTCATAAGCCACAAATATTAATTTGCTGACTTACACATTAAAGCAAATCCCAGTGTGTTGCATAACCTGTTTCCAGATTGGAACATTGGCAAATAAACACTGCATTTTCTACCACACAGCTAGATTCTAAAATCAACCTGTAGAACAACTGAGGGAGTTGTTTAATAGCATCAAGAGTGCAAGACCTGTCCCCGGAGTCTCCCTAATGAATCATCTCATCTCATATCCTTTGTCAAAACCATAAATGAATTAAGTGTTTGGCTTGCTGGTAAGTGGGATGCACCAAAAGTAATTGAATGAGATAATCGAAAATTTGTTAAACCTGTCACTGCACATCATTATCAGCTTCCATTTCAACACAGCACAATTAGCTTATAATAGGTATAGTTGCATCAAGTCCATGTTCAGGTTCAGTGAGTAATGCACCCTCTTTAATAAATTAAATTAGACTCCAAGTAGATGAACAGAATAAAGGTTGCACACGTAAGTGGTGTAAATAAGGCAAAACATGGGATTCACGGTATGCTAAACCTGTTCCCTGAAGCCATGTGGGCTAAATGGCTTTTGTTACTGCCTTTTAACTATCAGATATGTCATAGATCAGGCCAGTGCCTAAAAAGGCCCCTGGCTTATGATTAATATGTTAAAAGTAAATAATCAGATGGGCAACCATTAATAATATACATTATATTCTTCCCCTTGCCACATAAGACTACAGAAAAGTACAAGAGAGGAAGACTAACAAACTCCATTGTACCTTAAATTTTAGAGGAGAAGGCTTTGAGAAAAGAATACCCTATCATGCTATCTCAGCTAGTTAGTATTTTTAATTAAAAAGTATGATTATACTCACAACAAAAAATTTTACTACAGGGTTTATGCAATAGTGGAAATAATTTGAAATAATTGGTGAGCATATGTTCATTTGCAAGAAAATTAAAGTTATATTGGTTAATATTGGTGTGTATATATACACACTTCAAGAGTTTTAGGTAAAGATATGTAAAATTGCCATAAATATTATTAAATAAAACCTAACAAGCAGATGCTTGTGTAAGTCAGGAATAAATGCAAGACAACTGTGTGAATGCCAGCTATCTTGCAGTTTACAACACCCTACAAAGTCTGAACATTTAATATCTGTTGATCAAGGGGTTATCCAAATTTCAGATTATGTACATAGAATATACAAACTTAGACTGTTTTGACCTAAAAATTTGATTAATTTAAAACTAAAGGTAAACTTTATCAGTGGGCCCAAATGTTCATATTCCTTACCAAGGTCAACTCCCAGAGCCATGGTATCTGAAAACTCAAATAATCAGAATGTTTTGTGGTCAGTGTGTCATGAGAATCAAAGATGCTTATGGTCTTAATGAATATTTTGTTTTATTTAAGCTAAGTTAAAAGTGGATTAGTCTCTCTAAGTTTCTTGAAACTAGATTGCTTATCTATTTTAGATAACATGTGTGGGAAAATATTAAATATCGACAAGTTTTATTTCCCCAGCTGCCTCCACCACTATTGTAAAGATTTTTGTATATTTCTGTCATTTCAGCATATTTTCATCATGTCACGCATTATAGGATTTTCAGTAATTGCCTTCTATGCTGATCCTGCCCTGTGCCGAATAGCAAGCCTCCTTAATTTCAACAGTAATGTCTACAAATCTCAGTACAGAACTAACTGCTTCTGAGAAATCTTCAGACAGGTAGCCAGCCTCACCCTCCTGGGTCTTACAGCTTGCAATAAAAAGCATGATGGCTCTTGGTAAATGTCCTAGTATTTTCCTGATTTGTACTTTAGGCATGTTTTGAAGCCTTCAAGTTAGAATTGAACTGATAAATCCATGGCCTATTGACTTTGAAATTAATTTTCTTTTTTACCTATTAATAAAAAAATTTATTTTTGTTTGGGATTTTGCCCTGAATAGTTTATATGGAAGGTAAAAAATATTCTTGTTACTGGGAAGTTTGATTCAAAACCTATCATACTTATATATAACAGTGCCTCCTATTTTTTATTTGAAGTTTTCCCCTTGCAATTTGAAAGGTAAACAAATGTCTAAGGGAAAACCATTACTTCAGGGCTATGAGTCCACCTGTAATCTCATCTGCTCTGTGCTTGTCTGTGGTTTACTGCTGGTTAGATATCTATTTCCCAGGGATGCCTTCACTGGCATCTTTACATGGCTATAACATGTTGGGAGTGTAGGGTGACTTTATGGCCAAAGGGAACTCCAGTAGCTGTGGATTCTTTTTCACCTGTATAAAAACAAAATCAGCAACTAAAAGCTATTTGGAACTTTCTAAAGTATAGGCTTTTTAAAGTCAAAGATTCTGTATTTGAGTAAACTACATAATCTTAGTTCTACCACTGAGTGAAAAAAAATATTGGTGAGCATCCTGCCATTACCTGAATATTTCAAAATGTTTTAAACATCTAAATATTTGACACTATTATCATGTAAGTGTCTGCTGTGTCTATGGAATTCTCTGGGTAGAGAATGCAAAATGAATAGAAGATGGGTCCTACACTGGAGAATTTACAACTTAATTAAGATGTACATGTATGAAACAAAAAGCTGATGAATGAAGCCATTTATACATTAGTTCTAGGTGGTATGGCTTAAAGTCAGGCTGAGTGGTATAACAATTACAGAGTACAAATGTATACCTTCATACAACTACACATGCCTTCATCACAAAAACAAAAACACTCTAGACTACCACACAGACCACAAAACAGTGTAAGAAAAGAGAAGTACTCTAACAGGAAACTCAAGCCAGTCAATGTTCCTCAGTCTTTAGCACTGGAAGAAAACACTTGTATTGTGAGTGAGGTTGAATGAACTCAAAAGAGACTGTCAGCTCACAACACATATAAAACCAGCATTTTGATCTCCCAGCAAGCCAGGTTTGAACAGTTTTGAGACAAAAATGTATGATGGCTTTAATCACCTCCAGTTTTTTTCCAATTATTTTTTATTTAGCTTTTCCTTTATTTTTTAAACTTTTTTTCTTTATTGTATTTTTCTATTACCACTTATTCCCCTTAAACCTCCTTTCCCCACACAATCACCACACTGTTGTCTGTGTCCATGAGTTCTTTTCCTTATCGCTCATTCCTTCCAACCCCTAACCTCCCCAGCCTCAGAACTGTCAGCCTGTTCTCCATCTATGAGTCTGTCTCTGTTTTTGCTTGTTAGTTCAGTTTGTTCATTAGACTCCACATATGAGTGAAATCATATGGTATTTTTTTTTTCTCTGACTGGCTTATCTTACTTAACATAATGTTATCCAGATCCATCCACGCTATTGCAAAGGGTAAAATTTTCCTCTTTTTTTATGGCCAAGTAATATTCTTTAGAGTAACTATACCATAGTTGTTTTATACACTGATCTACTGATGGACACTTGGGGTGCTTCCTGATCTGAGTTATAGTAAATAATGCTGCAATGAGTATGTTCTTATGTTCTTTAGAATTAGTGTTTTGAGTTTCTTTGGATAACTTCCCAGTAGTGGAATTGCTGGGTCGTAAGGCAGTTCTATTTTTAATTTTTTGAGGTATCTCCATACTGCTTTCCACAGTGGTTGCACCAATCTGCATTCCCACTAACAGTGCAAAAGGGTTCCCCTTTCTCCACACCCTTGCCAGTACTTGGTATCTGTTGATTTATTGAAGATAGGAATTCTGACAGGTGTGAAGTCATATCTCATTGTGGTTTTAATTTGCATTTCTCTGATGATTAGTGATGTTGAACATCTTGTCAAGTGTCCATTGGCCATCTGTAAGACCTATACTTGGAAATTATAAGACATCAAAGAAATAAATTGAAGATACAAATAAATGGAAGCATACACCATGTTGATGAATAGGAAGAATTAACATCATTAAAATGTCCATACTACCCAAAGCAATCTATAGACTCAATGCAATTCCTATCAAGATTCCAAAGATGTATTTCACATAACTAGAACAAATATTTCAAAAATTTATATGGAACCACAAAAGGCCCTGCATAGCAACAGCAATCCTGAGAAAGAAGAACAAAGTTGGAGGAATCATGTTACCTAATATTAAACAATACTACTAGGCCATAGAAATCAAAGCAGCCTGCTACTGGCCTAAAACAGACACACAATGAAACAGATCAATGAAACAGAATAGAGAGTCCAGAAATAAACTCACATGTTTATAGTCAGTATTTGACAGAGGAAGCAAAAACATACAATGGACTAAAGATAGTTTATTCAACAAATAGTGTTGGGAATATTGGACAGATAGGTGCAGAAAAATGAAACTAGACCATCTTCTTCCAGACACATAAAAATAATTTCAAAGTGGATCAATGACTTAAATGTGACATGAAACCATAAAATTCCTGGAAGAAAATATAGGCAGTAAAATCTCAGGCATTTCTTGCAGCAATATTTTTTTAGATATGTCCCCCACCAAGGAAAAAAAAAGAAAAAATAAATGGGGCTACCTCAGACTAAAAAGTTTTTGCATGGGAAAGGAAACCATCAACAGAATAAAAAGACAGCCCACTGAATAGAACATATTCACAGATGGTCTGATAAGGGGTTAATATTCAAAATTTATAAAGAACTTATAAAATTCAACACTAAAAAAAACAACCTCATTAATAAATGGGCAAAGAACCTGAATAGGCACTTCCCCAATTACTTTTTATGAAAATTTTATAAAACATAGTAAAATTGAAAAAACAAATTTTAAGTAAACACCCATATCCCAACCACTCTGTTAAGGATTCCACAATTAACACTTCTCTATATTTGCTTTAATATATATCCACTATCACCCCCTAGGCATCTATCCATTCATCTATATTTTGAATGCATTGCAAAATAACTTACAGGATTCAGTATACTTTCCACCTAACCACTTTAATGTGTGCGTGTGTGTGTGTATACACACACAAAATATATATATACACACATATAATTTATTTTAAAAAGTTAAGTGTAGTATGAAATGCACAAATCATAACAGTACTGTTTGATAAGTTTTGACAAATGCATAACCTGCATAACCTAAACTCCCATTTTTTAAAGATCCATTCTTGCTACTTCAGTATAGAATATCAAGAGGTAGAATATACCATCAGCTCAGAAAGTTTTTGCAAGTTCCTTCCCAATTAATCTGTACTCTTCCCAGAGACAATCATTGTTTTTTTCTTCTACCAAATATTACATTACTTGCTCTAGAAAACAATAAAAATACCATTATATAATATGAACAATTTGTTTAAGGCTTCTTTAACTCAGTATATTTTTGAGATTCATCCATGTTGTTTCATATCAATAGTGTTTTCTTGCCTTTTATTACTTAGTAGTATACCATCAAGTGAATATAACATATTTTTTTTATCTATGTACCTTTTGATGAACATTCTTTGTTTTCAGTTTGGGGCTATTATGAACACAATTTCTCAGAACATTCCTAGGCAAGCCTTTTTATGAACACGTTTTTATTTTCTTGGAGTGGAATTAATACAACATAGGATAGGTGAAAGTTTAGTTTTATAAGAAATGGTAAGGCTTTATTTCCAATGGGCCAATAATATTTTATACTGCCCCACAAAATGAGTGAGAGTTCCAGGTGCCCTACACCAAAATTTGGTATTATCCACTTTTAAAATTTTGAGGGACCATTCTAAAGAAGTTGTATTTCTTGGTGGTTTTAATTTGCATTGTCTAATGGTGGCATTAGTCTGGGTCGGAACAGGTGATAGAAACCACATGGTGGATTAAACAACTGAAGTTTAATATAAGAAATTATCAAACTACTGTATACATTATACATAATATACAAACTGTTATATACATTTATATATTATGTGTATATATAAACTATTATATATATATTATATATAATATATACCAAACTATTTATATATATAAAGCCTTGTGGTTTCCTAGTACTGAGAGGACCCAAGAAAGAACCAACCTGGAAATGGACTCCTTTCCAAAAGACTGAAGTTCAAACCTTGAAGAAGGTATGGGTTAGATCACTGGGAAGTGAAAAATTGCCAGGTTTGTCCAAGCTAAGGCTGGTCTGCAAAGCTGGACACACAAAGCAGTCCCCTGGAGTGTAAGTAGGGAGCAAGTGGTCAGCCCCTAGTACAAGGACAAGAAGATGAGTGAGAAGCTGGACCCCACACCACTCTTGCCCTGCTGTGACAGCAGCAGTAAAGCGGGACCTCTGAGTCTCTTGGGGTCACACTGGTGCCTGCAGAGGGAATCAGGGTCCTTGTGCCAGCAGGAGGTCTCTGGAGTGCTGGTTTCCTCATTGAGGGCAGTGGGGAGGTTCCCACCTGCCCTGGCTGAGGCTGCGAGGTCTCTGGATCCATGCTCTCTAGACCTGCAGTTGTGGCAGAACTCCTGTGAATGTCCTCCCAGCCACACCCCATGCATATTGCTGCACTAGGAAACTAGCAGGGAGAGGAGACATTTCTTCCTGCAACGTTCCTCTGGCGCCCTCCACTGAGAAGGTTTAACATTGCACACACTTTAAAGGATGAATACTTAAAAGGAACTCGATTACCACAGAGTGCATATTGAAGGTGAAATTTGGAGCTGAGTGGCCATAAATTGATAAATGACACAATGACCAATGATACTGTACACTTTTTTGTGTGATTTTTGTATATTGTCCTTTGGAAAGTGCCTGTCCAAACCATTTTTTAAGACATCCACTCAGCATCTTGATCTTGCTTCAGCTTTATCTGGATGCACAATAGCTTCAGCAGAGCAGCACCCTACATGCATTCTTCTGCATTCTGTTACATGATTTTGATTTTTACAAAGAATTGCTTCAGTAGACCCTGATATCTAACATCTACTAGAAAGCATTGCTTACTGTGAAAATATAGTTGGAGAAGGTTCTTAATATTATGAATAAAAAATAGTACCAATAAACATTAAAAAAGCAGCATAGTATGAGTAGAGCTGGCTTGGTAACTAGACTATGTATGTTGAAATACAGCTTTTACAGTGACTAGCTGTATGATTTTATGTAATTGCTTAAGGTCATTCTGTCTCAGTATCCTCACCTGTAAAATAGGAGTAATCATAAATAGGCTATTAAATAGTGTGTAATAATTGTACCTCATAAGATTGTTGTAAGAAATAAATGAGTGAATATTTATAAAGTGCTTAGAATACTTTGGGGCACATAATAAGGCCCAATAGTGTTTAAATATATATGTTATATTTATATACTTATGTAAAATAGTTATTATACTATTAATAATATTTTTGGTATATAATAATATGTAAAATACTTCATATATAAAATTTCAAATTTGGATTAGCTAATAATACCAACTAATTTTTATTGGGCACTTTTCATATACCACGTACTGTATTAACAACTTTGCATGTATTATCTCATTAAATGATCAAAAAACCAAATCTTAACAAACAAAGCAAAATCTTAGATAGTTTAAATTAGTTTTGTGTCTAAATAGTGGGTTCAGTTATAAAGTCCACTCCACACCTTCATGTCATTTTCACCTCAGCCAGCTCCACTAAGCAAATGAAAATTCTGGATGAAGAATAACCATATAAAGGAGAGCAAAATCTCTGTAACTATGAAACAAAAAGATAACTCAGAGTTACAGAGGTGAACCGAACTGAAGCCGAAAGGCACTTGGGGTAATTGAAGCTGTGACAGCCTTGTAGGACTGGACATTAGTTGTCTGCACTAAGCCAGGAGATGAAGCTCAGACCTGTATACAGGGGAGAATTGGATGTCAACTCTGCACAGAAACCCAGGAACCAAAATGGGCTGTCAAGCCATGAACTGGAGGTGAGGCAGCTCCACTCACTGGCTCTAGGAAATGACAAAGAAGCTAAGCGGTTCACCAGGTGCCATGGTTAGAAGAAAGAGTGGAATACAAGCCCCCTTGTACAGTAGAATACAAGCCCCACCTTATACCTTCTGTTGATATTGGATCTGAAATTACAGTACTCAGATGGAAACCCCATTACATACAATGAATAAAATGCATATTTCCCAGCAGATGAAAATAAAACTTTTGCACAGGAATGTGCAATGTGCTCTAAAATCCAGAGCACATTGCACAGGAATGTGCAATGTGCTCTACAATCCAGAGCACATTGAACAATAATCAAAGAAGGCATGCTAAACCTATATTCACAGGAAAGCCCACACACTTCACAAGAACAAAAATTACTATGAGAGGAAACAAAAACAACCACCTGGAGAAATCAAACTTCAAGAAATGCAATAATAGGATAAAATTAAAGAAACATTTAAGTGAATACATTAAAGTAATCAGAGACATAAAACTAAGTTCACAAGAACAGGAAATTACAATAAAAAGCAAAACAAAACAAAAACAAAAAACTAAACTACACCAAAAACAAACAAACAAAGACAGATTTCTGATTTACCCAATTTGCCATAACACATAACAAAGATATTCAGCATTTGAACTCTGGCAATCTAATCCATAACTACTACATGTCCTGTCTCTCAAAACAGAGAAAGAAAGACAGTGTCAAATATAGGTTTCCTTGGAAAAGAATGGGAAACTGGAAACTTTGGCAGGAAAAGTTCTGTGAAATCCTCACAATGAACTCTTTTTCATTTTCCACAGTTTTCTGCCTCTACACACACCATAAAGGCAAAATAACTCAATCTTGGGTTTATTGATAAAAGAAAAGCCACTGAGGATATTTTTATCTTCCCTGAATTCCTTCTCACTGTCTTCTATTTTTCTACCTATTGTCTTCAACTCACCTCCCATTTCTGATGAATATTACTTTGGGATGACTTGTCCAAACCCTCTTCATCCTTTATTCTTTTTCTTTTTATTCAACTTCCTGTCTCCATGATTAGCCTCTTGCATGTGCCCAGTATGCATTCAGCAGGGTAAAGAATGTTTGTAAGTCTAACACATATAGCAACTGCATTATAAGTATTTGAGAAATTATCACTATTTTGCATAATATGTACTACAAAAATTTAATATTTAAAAGAGAGATGATGGAATCAAAGGAATAAATGCTAAAACCAGGGAACACTGTGACATGTCCTGTGCTCAGTCTGCCATGACAGTAACTTCATGAATGCTTTATAATGAAGAACAGACTGAAGAATGACCCAAATAAAAATTTAATTTTATTTCATGTTAAGTCTATTGAGTAAGTATTATGTCTAGTCTTTAAGGAGGTTAAAATAGTGTTTTCAATCATTCACAAAAGAATAATGTGTATACTAGTATGTAAATCATTCCATAGATCTTTTCTGTGGCACTCAAGGAGTTTCAAATATAGCCTGTATAAAATAAGGCTTTTATTGTTCATAAAGTCACAAAACAATAAGCAGGGGTAGTTCAGGAAAAATATTCATTACTGAGAGACATTGGAAATGCATTTATGGAAGAATTGATCAAAGAGTCAAAACTGGCATTTTTCGGTGGAATTGCTGTGTTTCTCCCATTAAACTTGTAATGACTCAGATCTGAAGTGCATATAATTCATGGATCACTGCTGCAATATTGTGTCAACATGTACTTGGGGAGTCTTCAGTGTATGGATCACTGCAGTGATAGACTGTAGTGGCCCCTTGTTGATCAAATTAATACATAGCATATAGAGCAATAATAGAGGGGCTATTGATAAGAAACTCCACAGCCCGTGCTTTAAAAAATTGCTGACAAACCGTTAACATTATCAGCAGTAGAATTAACAAAAAGGAACTACCTGCTAAGATATTTTAGGAAAAAAATATTCATAAAAAAAGCTTTCTCCAATTTCACCCTGTGCTTAGATGATCCTTTTATTTGAACATTGAGTTATTCCTAAACTTTATCTTTTATAGGGTATATTGAACTCTCTCATTTTTCTGGCCATTTGTATGGGCAATCTTCTGAGACTTTTTTAATAGGTAAAAAGTTATTGATTTGAGGCTGGATAATTAGGAAAATCTACTAAATTAGACAATTCCAAGATGACTGTAGTTGGTAAGTTAAGTTTGATGCCTGCTTTCCTCCCCCAGGCAATAGCAAGATGTGGTAGTTTACATTATTCAGGAATTTCTGTTGGCATATTATGATTATTGATAAATATTACTGAGCACCCTCCTCTTCACAAGAAAATCCAAGAAGCTATTTGATCATTTGTGTGGATTATTTTAATTCTTCACTGAACAAGTTCAAACTGTTCTCAATTGACAGATATTCTAAAAGAAAATTTTACATTACAGTGGAACCACAGTTCTCGAACTTAATTTGTCTGGAAGGCTGTTCAAGAAGCAATTTGTTTGGAAACCAAGTCACACAGGTGAGTGATCCTAGTATCAGCATAAAAGGGTTGTCAGGTTGAAAAGTGAAGTTTTGTGCCACAACAGAGACATTTTTTTCCATGAACAACCTGGTCGAGAACTGAATTGTTCAAGATGGCAGACATTTCAGAACCGAGGTTTGACTGTATTTAAAATACCAACCAATAATAGCTATAAAGAAATGTATGTACAAAATGATGTATAAAAATCACTCTTCCCATTTGTTTTTTCACTTCCATCTTATATCATCATGATTATAACACAAAATCTAAGGAGTAAAAACTGTGGTACATCATTGCAATGAAATAGTACTCATAAATGAAAAAGAAACTAACAAGTGATTCACACAATATGGTATATGGATCTGAAATGAAATTTTAAATCAAAGAATCAGACACAAAAGGCTACATAGTTTACAATCTTCTTTATATGACATTCTGTAAAGGCAAGACTATAAAGGATGGAAATGAGGTTAGTGGTTGCTAGAGACTGGAAGTGGGGAGAGGGGTAGAGATAAAAAGAGATATCTCGTTTGATACATGAGAAACAATTTTGACTAGTGGAACAATTCTGTACATTATTCTGAAGGTGGAAATATAACTATGCATTTGTCAAAAACTATCAACCTGTACAAAAAGACCAATAAATACACTTGGCACACATTATTTAAACAAGTGATCGATAGTAACACCACCAGTAACAAGACATCTCTACATCATGCATGCCCAATATAATGTGCTGAGAAGTGCTGTTGTTACTAAAAATCCATAACTTTAATCCAATTGTTAACAAACATTAGATAAATACAAATCGAGATACATTCTGTCAACTACTGAGCAGTACTTTTAAAAGTACTGATGAAAAGCAAGAAAAGGTAGAACTATCACAGACCGAGGAACTGAGGAGACATAACAACTAAATGCAATGCTGGATCTTGTATTGGACCCTGCAACAAAATGAAACATCAGTGTATAAATGGTAAAAGCCAAGAAAAGTCTGTAGATTAGTAGTTAGTATTGTACCAATATTAATTTCCAAGTTTTGATTATTTTACCATAGTTATGTAAGATGTTAGCATTACTGGGAGGAAAAAAAAACTATGATGAATATAATGAAACTCTAATATTTTTGTAACTCTTCTGTAAGTCTAAAATAAATCAAAGAGAAACAGCTTCTGAGATCCCATGAAGTTCACTGTAGAGGCTGTATTCAGGTGTACATCAGGTTACCAGGCAGCCAGGCGAAAACCAACAATCACAGAAGTATGACATCGATTTCATGTAATAATAAAAAGAAGTTAATGTTATTCGGATGACATGCTGTTTCACTCTATCTCTTCCTTCAAGATTTCAGAATTAAAATCCAGTTTCTGCTTTACGTTTCTGAAAGGAACAAAAGGAGTCAACTGCAGCAGTTGTTCATTGCTGTAGTTTTAATCTCGGCATTATGTGATTAGTGGCCTTTTGACACACATAAATCATAGTCTACAATTGACCCTCCTCAAATTATTACTCTCAAGGTCTAGTCCATGACTCCATTCCTGAAGGGAATCATGAATTCATAGAATATGCAAAATATGGGAGAGTTTAGAGAGATGTTTTGACTCAGAAGTTGCCGACTGTTTGATTTCAGCTTTCTCGAAGATGGGTGACAACTGCCTAGGAGACAAGAAGGAAGTCCTGTGAATGTTATGCAATGCTCTACTGAAGAGTTAATTTTTATTCAAATGTACAGTATTACTGTTTTAACAAGGTTCATTCTGAGAAAAAAAAATCATACACTTTTAACATGAGTAGTTTCATTTCTGGTAAATTTACGGTCAATATAGATAGATTGCAGGGGAGAAAATAGATCAAAAAAACAAAGTAAGATTTAATTTCTACACATCTGGAGAAGAATTAGAATAGCAATTCCTTACATTGAGATGAGAACAGCCTTATGGACAAATGACTCAAAACAACAATCAAACAATTGTATTGTAATACATTGTAATTAGGAATATTTTTAAGACAAAACATTTGGGTTCATAAAAATAGACTACATCCTTGATGTAAATAGACTACTTGATTGTCTACACTAAGGGTGTCAAACTCATCTGCACTGGGGCCACATCAGCCTCACAGTGGCCTTCAAAGGACCGAATATAATTTCAACTCCTTAACAGTTAAGGAGTAGTTACATTTATACAGTCCTAAGATTATTTTGGCCTTTGAAGGCCACTGTGAGGTTGATGTGGCCCCTGGTGAAAGTGAGTTTGACACCCTTGGTCTACAAAATCACATACACTTGACTTGGAATCCCAGATTAGTCGGAAGCTGTTGATGCCTGCTGTGATCTAGAGAAATGTATTTGATCTATCTGAGCTCAGGTTTTTCATCCCTAAAACAGATGCTACATTAGAGCAGAGATTTTGTCTCCCTTGTTCACTGACATTTTTCTGGTGCCTACAGAAGTTCCTGGATTATAGTAACCACTCAGACATATAGTAGATGGAATTTATAAAATGGTAGCATAGTGCCTAGTAAATAGATGTATAATAATGCTTGTTGTTAATTATGGTGATGGTGGTGGTGGTGTCATGGTTTGGGGCATAAACAAAATATTAAAACACTATTACCAGTTACACTGATACAGCAAGCCATTCAAATAGGAAGATAGTTTAAATGTATCCCTAGGTAAAGAGTAGTTAGTGCCTTTTAAGTGATTATAGGCAAAAAACTATTTTTAATTTTTTTTTATTTTAATTATTGCTCAAGTACAGTTTTCTGTCTTTTACTCCCATCCCAGCCCACCCACCCATCCCTCCCCACCTCCCTCCCATTTCCACCCTCCCTATTTTTTGTCCATGTGTCCTTTATACTTGTTCCTATAAAACGTTCCCCTTTTCCCTGAAATTCTCTTCCCTCTCTGCTCTGGTCATTGTCAACCTGTTCTCTATTTCAGTGTCTTTGGTTATATTTGGAGGCAGATTCCGGCCAGCAGTATCCGAGGCTGCTGCAGATATGTGAGATACAAGAGACATACACACAGACTACTGAGTCCTGTGCAGGAATAGGGACGGCATGGCTACCCTCTCAAGGGGAGGGTGCTTCAGAGTGGCTTGGCCACTCTCTCAAAGGAGAGTGCCCTGCACCTCTGCCTGAGCAGGCTTTTATTAGGTAGTTTTGGGGTAGGAATATGGATACAGTTATTAACCATTGTCTAGTAGTGAGGATCAAACAGATAGATAAGATTCAAAGGGCTCACACTGAGTTGGGGTCTTATGACCTAAAAACTACAGAACTTAAGAGGCTAAGTTCATTACCTGCCCTGCCCTTCATAATCTAATTAAGAGCATCCTCAGCAAAGCAGGTTTCACAGGATTTTACATATTCTTTTTTCAGGCCTGATTACCCTGGGAAGTCCGCTCTCCCCAGTGTGGAATGCACCACCCCTTTTTATTGTTACAGGCTTGAGTTGGGCAGAGGAGACAAAGGCAGCCAGGAGATTTGGATATCTCGCAGAGAGAATGAGGACTCAGGCTTTGTCAAGGCCAAGGGGCGGGGATCAATTGATCACCCCCTCTTTTCCACAGCCCCCTGAGTCTCTCCCGAGGACCTTCCCACGTGATTGTGCCTGGCTTAGATCCATCCTCCTCTGAGGAATATTACCCGTCTTTGGCTAACTGACCAAGAAATGTGGGCCAGGCAAGGAGCAGGCAGTGCTCCTGCCAGGGGGATAAGCTTGTCTCCTTAGTGTCTCCTGATCCAGAGGTCTCCTACTCAGACTTAGCCACAGGGGGTTACAGTTCCTGAAACCAGGCAGGGCGGTTCCCAACAATATTTTGCTTGTTTGTTTGTTTTGTTGTTTAGGTTCCTGTTAAAGGTGAGATCATATGGTATTTGTCCCTCACTGCCTGGCTTGTTTCACTTAGCATAATGCTTTCCAGTTCCATACATGCTGTTGCAATGGGTAGAAGCTCCTGCTTTCTTTATGCTGCATAGAATTCCATTGTGTAAATGTACCATAGTTTTTTGATCCATTCATTTACTGATGGGCATCTAGGTTGCTTCCAACACTTGGCTATTGTAAGTTGTGCTGCTATGAACATTGGGGTGCATGGGTTCTTTTGGATTGGTGTTTCAGGGTTCTTAGGATATAATCCTAGCAGTAGAATTGCTGGGTCAAAAGGCAAATCCATTTTTAGTTTTCTGAGAAAATTCCATATTTTTTACATAGTGGTCGTACCAGTCTGCAATCCCACCAAAAGTGCAAACACTTCAAAAATTTATATGGAACCATAAATGACCCCAAATAGCTGCCACAATTTTAAGAAAGAAGAGCAAAGTAGGAAGGATCACAATACCTGATACCAAACTCTATTACAAGGCAACTGTAATCAAAACAGCCTGTACTGGCATAAAAACAGGCACATGGACCAATGGAACAGAACAGAGAGCCCAGAAATAAACCCAAGTCTCTACAGTCAATTAATATTTGACAAAGGGGGCAGCAACATAAAATGGAATAAAAATAGCCTCTTCAACAAATGGTGTTGGGAGAACTGGATAGCTACGTGCAAAAAAATGAAACTTGAGCACCAACTTACACCATACACAAAAATAAATTCAAGGTGGATAAAAGATTAAATATAAGCTGTGATACCACTAAAGTCTGAGAGCAAAAAAAAAATTTAAGTTATCTCTCTACTTAGACATGGAAGGCTGTAAAGAAGGAATTACAAATAATTTATCCTCACTTATTCATTCAAACTCATTACCATTCATTACCAAAATAATGTTTTACCATTTTAAGATTTGTATTAAAAAAGAGGTAAATGGGGAGGATTTAGAGAAATATAAGAAGATATGCATAAATCTAAAACTTCATACTAAATTAAAATATAATATTATTTCTCACTGCCTAGGTTCTATTGTCTAGATTCATAAAAATAATATTCCCCCAATTTTTATTAGGCATTTGACTTGAAATGGCTTTCTATTTCTGCCTGCTTAAGTTTTATTCTAAGTAGTTTGGAGTGTTTCAGTCTTAGAGGTGAGAGTGAGAGTTTAATTGTGTAGGGTAGCCAAATATGTCACTCAAAATATGCCCCTTTGGCATAAAGATTATTTTGAGCTAAAGGCAATTGAGAAGCAGGTATAAGAAAAGCTTTACCTGCCGTCCCTCTATCAGCCTACAGGCAGAACATAAATTTACAAAGTTGCCCCCAACCACCACCAGGAAGGGCAAAGACTAGTCACCTGAGACAACTTCCAACCCTCACCCGAGGAACCTGCATAACAAACTTTACTAATCAGTCTTCATCTCCCATTAGTTTCTCTTATTGCTTTTCTACAACTTGTTGACCTAAGACACTTCATCTTTTTCCTTTGTTATCTCACTTCTCTAAAAATGCATTTTTCCTTGTCTGAGATGCCATAGAAACCCAAATTCTAACCTCTCCTTTGGATTACTCATCTCTGAATACTCCCATGTGTAGACAGAATGCTAACAAATTTTTGTTTTTCTCTCATCAGTTTGTCTTTCCCAGTCTGATTTACAGGGACCCAGTTGAAGAACCCAGGAAGATAATAGGAAAATATTTTTTTCCTCCCCTACAACTGCTTTAGGAATGAAAGGTCTCCAAGTTGCTTGGCTATTCTCCAAAGGTGGTGTGTATATGCATTGTGCTCATCTTAGCCTCCTGTTTAGCTACACTTTCACTGCTGGGGAGGCCCAGAGGAAGTTGATAGTGATCAAATTGAGACATTCATTGAAAACAATCAATGTTATATCATGAGGGAGACAGACAACATACTCCAAATATCCAAATCAATAAAGTTATTAATGAAAATGAAAACTGTGTCTTTTATTTTACTAAATGAAATTTTTGGCCAACCCAATGTTTTTTTTAAATTAGTTGGTCTACAAAATGAGGTTTTCATCCTTAAAAGTCAGGACAATGTGGGTCTAGCACAATTCATCATATTCAATGAGCCTCGCCTTCATCTCAAAAGACTAACCAGAAACTGAAGTTTCCAGGAATAGTCCATGGATCCTGCTTATCTCTGGAGATAAATACATATTATTAAGGTCTTATTATTAAGTCCAATCTTCTCCCACTAACTATTCTATGAACTGAAAATGACATCAATGGCTAATCAGCCTACAGGGATCTGAGTAAGCCCGTTTTTCTCCATGCCTATTTGGCTTTCTTGCTGGCTGAGCTTTTGTAACCCTGTGAAAAATGGCTATTTGATCTAAAAATGTGTTTCATTTCTAGGTAATGGACTATGTCAACTTCCATTTCTTATGGAATTCTCAGAGCACAGTCCAACATTGCAAGACATTTCTTACATTCTTATTAGTTTGTTCTTTCCTACCACACACTTTAATGCAATTGACATCCCAATCATTACTTATGTCCCTTGACTTCAGCAATTGGGTTTTCAATTTCTATGGGTTTCTTTCTATGAAGCACAGACACTTGCTTTAGAACAGTCATTTAGTTTTCCACTCATGTAGCTAGCTATGAAGGAAGGAACTGCACCTATTTCCTGAGGTACTCTCAGTAAGTGAATTTGGCTCAACCTTCCCCAGCTTTTAGTTATATCATTAGTATTTGAGAATGCAGTAATGACACCTATTAGTATTTTATATAATGGAAGCACCCTTACTCTCTCTTTGATGCTGAGAGTATTAAAACTGGGTTCCAAAACTGTAATTATAAATTCCCTAGCCCTGGCTGGCGTAGCTCAGTGGATTGAGCGCGGGCTGGGAACCAAAGTGTCCCAGGTTCGATTCCCAGCCAGGGTACATTCCTGGGTTGCAGGCCATAACCCCCAGCAACCATACATTGATGTTTCTCTCTCTGTTTCTTCCTCTCTCTCTCTCTCTCTCTCTCTCCCTCTCTCTCTCTCTCCCTCCCTCCCTCTCTCCATCCCTCCCTCCCTCCCTCCCTCCTTTCCCTCTCTAAAAATAAATAAATAAAATATTTTTAAAAAAGAAAAGAAAATCAAGAGAGGCATTAGGGGCGTTCTGCCTCTTAGGAAAAAAAAAAGTGAAAAAAAATTCCCTCAGAAAAGTTAGATTAAAACTCATATTATTGTCATATTGATTTAATAGTATACCATTTTAAAATGAATATGTATATTATTAATTAATTAATCTGATAAAAACTATAGCATTTTTATCCCCATTAGAATCCTTTGGTTAGAAGTGACTCCCACTGAAGTGACTCCAAATGATGATACCTGATGTGTCAATATTCCTAGTGTTTGAATGGAAATTAGACTCAAAATTTTTATTTTTTAAATGCCAAAATAAAAGTATCTTCTCTGGAGGCCACAGAGCTACAACATCATGCAGACACTGTTTAGCTACACTTTCACTGCTGGGGAGGCCCAGAGGAAGTTTATAGTGATCAAATTGAGACATTCATTGAAAACAATCAATGTTATACCATGAGAGAGACAGCCAACATACTCCAAATATCCAAATCAATGAAGTTATTAATGAAAATGAAAAGTGTGTCTTTTATTTTACTAAATGAAATTAGTGACCTAGCTCACTAGGAGATACAATAAAATTACTTCACTTTCTCCTTTTATTTATTTTGGAAAATTAATTGAATTTTAAAATTTCAATTTATCAGTCCTTATGTGGCAAAGATGTTATAGCCATTAGATGTTCCACACGCTATTTTTTTAATCCTCACCCAAGGACATGCTCAGAGAGGGGAAAGAAGGAGGAGAAAGAGAGGGAAACATTGATGTGAGACAGAAACATCAATTGGTCACCCCTAGCACACTGCCTGACCTGGAACCAAACCCACAACCCCTTGGTTCATGAGACAATACTCCAACCAACTGAACCACACCAGCTAGGGCCTAATTATTTTTAAAAGTGTTGATATTTTCTCAACTACCTAAAAATTAGATTAAAATGAAAGAGTTAAAATGCTTATCTTTCTGTATGTATTTCAAATATCAAATATAAAGTAAGAAATACATCTTGTATTAGAGCTCTCAGAGAAATACAATCTCTCAAAAAACAAAAAGATATATTCTGAGAACTTAGCTCACACAATTTTAGAGGCTTAGAAGTCTCATATTCTGCCACTTGCAAAATGGAGTCCCAAGAAAGCCAGTGGTATAAGTTAGGGTTTCTCTGAAGGCCCAAGGATGGGGGGCACCAATGGTATAAAAATCCTATTCCCAGGACAGGAGAGGATGAGAAGAGATATCCCAGCTCAACAG
Source organism: Phyllostomus discolor (assembly GCF_004126475.2). Taxonomy (NCBI): domain Eukaryota; kingdom Metazoa; phylum Chordata; class Mammalia; order Chiroptera; family Phyllostomidae; genus Phyllostomus; species Phyllostomus discolor. Next base: position 86,951,960 of record NC_040904.2, read on the forward strand.
AAGCAGAAAAAAGAGGTGAACTCTGCCTTTCTCTGCTTTTTATTCTATCTAGGCCTTCAAGAACTACATGATGCCAACTCAGATTGGGGAGGGGAATCTAATTTACTGAGTTCACCAAATCAAAAGCTAATCTTATCTGGAAACATCCTCACAGAGACAACATTTAATCCAGGTACCCTGTGACCACTCAAGTTGATATACACAATTCATCATCACGCTTCTAATGCTATAAATGAGTAAGCCAGGCTCCACTAATTAGTATTTCTCTCAACACATTAGTGACAGCAATAGACCTAGGTACTGGGCTCCTGGTCCCTGGTTCATGTTCTTTAATATGTCACTTTGCTTCTGAAGTCTCCACTGGAGTGGGTACTTATTAACTTACACATTTACTTTAAATGACAATTTGAGTTTTTAAAACACAGACATTTCATACAGAAGCAAAGACTTGCAGGCAACCTCCAAATCCAACTTGTATCATAGGATTGCAAAAAATGTTGTTTATATAGAAATACAAAGATGAGATATAAAGAAAATAGGTTATCTTTGTCAAAACCATATGTTAGCAACTATCTGATACCAAAAATATGTTTCTTATGTTTGTTACAATTTACTATTCACAACGTATCTGTCCCAAGTTATTTCTTAATGCATGACTGGTTCCACATGACACAAATGCCCACCATCAGCTGCTTTCCCATTTCTGTACTATATATCCCCGTATCAGTGGTATGGCATCTGCATACAAAGGATATGTCTCAAAAGATAAGAATAAATAACAATTTCTCTTAGTCAACTACATTTCAAGTAGTATACTAAGTATTAATATAGACTATTTCATTTACTTCTCACCACAGTGTATGTAGTTTTCATTCCCTTAAAAAGATAAGAAAAGTAAACCCCAGTGCTATTTAGATCATATAATATTTAGTGGTAACAGTAGTAAAATGTTTTTATGCTTAATAAATCTAGTCAACTGTGGTAAGGCAACATAAATGAAATGAAGCCATTTAAAAATGACTATAAAAAAAGTGGGTCAAAAGAAAAGCCATTTGGAAATATTACATTAAGCAGATAAAAGTCTATAAAACTCTCACTTCAAGTTTTTAGAAATATGCATAGAAAAAAGAAAAGAAATTAAATGAAAATATAATAAATAATTCAACAAGACTTTCACAAGTAAATGTATTAGAGTGAGCAAACAGGGCATTTTTAAAAATTTCTGATTGATTTTTGTAATATAGATATACAGATAAAAATTCTGTTCTCTGTAGAACTTATATTCTGTGTTTATGAAGTAGAAGAATTAATATTGTTAAAATGTTTATACTACCCCAAGTAATCTATAGATTCAATACAATTGTTATCAAAATTTTAATGGCATTTTTCACAGAAATAAAACAGACATTCCTACATTTGTATGGAGTCACAAAACACCCTAAGTAGCTAAAGCAATCTTGAGAAAGAAGAATAGTCAGAGGTATCATTTTCCCTGGTTTCAAATTATTACCAAGTTATTGTAATCACAAAAGTATGGTATTGACATGGAAACAGACACATAGATCAATGGAAATAAGTTGATCTGGGAGATAAATTTCTGGGAGAACCCAGAAATAAATCCACATATCTATGGTTCAATTAATTTATGACAAAGAAGTCAAGAATACACAATGGGGAAAAGACAGGTTCTTCCGCAAATGATATTGTGAACATAGAATAGCTACATGCAAAAGAATTAAATTAGACTACTCTCTTACAACATACACAGCAATTACAGTAACAATTTAAATTCATGCTGTGAAACTCTAAAACTCCTAGAAGAAAACATGGCTGGTAAGCTCCTTGACATAAGTCTTGGTGACCAGTTTTGATCTGATTCCAAAATCAAAGGCAACAAAAGCAAAAACAAAAAAATACAACAATATCAAACTATAAAGTTTTGTACAACACAGAAAATTATCAACTAAATGAAAAAGCAGCCTAATGAATGAGAGAAAATATTTGCCCATCATAGATCTGATAAGGGGTTAATATCCAAAATATATAAAAATTCATACAACTCAACTGCAAAACAACCTCAAATAATCCAATTACTAATGGACAGAGGATCAGCATAGACATTTTTCCAAAGAAAATATACAGATGGTCAAGAGTTACATGAAAAGATTTCAACATCACTGATGATCAGGGAAATGCAAGTCAAAACCACAATGAGATATCACTTCACACCTTTGAGCATACTATTATCAAAAAAGACAAGAAATAACTAGTGTTGGAGAGGATGTGGAGAAAAAGGAACTCTCACGCACTGTTTGTCAAAATGTAACCAGTATGGAAAACAATATGGGATTTCCTCAAAAAAATAAACAGTAGAACTGTCATATGATTCAGCAATTCCACTTCTGTGTATTTATCCAAAGAAAATAAAAACACTGTTGTGAAAAAATATATTCATCCCCATGTCCACTGCAACAAGGAACACTGCCAGAATTTAAGAGGAAAGTTTTATAGATAAATCCAATCAAAGCTGGAAGTTTTAACACTATCAGTATTGATAGAAAAGGTAAACAAAAAAAAGCTAGAAAATTTATAGAAAATTGCAACAACAATACCAACAACAATGCACTAACTGACATTCACAGAACACTTCACCCAACAAGGGCAGAAAAATAATTGTGAAAAGTGTACATGAAAAGTTCAGCAAGGTAGGCCATATTTGTGCAATAAAATAAATCTTCAGTTATAACATGTTCAAAATATTTCACACCAAAATTTAATTTAAAATCAATAACAGTTTAGTAATTAATAACTGAGATATTGAAAAAGCTCCAAACATAAAAGAATTTAAAAATCTACCCTGCATTTTAATTTAATGAATCAAAAAAAAAAAAAGAAATAGGGCATTGGAACATATTTCTGATTTAATGATAATAAGAATACGGCATATCAAAATTCATAAAACAAAGGGTTTAAAAGAAAATTCGTGACTTTAAAAACTTACAGTGGAGAAGAAGAAAGGTTTAAATCAATGACTTAAATTATCCTTTTAGAAATTAGAAAAGAAGAACAAAATACACATAAAAGAAAATGAAATGATAAAAATAAAAACAGGCTTAATAAAATAGAAAACAAGAAAAGCCAGATTGGTCCAAAATTAAGAGAGAACACGTGAATTGATAAGTAAGGAAAAAAAGGGAATGCTACAACCGATACTAAAGACATTAAAATGATAAAATAATACACTTAACAACATGTGAAAATAAATTCAAGATCATGTATTAAATAGAAAAATAGAAAACACAACTTAGCAAAACTGAAATGTGGAAATTTGAAATGTGAATAGTCCTGTATCTATTGGAGAAAATAAAATTTTTATCTAAAGCCTCAAACCAGATGATTTCATTGACTGACTGATTTTATCAAATATTTCAGGAAGAAATATGTTAATCGTACATAACATTCTTCAGAACACAGAAGAGCACTCCCTAATTTATTTTCTGAGATCAGTATAATTCTGGTGCCCAAACCTGGCAAAATATTGCTATAAAAGAAAATCAGCCTTGGTTAGTGTGGCTCAGTGGATTGAGTGCTGGCCTGTGAACCAAAGGGTTACCAGTTTGATTCCCAGTCAGGGCACAAGCCTGGGTTGCAGGCCAGATCCCTGATTGTGGGTGTGTGAGAATCAACAACAACGCATTGATGTTTCTCTCCCTGTCTTTTCCCTCCCATCCCCACTCTCTAAAACAATAAATAAATAAAATCTTTTAAAAATAAAAAAAAATCACAGACAAAAATTCTCTATGAACATGAAAATAAATTCTTGACAAATAGGATTTAACACTAAATTTAGTTCATAGTCACTAAAACAATATTACAAGAAATGTTTAAGGAACCTGTTTAAGTAACAAAAATATGAGAAATATGAATGAGAAAATATAAGAAGGAATAAAATCCTCATAACAAACAAAACTTTAGGAAAATCAGTAGATCCACAGACCATAAAACTAGTACAAAAGTTAAAAGACAAAAGTAGGAAGTTAATGTGTAATTACAACAATAAATTAAGAAGTAGACACAAACACACACAAAAAAGAAGTAAAAAAAAAATACTGACAAAAACCTAGAGAGAGTGAGTAAAACATTGTAGTGGTTTTAGAATGTGTCCCAACTTAAGGAAACATTATTTTAAATAGACCTCTATAAACCTAGCTTGTTATATATGAAGTACATTGTAACCACAAACCCAAATCCATTATACATATATATATATGTGTATATATATATATATATAGAGAGAGAGAGAGAGAGAGAGATGAAATTAAAAAAAGGGAATCCAAACATAACACTATAGAAAGTGACCAACATTAAGAGAGGAGAGCAAGAAAATAAGAAAGGAACAGAGGACTACCATAGCAATAAGAAAGCCATTAGTAAAATGGCAATCACTAAATTCTATCAATAATTACTTTAAATGTAAATGGACTAATTGCTCCAAACAAAAGAGAAAGGGTGGATGAATGAATTTAAAAAAAAATAAGCAAGACTGGTACAGATGCTGCCTATAAGAGAGACACTTCAGATCAATGGACACACAAACTGAAAGTAAAAGAATGGAAAAAGATATTTTATAAAAATGGAAATGAATAAAAAGTGCAGCAGCAATACATATATCAGACAAAACAGACTTTCAAACAAAGGCTGCAATAAAAAACAAAGAGCATTTCATAATGATAAATGGATCCATCCAACAAAAAGATATAACTTTTGTGAATACCTATACACTCAATGTTGTAACACCTAAATATATAAAGCAAATATTGACAGACAAAAAGGAGAGAGTGATAGTCAGACAATAATACTAGGGGATGTTAACACCATATTGACATCAATGGATAGATCTTCCAGACAGAAAATCAACACAGAAATAGTGGCCTTAAATTACACATTACACCAGATTGACCTAATTCATACTTTTAGGACATTTCAACAAAAAGCAGTAGAGTATACAATCTTTTCAAGTGCACATGGAACATTTTTCAGGCTAGACCATATGTTAGGGCACAAAACAAATCTCAATAAACTTAAGAAAACTGAAATTATATCATGCATCTTCTCTGATCACAATGGTATGAAACTTGAAATCAATTATAAGAAAACTGAAAAACACACCAACATGTGGAGGGTAAATAACATGCTACTAAACAATAAATGGGTTAACAATGAGATCAAGGAAAAAAATCAAAAATACCTTAAGACAAATGAAAATGAAAAACAATGACCCAAGATCTATGGCACAAGCCAAAGAAATTCTAGAAAATTTAGAGCAATAGCAGCTATAGAGAAACAAGAAAAATCACAAATAAACATTTAACTTTATACCTAAAGAAACTTGAAAAAGAATAAAACAAATAGTAGATAGAATGAAGGAAATAATAAAGATCAGAGCAGAAATAAATGAAATAGAGACTAAAAATAATAGAAAATATCAACAAAAGCAAGCACTGGTTCTTTGAAAAGATAAACGAAACTAAAGACCATTCACCAAATCATCAAGAATAAAAATGAGGGCTCAAATTAAAAAAAAAAAAGAAATAAAAAAGAATATGACAACTGATGCCACAGAAATACAAAGGCTTACAGGGAAATATGATAAACAATTACATGCCAACAATTTGAAGAACCTGGAAGAAATGAGTAAACTTCTAGAAATATAACATTCCAAGATTGAATCAGCAAGAAACAGGAAATATGAACAGACCAATAACTACTACCAAAATTGAATCAATGACCAAAAAACTCTAAACAAAATTCCTGAACCAAGTGGGTTCATAGATCTATTTTATCAACATATAATAAAGAATACATACCTATTGTTCTCAAATTATTCCAGAAAATGAAGAGAAGAATTCCCAATCATTTTACAAGATCATCATTACCCTGATATGAAAACCAAAGACACTACAAGAAGAAAATAATAGGCCAATATACCTGATGAACAGAGTTATATAAATCCTTAGCAAAATATCAGCAAGCCAAATTTAGCTATACATTAAAAAGACCACACAAAATGATCAAGTGATTTTTATTCTGTCATGCAAGGCTATTTCAATATCCATTTGAAAGGTCCCCCCTGAAAAGTGAGGAGTCTCAACCCCATGCCAAGCTCCTTATCCCAGAGTACCAGTGCTAACAAAAGAAGACCACATAATATCTCCTGGTGAAATCAGTGGGGATTCTCTTTACCAGGGTGAGACAGGAGACTATGAGAAAACCAGGTACTCTTTTAAATGGCCAACACACAAAATCTTATTCACAGGCACACACCCTGAGTTCCAGTGAAGAGATGGCAGCTCAGGGAAGACTGGAATAATACAGTAAGAGGTTGGATTTTGTGGCTTCAAGGAGAGTGATGAAAGGGCAGTTGCCAATGTTTCTGTGCTGAGTCCCTCTTCTACACCACTCACACACACCATCTTTCTTGGGTTGAGTACTTCTCTCTACAAGGCATCAGCCTCAGGAGATACACTAGCCAAACCCTGAATTAACTTCACAGTGCATTCTTCCTTGGAAGGCTAATGAGGAAGTCCAGTCAGACTCAGGGGTTGTCAGAGATTCAGAAGGTAAAACTGAGTTGTGTGGGTCTAGGGTGAGGGCCATTTTTCTCCATGCAATTTGGATGGTGCCAACATTCCTATACAAAGTCCTCCTTCCACATGGCCATATCTTAATCTGTAGAAATTGGTTGCATTTTTATACACCAATAATAAACTATAAGAAAGAGAAGCTAAGAAAACAAACCTATTCATATATGCCTCAGAATATATAAAATACTTAGGAATAAATTTAACCTCGTGGTAAAAAACCTGTATTCAAAAAAATTATAAGACACTGAAAGAAGTAATTTAAGAAGAGAAAGATAAATGGAATCATAGGAATCATGCTCATAGGTAGGCTGAATACATTATTAAAATGTTAATATTAGCCAAAGCAATCTATAGATTCAACTTAGTTTCTATCAATAGACCAATGGCATTTCGGAGTACTAGAACAAATAATCCTAAAATTTATATGAAACCACAGAAAACCTTGAATAGCCACAATATTGAGAAAGAAAAACAAAGTTGGAAGTGTCACACTACCTGATATCAAACTATACTACAATCCTATAGTAATCAAAACAGCAAGGTATTGACAGAGTATAGAGAGCTGTGGAACAGTATAGAGAGCCCAGAAGCAAGCCTACATACATGGTCAATTAATATATGATAAAAGTGGCAAAAACATGCAGTGTGACGAAGACAGTCTATTCAATAAATGGTATTGGGAAAACTGGAGAGATACATGCAAAGAAAATGAAACTAGACCACCTTCTTATGCCATATACAAGAATAAATTCAAAGTGGATTAAATGATTAAATATAAGACTCAAAACTACAAATTCTTAGAAGAAAATATAGGCAGTAAAATCTCTGATTTTTTTAACAATACCTTTTCTAATATATATTTCTTTGGGCAAGGGAAACAAAAGAAATATAAATGAATAGGACTACATCAAACTGAAGTTTTTGGAAAGCAAAGTAAACCATCAACAAAATGGGAAGACAATCTACTGAATGAAAGATATTCATCTATGATACATCTGATGAAGGGTTAATATCCAAAAATTTATAAAGAGCTCATATAAGTAAACACCAAAAAAAAAAAAAAAAAAACCACAGTCCAATTTAAAAAAGTAAGCAGAGGATTTGAGTAGACATTTCTTTAAGAGGATATACAGATGAACAATAGACATGAAAAGATGCTGATCCTCACTAATCATCAGAGAAAGCATATTAAAACCATAATAAGCTAACACTTCAAACCTTTCAAAATGTCTACCACTGATAAATCAACAAACAACAAGTGTTGGTAAGGATGAGGAGAAAAACGAACACTTGTGCACTGTTGGTGGGAATACAGATTAGTGCAGCCACTATGGAAAGCAGTATGGAGTTTCCTAAAAAAAAAAAAAATAGAACTACCATTATGACCCAGTGATTCTACTTCTGAGTATACAGCCAATGAAACTGAAAACCCTAATTCAAAAGAACATATGCACTCTTGTGTTCATTGCAACATTGTTTATAATAGCCAAGATACAGAAGCAACCCAAGTGTCCACCAATAGAGGAGTGGATTAAAAAGCTGTGGTACATTACACAAGGGAATATTAATAGTAAAACAGAAGGAAATCTTACCATCTGTGACAGCATGGATGGACCTAGTGGGTATTATGTCATGTCAGCGAAACACATCAGTCAGAAAAAGACAAAGATCATATGATTTTACTTATATGTAGAATCTAAAAAAACAAATTAATAAATAAACAAAATAGACACAAACTGATGATACAGAGAACAAGTAGACCAATGGTTTCTATAGGGGCAGGTGTTATGGGACTGGGTGGAAAAGGCAAAGGGATTTAGAAATACAAATTGGCAATTACAAAATAGTCCTGGGGATGTAAAATACAGCATAGGGAATATATTCAATAATATTATTATAACTATGTATAGCCAGATGGGTACTGGAAATATCAGAAAGAACCCTTTGTAAAGTGTATGATTGTCTAACTACTATGATGAACACCTGAAACTAATATAAAATAATATTGAGTGTGAACTATAATTATAAAATAAAATTTAAATTAAAAAAATTCCTGATACTGGATTTCTAGTCTAGGCCTTAATATTCATGTCTCAGAGCTGGATTTAATTTGACTTATAAAAGCAGAGTAATGTGACATTTCTGGAAATCAAATGTATATGGTAAATACATTCCCACTATAGTGTTATGTCTTTCGTTAGTGGCATTATAAGAAAGGATTATTTGCTCTGCATTTACATTTAATTTCAAGGCTGATTTAGCACCAATTTCATACTTTGGGGAAATAAGGATAGGAATATAATATTATAACATAATTATATTGCAGAGTACAGTGATAAACTATTTCCTAAAAACTTGGCAATTTTAGGGTTTTTTCTAATTATTTTAAGATGAGAAATTAGTAGTGTATTAACAAAATTCAATAATGTATGTGAATGAATGAGCTCTTCCTATCAGTCTATGAAATTTTCATTAGACACAGCTTCACTGCAAGTGATTTTACCTCTAGAGGATCCAGCAAATTCATTTTGCAGGTAGTTCAGAAAACAACATGAGTTATCAAAATAATATTAACATTCTTAAATAAATCATAATATCATTTATTCCCATCCAAACACATAGTGGTTGATTAGTGCACCCATTCAGTAGGGATTTCTCTGGTGATTTCTAGGAGCAAGACAGTGTTCTGGGAATACAGCAATGGACTACACCAGCAAAGTCCCTGCTCTCATAGATTTACTATTTCAGTTGAGAGAAAAAAAATAGAAATAAATGGGCCCTGGCTGGCATAGCTCAGTGGATTGAGCTCAGGCTACAAACCAAAGCATCGCAGGTTCAATTCCCAGTCAGGGCACATGCCTGGGTTGCAGTCCATGGCCCCCAGCAACCACACATTGATGTTTCTCTCTCTCTTTCTCCCTCCCTTCTTTCAGAAAGAAAGAAAGAAAGAACGATTGATTTAAAAAAAGAAAGAAATGATATAATGAAGAATTAAGAATACAAAGGGGATAAAGTATCAGACAATGGAGACTGAAATTTATTGAAGTGGTCAGAGAAGGACTGAAAACATATCAATTTAGCAAAACTCAAAATTTAAAATTATGGAAATGGAGATATCATAGGCAAAAAGATTTGCACAAGAAGGATAAACAACAAAAATTAACATCAACAACAAATCAACATATACCCTGAGAAAGCAGCATGAACTTGTCTGTTATGTTTAGCAATAGCAAAGAGGTAAGTATGTCTAGCCAAAGAGAGGAGAGGGCGTAAGGGAGCCCAGGGTTAAAGAGGCAACATCAGGGATGACACTGTGTAAGTGATTACAGTATACAACTTACTCTGAATGAAATGGAAAGCCATCTCATGTAACATGTGATGGTAGCAATTTAATTCTAGGACTGACATTTATACAAGCATGATGTCCATATAGTGTATTTAAATTTGATGGTTGTAAAATATTAACTTGTGACATTAATTGGGCAAATAATAAATTTTACTATATGTCCAGTTGCTACAAATGAGATCTAAATATCAGTGGTTAAAACAAGGTAAATTTTTATCTCTTTCTTGCAGAAAAGTCTAAGCATAAGAAAACTAGCACTGGCAAGACAGTTCCATATAACTTCTCTCTCTTCAGGATTTTACCCTGGTCATTATGGTCCAAAATGAATCATGAGCACATCACCACTTTGGTGAGTGAGAAAACAAAAAGCAAAATGTAGGGGCCATACCCTATCCTATAAGGTATGACCAGGCACTTTTATGCATCATTTTTTCCCTATGCTCCTTGGAGGTTATTTCATCACAGAAATACCTACAACTGAAAGACTGGGATATGTAGCCTTTACTCTGGATGGCCAAGTGCCAAGTTAAAATTAGGGGTTCTATTATTGGATAAGAAGCAGGTAATGGATACTAAAGAACAATTAATTAACTCTAGTTTAAACAAATTCAAATTATAACTTAACTTTAAAATACATTAATCATCCTTAAAGAGTGTGATATAAAGGGAAGAGTGTCAGACAAAGACAAAGGATGTTAGTTCTATTCCAAATCTACCAAGAATTAGTTGTGAAGTCTTCAATTAAACATTGAACTTCTCTTATATGATCATGTGTCACTTAACTATAGGGATAGGTTCTGAGAAATGTGTTGCTGGGAGATTTAGTTGTGCAGACATCAGAGTGCACATACACAAACCTACTTGACACAGCCCACTACACACCTAGGCTGTGTGGTACACCCAATTGGTCCTGGGCTACAAATCTGTATAGCCTGTTATCACTGAATACTTAGGGCAGGTGTAACATCACAGCATTTATGTATCTAAACATATATAAACATAAAAATGCACAGTAAAAATATGACACAAAAGATTTAAAAATGGTATACCATGAATGGAGCTTGCAGGACTGGACTAGAAGTTGCCCTGGGTGAGTCAGTAAGTAAGTGATGAGTGGATGTGAAGGCCCAGGCCATTAGTGTACACTGCAGTAGACTCTATACACACTATTATTCCACAGGCCCTGTCCCCTGCTTCCTTCCAACACGGTCAGGAATAGAACATCAAAGATATCGACGCTGCTCCAGAAACAGGGATGTGGGCTGACCTGATTGGCACGATCAATGAAAACTCACTGTGTATGGTGTAGATTATCATAATAGTGACTGTCAGGAGAGGGTGAAAGAGGTCACGAGGAAAGGCAAACCAAGATGGAGAGAGAAAGGAGCAAAGGGGAGTGTCATGGAAATGTTCTTTTGTCTATTTCACGTTGGAGCAGTGACCAGATTAAGGACCATTTTGGTATTCATTAGAAAAAATAGGGTGTTTCACTTGGAGAGGGTATAGAACTGAGGACTCAATATTCTGATTTTGAAAACTTGTATTTGGTTTCATTGACCCTATCTGGCACAAAGGGCACTTCAAATACTACTTTTTGTACCCAAGCTATGAAAGCGGTTGTATTCAGTGAAAAGACCATTTACTTTAGAGTGATAGACTCAAGATTGAGTGATGGTTTCACCATTTTCTTACTTTTGTTGGGAAGATTCCATGATTCAATGAATATCAGATGTATAAAATAACTGTCATGTTGTAAGCAATGAAAATTATTAATTTATCTCCCAGTTTAAGCCTGGGATCTAATGTAAAACACGCTAAACTACATTGGTTAAGAGCACAGACTCTGGTACCAGAATATTCAGGTTTGAGTCCTGGTTCTTTTTATTGTTTCCCCACCTATAAATTGGAATAATAATAGTATATAATGCATAGGACTATTATGAAAGTAAAAGGAATTTATTGATTTATTCTGAAGAAAAAAGCCTGGGAGATCAGTCAAGGAGAAAGGAAACTTAGAAGCTGCATGGAGTACCAGCTCTTCAGAGCAAAGTGGGGGATGCCATCAGTCCACCCCCCTGAGCCATAGAGGGGAGAGCAGACAGGAGCTTCCAAGTTAATCATAGACCTGACAATGCAGGGCAGAGTTTAGCCCCAGAGAAAAGAGTGTACATCTGCGACCACCAGTAGGGGTCAGACTAGGAGATGAGGCAGAATCTTTCAAGATTCTTTGAATCTGACAATCGGTTAGGTTAGGGACTTTCTTAAGTCTAATGCCTCAGGAATGGGTCCTGTTGAGACCTCCACCACTCACACAACCTGGGTCCCTTTGCAGCAATTTAAACCTGGTGTGATGTTAAAGGGAAAGCAATCTCTATAGTCAGCCATATATGAGGTCTGTCCAGAAAGTGTCCATCTATACAATATAAAAAATAGAGACTTTTATTGAAGAAGATACAAGAAACATTACATTGTACATAGGACAATGACACTTCAGTTTCCTTCAAAGTTATGACCTTTGTGAAGAAATCTGGTTCATTGGTAGTAGTTTGAATCAAGTCATTAGCAACCGCAGCACAATGTTCCTTCTGCTCTGGTAACAAAAGCCAAAGAACAAGCTGATTGAAGTCTGTAAACATTCAACATCATCAGATGTTCTGCTTCTTGCAGGCCTGCCAGAACATGGATCATTTTGAACAGATTCTAGGCCATCTTTGAAGTGTTTGTGCCACACTTTTATCTGTGCTGCATTCATTGCATCATCCCCAAAAGCCTTCTGAATCATTAGAGTAGATTCCATGGAGCAATGTTCAAGCTGAATGAAAAATTTGATGCAGATTCATTGTTCTACTTGCTCAATCATTTTGAATGCTATGGCCACACAGTACACATGCTCACTCAACAACATCTACCATCCCCACTGACTACTACAGAGAAGTTGTCATTGTTCATGCATGCACATTCCAGTCCACTCTTCTTGGCTGACAGGTTACATCGACATTGATGTTGTGCAAACCATTTTCATTATATTAACAATGGCTGGACTTTTTCCAGACAGATCTCATAAGAAGATATACATCTGTTTCTTCTCCTTTATCCGCCAAAAAATGGGCATATAAATACTGGAAATAACTTGACAAGTAGAGTGCTATCCCCACCCAAAGAGCTCATGACTAGTTGGTATGATAAGCATTCAAACAAAGAAATATTGCATAATTAACTTGAGGACTTCATAAAGATACATTGTTTGTGTTGGGTCCTGATGATGATTATGAATTCACCAAGCAAACAAGGAAAAGGAATCTAGAGGTAATATGTGATCCAAATAATGCAAATATCATGAAGAAATTCTCAGAAGCATGAAGGTACCTAATACGTTCCAAAATGAGTATTTAATTAAAATGACAGTTTCCAGTGAAAGAATGGATGGGGAAGAAGTAGGGAGGGGCCAAAAAAGCAGAGCTCCAAGATAGATGGCTGGGAAGAGTTTCACATTAGATATTGAAGGGCCTTTCTTTTATGATGAGAGAAAGAGCAGGAGATTTATTTTGTAGGCAATTAGGAACCAGAAAGAATTTGAACACATGGGATTGTAACATTGTCAAATTTATATTTTGATCTGTGTCATCAATAGTAACATGAAAAGTGCAGTGGAAGGAAGAAACTGTAACATAAAAAAGAGGTTCAGTAATACAGACAACAGAACTATGTCCACAATAACTAAATTTCCAAAAATGAATGGTGTAGTCCCATTTGCTTATTTTTTTTTTGTTGTTTTCCTTGCCTGGGGACATGTATCCAATAAAACATTGGTACAAGCAATGTCCAACATGTTGGTTTCAGGCCTAACATTTAAGTGTTAATCCATTTTTAATTTATTCTTGTGTGTGGTTTAAGAAGGTAGTCTAGTTTCATTTTTCTGCATATATCTGTCTAATTTTCTCAATACCATTTATTGAATAAACTATCTTTAGCCCATTGCATGTGCTTGCTTCCTCTGTTGAATATTAACTGACTATAAAAATGTGGATTTATTTCTGGGCTCTCTATTCTGTTCCATTGTTCTGCATGTCTGGTTTAAGCCAGTGTCATGCTGTTTTGATTCCTATGGTCTTATGCTATAGTTTCATATTAAGAAAACAACAACAAAAAAAAGATAACCCATAGAATATGAGAACATATTTGCCAATAAATCTGATAAGGGGTTAACATCCACAATTTATAAAGAACTTACAAAACTCAACACCAAAAAGAAAAAAACCCATGCAATTAAAAAATGGGCAAAGGACATGAATAGACACTTCTTCAAAAACAACATACACAGAGCCGATAAATGTATGAAAGGATGCTAAACATCACTGATCATTAGAGGAATGTAAATTAAAACCTCAATGAGATATCATCTCACACTTTTCAGAGTGAATATCATCAATAAATCAACAAACAATAAGTGCTGGTGGGGATGTAGAGAAAGTGGAACTCTTTTGCACTGTTAATGGGAATGCAGACTGGTGCAACCACTATGGAAAGCAGGGCGGAGAAACCTCAAAAAATTAAAAATGGATCTGCCTTTTGACCCGGCAACCCCACTTCTGGGAATACATTTGAAGGAACCAAAAACCCTAATTCAAAAGAACTATGTACCCCTATGTTTACTGCAGCATTATTTATAATCACCAATATATGGAAGCAGCCCAAGTGCCTATCAGTAGATGAGTGGATAAAACAACTATGGTACATTTACGCTACTCAGTTATAAAAAAGAAGAAAGTTTTACTCCTTACAACAGTATAGATGGACCTGGAGAACATTATGTTAAGTGAAATAAGCCAGTCAGAGAAAGACAAATACTATATGATTTCACTCATATGTGGAATCTAATAAACAAACTAAACTAACAAGCAAAATAAAGACAGACTCATAGAGAGCAGGACAGCAGCTAAGGGGGAGCAAGGTTAGGGGGTAGAGGGATTGAGCTAAAAGGAGAAAGTCTGATGGACTGGACAACAGTGTTGTGAATGTGGGAGGGTAGGGGTATAAGGACACTAAATGGTAAAGGAAGAAAATACAATAATTTTTTTAATTTAAAAAAATGAATGGCAATAAAAAAGGGACTTTTGAGTCCCAAGTATCATAAGTTAATCTCCCTCATTTTTTAATTAATAATACATACAAATCAACTGTGGGAAATAATTTTTAAAATACCTCATATAAGAAATTTTAGGAAAGGAAATAAACACTGCAAATTTGGAAGGAATTAATCATTTAACCTGAAAGCCTATAATCTCCCCAGGCATTAATAAACCATCACAAACCATTAATTTCATGATTGTTCATTGTGTTAAAACCTCTGACTGATTTACTACATGCACACATACATACATACACACACATATATATGTAATGTATATACACACATGCACAGAACTGGCCACATGAACACCCCCAAAACATGTGAGTCTGATAAGTAAACAGTGTCAATTGCTAGAAGTTCAACTACACATTGACCTCACTTTAGCTCTTTATTTCACTGCTTTTTTTTCTTTTCCAATGTGAAAAAGGAAAGATACAGTAAATGAGCCATAGTTTTTGGCAATGCATATTTAAACTAAGGTCTGCCAAGTTGAAAACTGAAAATGCCACAGCTGTTTGCACAAAACATGGGCCAAGAAATCCCTGCATGACTGACAATATGCTCCTGATTCCGGCCTCACCATCTCCACCCAGGGTGTTTATTTCAGCAGCTGTCAGCTAAACCATGAGAAGGAGGGGTTTTCTCATCATAGAGGAGAAGATCCCTAGAGGAGGCGTAAGTGTTCATACTCAATGAGTGGGGGTGCTTCTAAGGAAAAAATCTGAATATCTGACCAGTGTGAAATCTGTGTAGGAACAGAAAAGTAACAATTCTCACAATGTAGATAGATTAGATACAGCATATATCCACATATTGGGAAAATTACCTTAGCTCCCAGGCCTATCTCTGATGCCTTGGACTAGAGGATATACTGCTTCCTATGCAGCATGGTAATGCCTTACTGATGCTGGTCCCACCAGGCACCCGTATGTCTGTGATGGCAAGAGTAGAAATGGCAGTAGCAAACACTAAGAAAGTGTTTGGAGCAGCACCGTCTCCCCTATCAACCTGCAGCTGTGACAGGACCAGGGCCAAGGGCATTTGTAGAACAGTCCAACAGGGACAATGGCTATTGCCTGGCAAGGGGGCCATCAGCAGATGGAAAAACCTCGCCTAAGGCTCAATATATAAAGAAATTCTACAATGATAACTGCAGTGCACAGCACTAAAGGACATGGGGATAATTTAGAGAACAAAAACTTCGGGGGTGTTAGAGAACAAATCAGTAATCTTTTCACCTTCCACATGCAACTTGAGAACAAATAGAGAAAGTCAGACAGATGGAGATTGAAATGATCACACCTACCATGGAGAAAGCTGACTGCAGAATGTAGCTCAAGATCTGCAATTAAATGAGCTTGTTTAGAATTCATCCTGAATGAAACATTGGCATAGCTGGACAAAAGCAAGCAAGAGGCAGGCTTGCTGGAGAAGACACCAGAATTTTATACCTGTGGGCAGGCACCCTGGCTCTGAAAAGCAAGAAGAAGCTGAGCTGTACATATTAGAAATGGAATATTCCTAATATAAAATTACCTAGTCTTTCTTAGAGTAAAATAGAGTAATGGAGTCCAGGCACTGTGGGAAGTCTTCCCTGCTCTCCCCACAGTGGCTGCTATATACTGCTGATTGTTAACCAAAATTCCCAACTAAGATCCACTTTGTTGTTGTCTTTTACAGGTATACATACACCCAAGACAGATAACATCCTAAACTTAATAAAGCATCTAACCAAATTTTCCAAGATATTTCTGTGTGTCTCATCATGTGCTAGGTACTGAGGATATAAGGATAAAAGGAGCTCAGAAATCAGGTGGGAACCCAGGTATGGAAGCAATGAACTAAAAGACAATGTAGTAAGGGCTGTACCAGAGGAAACTACACACACAGAGCTGTGGGAGCACAGAGATGAGAGTAATGGAATAACTGGAAAAAAATCTCAGAAGACTTTCTATAAAGGTGACTCTTTAACTGGATCCAAAATGGGTACAGTTTTTGATCAAAGGAGAAAAGCAGCAGGGATGAAGCTGCAGGTTGAAAGGACATTACAAGGAAAAGAGAAAAGAGGACATGTGCATAAAATAATCTCTATTTATTTACACCACCTTTCAGACCATAGAGAAAAAAGTAACTATTTCCAAACTCATAGAATATTCATACATTTCCTCCTAACTAAAGACATGTCTGTATTAATAAGCCCAAGTGCTAAAAATACAAACTATTTTGACTGAGAAATGTATTTTGACAGAGGTATAGGTAGAAGTGGACACTGCTAGATATAAGTCAATAGACATCCAGATAAAAACTTTTTAAATTATGGTTTTATTATTTTTCACCTAAATGAATTGGCTCAGCATTTGTTTAATATTATTGAATGCCTACCAATTGCCATGTGCTTTACAAGGCACTGGGGATTCGCTGCAAAACAAGCCAAAGTCACCTAATTTCACACAGTTCATATTCCTAGAGAAGATGGAAAATAAATAAGAAACTAACATGTGATATAATTCCAAGTGTAGCTGAGATATTCCAAGATTTAATTACATCTTGCAAGCAGCTACGGTGGAATTACTCACAGAAACCAATACTTCTCTTAGAAAAACATAGAAAAGCCATATAAAAAATAAAGCAACTTTTGATTTAAGGCACTGAGGATGGCTGAAGCTACTAGAAATTGAGGAGCCAGGATCTAAGAGATGCTGAAACCACAGAGAGATGAGCAAACATTCTTTCG
The DNA here is from genome assembly GCF_004126475.2 of Phyllostomus discolor. Lineage (NCBI taxonomy): Eukaryota > Metazoa > Chordata > Mammalia > Chiroptera > Phyllostomidae > Phyllostomus > Phyllostomus discolor. The sequence goes on from NC_040904.2 coordinate 86,969,815, forward strand.
TTGGCCATTCTTTTCTCTCAGGGCAATTCTTGGAAACCAAATGCTGAGAATTAAGTCAGGGGATTACACACTCCTCTGTGTGTGCAGGTGTGAGCTGGCACTCCTTGAGTGGACCTCTGCCTGGCAGTGTCTGGGGAAGAGGAATTAGGAAGCTATGCTATGATACGCTGCCTGCCACTCTTGCTATTAGAACCTGTCCTTTGTCTCTGATTGAGGAGTCTCATGACTTCTGTAGATAATCTCACAGCACAAAAGACACACACACAAAAATGGAGCTGCCATGCATTCAACCATCTATGAGATGTCTCAATCCTGTCAGGAGACAATTCCCCATGGGCCTGTTTCATACTAGTTTTTAAAAATGTTGTTTATAGTGAATAGCCATTGAAGAGAGAGAGTGTCTTTCTCTGGAGCGAAGGGCAGGTTGCTTAAGAGATAAATATCTACACTATATAGAGATATAGATCTATCTTTAGGAATCTGTAGATCTAGTCAGGTTATTTATTTTTCTTGAGTAATCTTTGACAGTCTGTTTCATTTAAGGTATTTGTCCACTTGATATACAAAGTTGATTGAATTCATGGGCATTGAATTCTTTACTGTATAGTAGTCTATGCTTATCCTAAATAAGAAGATCAAGTTGTCATTCAATGAATTTTATCAAATTAGCTAGAAATATTGAAATTATATTAGCAAGTATTCTTGAATTAATAGCAATTTAGGTCCTAAATAGTAAATAAGTAACTCATATTTGGCTCATGGGATTTGAGGTATAAAGATTAGGTGTATTTAGTTTGAATAAATAACCTTAGAAAAAAATTCTTGAAAATCTTGGAAAAGAGAAGGTTTGGGAGAAGGTTGTTAAACACAGGTCAGTTTCCTACCAGACAAAAAGGCTTGTTTATAATTAATCTGATGGTGATGAAAAGGTTTTTAATTAGATTTCCAACACAGAATGGGAAAGGATAGGCTTGGGGTCTGAAGCACAGAAGAGTTTAACCATCTGTTGCCAACTAGCTCTTGCCAACCTGTGATTTGCAAGTTAAATCATGCCAGCTGATGACATATGGCACTACTTTCTTCTTTAAATATCTTACTCCAAATGAGTTTACTGTGCTACCACTTGGCTCGATACTAAATGCTCTCAAATGCTGAGGTTGGACTTTCAGAAGTCACAGCAGTTGCCACAATTTTCCTTAGTAAACAAATCTAAGTAAGGAACAGAGATCTAAGTTGCTGGTTCATGTATTGTTGTTTTGTGAGATGATTGTAAGTTTGAAGAACTTGACCTCTGAGATGTTCACATTTGGAATCTGCAAACTTAAACTTTTCTACACAGTTTTAGGTAATGAGGTAGAGGAGCCAATGGTCACCTCCCCAGGTTTTGGTCTATGTCTGAGGAATGAGGACAGGTGGTCTAAAGAAAAGAAGTCAAAATCTATTTGAATTCATTGTTTTATCTCAAGCAAGATGTGTCTATCACCTGGCAAAAGAGTTGAGACTTATAGTGCAGAAGCTCTCAAAAATTTAAACCACTGACACCTTGCAAAACAATGCACTCTTATTCTCATCCGCCTAGAGCTGAAAAATTCTGTTTCTCTCAAGATTTCAGGCTTGTTAACAGCTACAGTTTTGTCCTCAGACATGTTGATGCAATCTCTCTTGAATTGGGGCCACAACCTTTTTCCTGGCCTGCTATTCACTCAGCATCCAGAAAAATCTCCATAAGCTGTCTTCACATGACCTAACTAAACAAACTTAGGTGTGCAAATAACTATAATTGTGTGTGAGGCTATTTTGGCAAGACACTGGCCTAGATATCATTAAAATAACTCATGGACATAAATTGGTTTTGTTGTAAAGCAGTTGAACATTAACTTCCTGAAGGAAGACCAAAAACATGGACATGTGAATTCTCGACAGAGAATGCGAGAGTCCTCAGCCAATCAATCGCACCACAAATTCCTCTATCTGTACTCCACATGGTCACCTGGAAGGCATGGGATTGAGGCTGTTAGAATGGAATGATGGAGCCTATGGATCATATTTTTTGTCCCTGCTGTTTGTAGTGCCTATGCATCCATAAATTTATAATCATGACTATCTAATTTATAGCTACCAACAAGTTTTCTTTTTTAAAATTTAGTCTTGTTCAGTTACAGTTGTCTTGCCTTTTTTCCCATTGCTCTCCCCTGCCCCTTCCCCCCATCATCTAGGCCCATGAGCCCTCTACTTGTGTTCCTTGACTGACCCTTCCCCTTCTTGTCGCTGTTATGCCCCTCCCCTCTCCCCCCTCATCACTGTCAGTTGGTTCTTTATTTCCAACTCTCTGGTTCTATTTTGCTTGCTTGTTTGTTTTGTTGATTAGATTCCAGTTAAAGGTGAGATCATATTTGTCTTTCACTACCTGGCTTATTTCACTTAGTATCATGCTCTCCAGCTCCATTCCTGATGTCGTGAAGGGTAGCAGCTCCTTCTTTCTTTCTGCTGCATAGTATTCCATTGTGTAAATGTACCACAGTTTTTTGATCCACTCATTTACTGATGGACACTTAGGCTGTTTCCAGCACTTGGCTATTGTAAATAATGCTGCTATGAACAATGGGGTGCATAGGTTCTTTTGAATTGGTGATGCAGAATTCTTAGTTTTCTTTAGATAAGACTTGATCTCCTGACATACTTGCAACATTTTCTCAAATTCTCACTGAGGACTGTATCATTACAAAATCAAATTTTAGCCCTCTTTCTTTTAGCATATTCATCTGAAATACAGCAAAGACTTGATGGCTTTCCTAAACAAAGCAACATATCTTAAACATTCCATTACTGTGTGTCACTGTGATCACAAGAGATTGAAAAGTTCTTCAATTTCTGTTTAAACCACCACTTGATAACTATTCCTCCTGAACTCAGAGCAGTTCTGGAAGTGCACTGAATTTAATGGCCCACAACAGGATGTGACTCAGGCAGGACCAGGAGAGTATCTATCTTGACTTACCTAAGAAAGGCCGATTAGAATCCCCTTCAAGGGTTGAAAAGGCTGTCAAAGAAAAGATGCTTTCTGTGAGATCATAATCTTTAAGGACCAGCTAAGTTGGAGCTTCCAGGAGCCATCTTGACAGTACATGGAGACACCCTGAGAATAAAGCCAGGAAGAGATGAGCACAGCATGATTTCGTATCCTCTAAAAATGTTTCCCCCAGCTACATGTGGCATTTCCTCGGTTTCTAATAACCACAGTTCAAATGCTCAATAGCCATACAGGCTATCATATTGAACAGTTCAGAAAAAGAACATTTCTTTTAACACAAAGCATTTTATCAGACAGCATGATCTAGATGAAGAAAGAATCCTAATTCCACCCTTTATATTTTTGCACCCAGCCTTACCTAAAGCTGAACCAACATTAAATTCCATTTTGATTTAAGCTAAAAATAATGAAATCTTGTTTAAGTTATATTTCTGACCTTTGAAAAAATTATGGGCAGAAACTGGACCTCAGGGCCATTTCCCAGAAGCAGAGTCAAAAAAGAGACAATCTTCTCACATTTTCCTAATTTCTTCCCATGACTTTTCCTGACAACACTTGGCCTCACCCTCTCCTTCATAAGAAGAAAACAAAACAAAACAAAACAAAACAAAAAAAATTTCCCTTCTCCTTGGAAGGAGATCTAGGGGTAGGGGTTTGGAAGGTGTTACTGAAAAACCAGTCTCTACACTTCAAAAATAAACAAAGCTAGACATTAGTGAGAACTAATAGTAAGGAAAAGAGCTGTGTTCCATTCTGATTTGCACAGAGGTGAGTGGGGGGTGTTAAAAAGAGAATAAGGTGTGGGGAAGGGCTGTAAGCAGGGACTCGACAAAGAGCAGGTCAGTGTAAACATGACTAGACCTGCCAGCTGCCTGCCAGCTGGGAGATTACTGGAGTTATCCTTCCAGGGAGACAGGAAGACAGAGGCCCTAGCCTTCTTCATGATTACTTCTCAGAGGAATGGCTTTCAGATCCCTGAGAAACACACTTCTGAGTGGGAGGAGACACATCTACATCTTAATCCGTTAGAGAAAGGATTCACAATTGTAAACCTTTTTTAGTAAATGTTCTAAGAAAGTGAGGTCAGGTGTGGGCTAAACCAACAGTATATTCTTCTGACAGCTCTAAGCTTTTCCAGACAGGGAGTTCAAAGGGGACTTGGTTGTCCCCGAACCACCAGGTCTTAGGCTGCTCGAAGTCATGTTAAATTAAAGCTTGGCCAAGCTTCTTCGCTCCGGGATTTGAATGGAGTGTGTGTGCCAAGAGTTCTTTGCAGTTTTTACTACTCAGATTTTTCTATGAATAGCCAAGTGTAAATTATGTAATTTAATCCACAAGGCAACACTCTGAAGTAGATATCATTATTCCCATTTTACAGGTAAGGGAACCAAAGCTCAGAGGGCTTAAATCACTTGTCCAGTTCACATACTAATAAATTAAAAACCACAGTAGAACCCAGATTTCTCTGAGAAAAGATTGTTTTTCCTCACATCACCTATAACTTTGTCTCCCCACAGATGTCCCTAATTTTTCATGCATGTTTCTGTAACTAGTTTTCACAAAAGTACTCTTGCCTTTAAATGACAAAGCCCACAAGATGTGAGTAGGAAAAAAGAAACCTCACAAAATGTCAGAAACTTGTGATTAACAGGCACCAGGTGTACAAACTGAAAGTGTACGGCTCACATCCATTGTCATCTCGGCAAATGGCTTGGTCCCAAAGTTGCTGAAGGGGGAAATTTGATTATCTTTGCTTCCCCAGAAGACTGATAAATTGAATTCACACTGCTCTTGTTCCAGATACAGCCTGAATCTTCCATAGGATTTTAATCAGCAGCAGCATTATGTAGCATATGGGAGCTATTTGGCTGAAAGGAGACTCCAACTGTCACAAGTACATCCACCCAACGTGAAAGGAAAATAATGTTACAGAATAATGGGACTTTCTTATCCATAGAGCAGCTCCCCTCTGAGAAACTCCAAGGTTTACTATCCCATATCCTCACAACATCCTGTTAGGTGGGTCAGAGAACCGCTTGACTATACTCCTGGGTGCCTACTGGCTGCTTCCACCAACATTTTAACCTCTTGTATAGCTCTTTCTCTGTTCCCATCTATAAGTCCTATCTCTTCTCACCTTTCCGTATCTGCTCTTTAGTTTAATGAATAACTTTTACTCATCCCTTCCCATTTACACTTCTCTATCCTTTATTTTTCTTTCTCTGCACTAAGTTTCTGCCTTCCCTACCCTATTTTACAAAAAGCCTAGATGGGAAATCAGGATTTATACAGCAATCAAGTCTACAGCTTAATTCCATTACCCTATTGCTCCATATTGATGGTCAGATGTAGAGGTCACTTCACTTATCCATTCCGATAGTCATCAAAAGTTAGTGACGTTTGTTTCAGGATTCAAAGATGAATAATACGTTGCCCTTTCCTTCAAGCATGGAAGAAAAATATAAACAGCTAATGGCAATGCAAATTATGTGAGTGTCATCATCTTACAGACCCCATTGAAGTGAAGGAAAAACAAAGAAGGTTAGAGGTGAGCAGTCTGCAGTGGCTGGTTCCTAGCACTCTCAGGCCTGGTTCCAGAGCTAGACTCAGGAATCAAACATAAGACTTCTTTTCATTCCCCTTTTTCTCTCTCTGTAGACTTTTCTCACATGTTTCCACCACCACGCACTCAGAAATGTTTGGAAGCATATTATGAGAGATCGCTAAACACTCTTACACACACCCGAGAATGGCATTGACCAAGCTCACCTGTGAGCTCCTGAGTCAGCTTTCTATTTTAACTAACTAAGGAGTGAAATCTAAAGCTTTTGGCATATATTTTTTTTCTTATGCAAGAAATGCGAAGAATGAACAACAGGTGCTATTAGGAAGCAAAACAGGATTTTAAAATAAAGTGTCAAGAGCCGTGCTTCCCATCCCTGTATTTTGTCCAAAATGTTAAATCCAGAGTGGTGAGCTAGGAAAGGTCAGTTTTCCAGCCCCAGGTAATAGACAGACTTTAACAGATGACAGAGAGAAGGATGACTGAAAAGAGAAATGGCCATGAATGACATACTCTGTAAGTGCTGAACTATGTCAGGAAATACGATTTCCTTTCCCTGACTCTACTAGACCTAGTTAACTGACTCCAAAACTCAACTGCCATAAGTTATAGGAGGCGCTTTCTGTACCATGGTATTGCCATCAAAGCACTCAAGCCAGGAAAATGAAAGCCTAAAGTAATGGGTGCTTACAAAAGAAAATCTATATTGATTCTGTGCAAGGATGGAAATTCATTAAAAGAGAATTCTCTCTTCAGAATCAATAATGGAAAAAAAAACAACAAACAAACAAGAAAAAACCCCTACTCCATTAGCAACAATATTAGGAACAATCAGGCACAAGAACAATTCTGGAAGTCTTAGATAAGGCCTGATAATGAGATTCTAATCACCTGGGATTCTGAGAGGAGTGATAGTATTGAGGTTTTATATTGAGCACAAAATTTAGGTAATACATGGGGTCAAGGTAAGATTGTAATATAATCTATTAAGTTTTTTAATTGAAGATATAATCTTTTTTTTTCATATAAGTGTTTGGGCCCGCCCTGCCTGGTTTCAGGAAGCTGTAAGCCCACGTGGCTAAGGCTGAGTGGGAGACCTCCAGATCAGGAGACACTAAGGAGACAAAGCTTTATCTCACTGGCAGGAGCACTGCCTGCTCCTTGCCTGCCCCCATTGCTTGGTCAGTTAGCCAAAGATGGGTAACATTTCTCAGAGGAGAATGGATCTAAGACAGGCATGATCACATGCGAAAGGCCCCCCAGAGAAGAGATTCAGGGGACTATGAAAATAAGGGGGTGACCGGCCTCTGCCCCCTTGGCTTTGACAAAACCTGAGTCCTTGTTCTGTCTGTGAGAAATCCAAATCTCCCAGCTGCCTTTGTCTCCTCTGCCCAACTCAGGCCTGTGGAAATAACAGCAGCGATGCAGTCCAGACCAGAGTCTGCGGACCCCTGGAGTAATTAGACCTGGGGCATAGAATATGCAAGATCCTGTGAGACCTGCTTGCTGAGGATGCTTTTGAATTAGAATGTGAAGGCATGGGCAGGAAACAAAACTAGCCTTATAGGTCCTATAGCTTTTAGGTGATAAAACCCCAAACTCAGCGTGAGCCCTTTCAGCTCTTTGAAAGTTACCTACTCGTTTGATCCCTGCCAGACTGTAATCAACAAACTGTATCTGTATTCTTAATAAAATCCTGCTCAGGAAGTAAGGCACAGCGCTCCCCCCTTGAGGGAGTAACCATCCTGTCCCTATTCTTCCATAGGACTCGGTAGTCCATGTGTATGTTTCTCCTGTCTCGAGCATCTACAGCGCTCTCGGTCACCGCAGGCCAGTGACTGCCACATATAAGCACAGTACCTGGGACAAAATAATGCTAAATAAATGTTTGTAGGATACATGAATGAATAAATAAATAGATACTATTATTAAATGCTCCAAAGCAAGATTAAAAACTACTTGTTTAAAAAATTATAAAAAAAACAACAGGCATGTCCTCAACTTAAGATGGTTCTACTTTATGATGGTGAAAAAATGGTGTGCATTCAATGGAAACCTTACATCAGATTTTGAAGTTTGATCTTTTCTCAGGCTAGCGATATGCATCATGATACTCTCTCATGATGCTGGGTGGCAGCAGTTAGCTGCAGCTCCCCATCAGGCACACAGTCACAAGGGCAAACAACAGATATTCTACAGCATACTGCGTGCAGTGCCAGCATTTTATGGATATTGTGTTTTGTGTTTGCACATTTCCATCTCGTCTACAAAATGCCTAGCTCTATCTCCCACTCTGGCTAGAAGAAGAGAGAGGCAATTACTCTTGAGATGAAACTCAAGATAAGTGTCCCACTGTAGGTTAATGTAACGATTCTGAGCATATTTAATATAGGCAATGCTAAGCTATGGCATCCAGTAGGTTTGCTGTATTAATTGCATTTTGACTTAGTGATATTTATTATCAATCTATGATGGGTTTATCTATCAAAAGTCATATGCAAAGGACTAATGAAAAAGCTATATACAAAAAGTCCTAAATCCACACATTAAACTCCCAATACCTTTATTGATCTTGATTTGCATAGACAGCACTGCTATTGCAAACCTGATACATACTAGGGTGACTGGCTAACTGTTCAGCAAGGAACCCCCCAAAAGCCCCACTCTCTTCACATAATGGGATGTTCTTTTTTGCTGTCACAGGAGTCCAATGGCAGAAGTGGGATCTGGGGACAAAGAGTTCTGGACCATGAAGTTATGCAGAGACCCTAATCTCTTTCATCTATATTGGTTCTTCCACCTACTATTACCTCAAAGTTCCCCACTGGGTTTCCTATATCCAGCCAGCAAATGGTGGAAGACGGAAAGCCTGGGGCCAGTTGGTGTAGGAGATTTTGTGGTCCAGGCATGAAGACGAGGACTTCGCCTCTGCCCACATTCCACTAGCTGGAACTCAGTATTTGACTCTGCGGTAGAAGGGCTGGAGAGTTTCAGTTTCATAAACAAATAACAGGCACTGTCAGTTTTTAAGCAAAGACATGACCAAGATGATAGTGGGGAATATATCAGCTGTTCTAAATAAATTAGCAAGATTATACACTAGAGACAGGGAGACCTGTTAAGAAGCAATTGCAGAGGAAACCAAATATGGTATCTGCCATGAGGAACTTGCTTTCTGATCACAATGGATTTGTTGAATCTTTTCAGAGGTTTCTTGATGGTTCCATCCATGGAACACCAGTACATGCAGAAATCTATGAACAAGAAGCTTCCAGGCATAACAGCAAGGATTGGAGACCAAAAAAAAAAAAAATTAAGGCTCTAACCATTGGGGAGAGGTGCAACTGAAATGGATACTCAAATTCTCCCAAAGTGCGGGCTCAATACCGAGGAGTTTATATCAACAATGAAGCTGTTGAACCAAGGGCTGAACAAATCACCAGGTACAAAGAGTTTGTAGCCAAGTCATTGAACCTCAAGAACATGAAGTTTGCTTGGCATAGGAGACATCATCTGAATACCAAAATAGTATGATGGAGGAAAAGGAATTTCAGAAGCGGGACTTTTCTCTTATGATTACATGGTGTATTATGTAAAAGGCATCCCAATTACCCTGAAACTCTTCCATAGTCTCTTGGCTGTGATGGCCAAGTTTCTTATTATTCTTGTGTCAGGAACCCATTGCTGGGACAAACTATGATGACCTCTTCCAGTGTGTCAGACCGACTGGTCTCCCTCAGACACTGGACAAGTTGGACAGTAAGTATGAGTGCTATGACCTTCTGTCCACCAGGCGCATATCGGAGGGTGTTATAAAGATGGAGACCTGCTTTGGCATTTTTTGACAGAAACCTGCACTTTTAATACAAAAGCACCACCTGATCTCAAAGCAGAAATTATAAAAGATCTGCAAGAGCCTGAATTAGTGTAAAAAAAGATAGAAAGTTTCCTTTTAATAACAGCCTGAGTTTCATAAATATTAATCATGAGTGTATTAAAACTTTCATTTTAAACAATGTTGATTATTTATTTTTATATTAAAATTAGAAATGCATCTCATAATATAAATGGAGCACTGCCTCTTATATGTAAAATGTAGAAAATGCCAAGCATTCTTGGACTTCCAGGTACAATCATGTATGATACTGCTGGTCCTTCCTCACCCCTTCTCCAGGGAAAGAGACCGTATGCAGGCTAAATACCACATAAGCTGGAAAGTGAGACAACTAGTTTTACTGGCGTATTGACAATAAAATCCTTTCCATTTGTTGATTGTACAGGAATTTCCTAAAACATCAGTAAAGTGTGTGCTATGGATACTTTAAATACTAGTAAAGTATATGCTTATGGACACATTGGACACTAAGAAAGTGCTCGTTTCCCCCTTTTCATGAAGAAGCATTTGTTCTGTACATTCTCCTATTGTAGTCTCTATTTTATTTTTATAGATTACTGAAAGTAAGCACTTTTAAGATATTACAATTTTTTAAAAGCTATTATAGTAATATGGGCAAAAAAAGAGAGATGCAGACCAACATAATAGAAAAAATGACAAGAAAATGACAAATATGCAAGATACATTGACTGATTGAGCAGAAAAGAACAAAATGATGGTCTTGGGTTTTATGTACATATATTTAAATTTGAGTTGTCTTTTACCTAATTGGTACATGTGTGTTGGTTTGGTACATTTCCCCCCCCACTGGGATTAGGAAGATAAACAGAGATTTGGATGTGAAGAAGAGTGAATGCAGTATGGAATCTGTGGGAAGTGAGGGAAATCTGATGAGGAATCAAGGAAAACAAACAAAAGGAATGTTTTGGGATACTGAGGGTTTTGAAACAATGTGTGAGAGGAAACTGTGTCAAAAGTAAAACAAAAATTACACCCAGAACATCCCCTATATTTGTTATGTTGCTATTTGCCACAACTGTCAAACATTCAGATGCAAATAAAATGCTTGAGTAAATAATTCCATTCTAACTGTGACAACCTGCTTACAATATACATTTTGGGGGGATTCTGTAAAGATGTTATTTTTACTGCTTTGAAGAGAAAAAGTTTACCTGGGGAGGCTAACTAGTATTCAATTAATCAGATTTATCTCATGGAAATTAATTTTAATCACATTGCTGGTATGCATTATAGGAATTGACTAAGGCTCAGTGAGTTTAAAATATACAATGTAAAGCCCATTACTTAGACCAAAAAAAAAGGGTGCCAGTAATCACTGGGAAATAAATACGTACTTTTTAAAGCCTTCCTGCAGTCTCTCCACAGTTTGTGAGAGACATGGACACAGTGGCGGGGCTGAGCACCCGGCAATCCCTTAATGACAGAGACAGCCCGAGTGAGGAACCGGATATGAACAGGCATTTCAGCCTCCTCACACACGCCAGCCTCTCTTCTTGAGTCACCCCTGGGGTGGATTCCCAGGGAATTCCAGGATGTTCTCCCTGTAGAGTACCAGTCAAAGTGAAAAAAGAAAGGATACTTCTTTTCTTTGGGCCTTGTACACATTTAAGTCTATTCATAAGAAGAAACAAATTTACATCTATCCTTCAATTGTTCAATACAAAATGTGTAGAGATACTTTCAGGCATCTATGTTATCTCTAGGCAACAGGAATATTTTTAATCAAGTTGCCATTAATCGTTCAACCATCATGCAATAATCTACACACATAAGTTTTCCAGCAAAATGAATGCCTTTATTATACATATGCATGAAGTAGAATTTGAAATGTTTAAACACACACATTTAATATACTCCCAAATAGTGTAATAGATTTAGAGTGCAAAATGGAGCAGAAGATTCCCTAAACAGGAATATGCCATTGCTACCAAATAATAGAGCGCCAAAAATAGTTGAGCCACTGTGAACTAAGCAGTCTCCAATTAATCCCTTCACAACCAAATGAGGTAGGTACTAACACTATTCTCAGTTTACAGATGAGGAAATTAAAACATAAAGTGATAAAGTGACTTACTGTAGGTCACACACTTTGAAAATGGAAGGGTAAGCGAAGGGCTGGACTAGAGGCAGTGTGTGGCCTTGTAAGCACTTGACTGTGTCTTGGACCAAAAGCAGAGATTATTCCATCAGAAGCTGCCTGCGTGGTTTGTGGTTGGGTGGCAGGGCACAGGCAAGAAAAGGAGTGCAAGGGGTGAAGCAGGAGTGGTAAGCAGAAATAAGGCCATGGACCAACTTGGACTACTAGAAACAATACAACTATCATTGATGATTCCAATAAAAAACGATGATAGTCATAAGGTTCTGGATTTGATGACATTTGCAAAAACGGTAATGATAAATCATTTGGAGCCTCAACTAATTGCATCTATTTTCTGTCTTTTGAAAAATAATTACTGCTCAATACCCCTACATTGACACAGACTGGGAAACAAGAAACATTTGTTTACTTGTAATTAACATCAGTCCTCCTTCCTGAGTTGCTGCTCAGTTGCCAAAGTATTGTATCTAGACTCTGTTTCCAGAAGCTTCTGCCAAGTATTATCCTCACATTTGTAGTTTCTTCAGTAAAATTCTCTGTTACATTTTCCAGGGTACAGACTGTTCTACATCAACACATGTTTCTTTCTATAAGACCAATTGGCTCATATTTTCCCTTGATAAACAAAAACAAATCTCATAACCTGACATACACAGTTAAATCTCTCTGACACTATTACTCATAGTAGAGCTGCAATCACTCATGTACTTCATAACTTTTAATGAAGTAACTAATTTTTATTTCATAAAACTAGAAGGTAGATAGTAGAGAACTGTCATTTGGCATATTAAAATTTATAAATGCACATGATGCACGCATCCTTTTTACACTTTTGTAAAGTGGATAAATGGATAGATAAGTTATATGTGTATACACATACACACACACACACACACACACACACACACACACACACATAATATAACACAAAGTACCTCATCTTGGACTCTCTAGGAAGCAGATCCAGATATGAAAATCAGCATAACGGTCAATAAGCAGAGAGTGGTTTTAGGAAAAGACCTGTGGAAGGGAGCGGAAGGAAGCAGTTTGAGCAGGGGAAGAAGTAGAGGTGAGATGCAGGTCCCATGAAGTCCCTAGGTGACACATGTCTCAGGACTGAGATGGCCATTGGGAGTTGTCCCAAGTTGACAAAAAAGATCTTCATATGCCAAAATGTGATTAGTCATTGGATGTAAATGCCCATGGAAGATGTGACCACGGGCAAGTCAGGTTTCTCTAATTGAGGAACTCCTCTAAATGGACCAAGAGTCTTCTTTTAGGAGACCTTTCAGCTCCTGGATGAATAAATGTTTAAATCCTAAAGAAATGTCTTCATGGCATATCAAGGTATTCACTAAACAAAGGCACAGCAACTCTGTAATATATAAAAATATAAAAACATGGGTATATACAACATATGAAGAGGGACCCAACAAAAAAATGGAATAATCTTCTGGAAGGTGGGCCTCTTGTAGTACAGGCTTCCCCTACTAGGTGAGTGTTCTGGAAATCCATCTGTATCAGTGTACCAACTGGTATTGTTGTGAGAGGCTACATTTGCCTTCAGTGAAATTTTTTGAAGACTCTTTCAAGTGTTTGCCCATTTCATGATGGGTGATTGATGAGCACACCTGCCCACACTGCACTGAGTGTTCAGCAGTTTTTTACCAAAAATGGCCTGACCCCCATGTCCCATCATCCCTATTCACCTGATCTCACCACAAGTGATTTTCTTTTTGTTTCCTCAGATGAAAAAAGTCCTCAAAAGGTAACATTTTGCCAATATGGAAGAAATTAAACAAACAAAGAAAAATCGCAGAAGCACTAAAATACATCAAAATGGAACTTCTGGTCAAAACGGTGGCATAAGCAGATATGGCTCATCTCTTCGTATGACCACATCAAAATTACAAATAAGCTATAGAATAAGCAGCACTCAGAAATGTCAGAAATCGAATTGAAATCTGACATTTATGGAATTAAAGAAACCACAACCATCCAAACTGGTAAAAGGGGCTCAAATACGGAATGGTCTTGTCCCACACCCACATGTGGTAGATAAAAATTTATGAGGGAAATATTGGGAGTGAGGAATCCCAGCCCCACACCAGGACCCCTAGCCCAGGGTTCCAGTGCCAGGAAGATAAGTCTCCACAAATTCTGACAGCCAAAAACAGCAGGGGTTGAGTCAGTGGAAAAAACTGCTGGAGCCCTAAGTAGTTCCTCTTAAAGAACCCCCACACAGACTCACCTACTCAGACTCACTCCCTCTGAGCTGTAGCACTAGGGTAGCAGCTCGAAAGGCAATACTGGCATACTAGGAGAAACTGAAGTGTCTGGCCTCAAGTGGAGCAGAGGCCATTCCCTTTTCTAAATCCCCCCAACAGAGTCACAGAGCCAGCAATCTGGTACCATATCTGAGACTCCATCAACAAAGCTAACACTATTTGACCTACCTTGGAGATCACCAGGGACTCTGGCCCACCCAACTTATGGACCCACCCAAGCTGCTTTTCCATATTAATGGCTGGTCATGGTTCATACTCCACAACTTCCTAAATCGTCTCAAATAGGTAGTAGCTGGGCACAGTGATCTCCAGGCCTGGCCCTAGCAGCAGCCAGCCTAGATTTACATCTTGGCTTTGCCTGGAAATCTCCAAGCCCAGCACAAGTAACAGCCATCTCAAACAGCTCTTCAGCTCAGGTGGAGTGGCCCTGGGCAAGACACAGGTGAGAGCTGACCTTGGCTTGCACCACCTGGGAAACCAAAAGAGCAGCACCCCTAGTGTACAGCCACAGACCATGTCAGAGCACCACCACCCTGACCCTGAACAAGCTGATCCTCCAAGGAGGGCAGATATTGGTGGAAACTGGTCATGGCCAATCCTTGCAACTTATTTGCCTGGGTAAATCCCTCCCATTGATCTACCAACAGCAACCAAGACTCAACTACAAGAAAAGGGTGTACTCAGCCCACCCAAAGGGTTCACCTTGAGTACCCAGCCTGGGTGATAGAGGAGGCTGTGCCACTAGACCCTACAGGACACCTACTACATTAGACCACATGACCAAGACACGGGGTCAAAGCAGCTCTACCTAATACATAGAAACAAACACAGGGAGGCTGCAAAAATAAGGAGACAAACAAACATGTTCCAAATGACAGAACTGATCAAAACTCCAAAAAAAGAGCTAAACAAAATGGAGATAAGCAATCTATCAGATGCAGAATTCAAAACCCTTGTTATAAGAATGCTCAAGGAACTTAGTAGGGACCTCAACAGCCAAAAAAAGATCTACTCAAAAATGAAGAATTCACTAATTGAAATAAAGAACAATTTACAGCAAACCAATAGCACAGTGGATGAAGCCAAGAGTTGAATCAACGATTTGGAACATAAGGAAACAACCAATCAGAACAACAAGAAGAAAAGAGATTCCAAAGCAATGATGATAGTATAAGCAGCCTCTGGGACAACTTCAAGCAGTCCAACATATGCATCATAAGGGTGCCAGAAGGAAAAGAGAAAGAGCAAGAAATTGGAAATCTACTTGAAAAAATACTGAAAAAAACCCTCCCTAATTTAGTGAAGGAAATAGACATGCACGTCCAAGAAGCACAGAGAGTCTCAAACAATATGGAAGCACAGAAGTCCATGACAAGACACATCATAATTGGAAGTCCAAAGGTGAAGTGAAGATATAGAGAAACTCTTAAAAGCAAGAAAAAGGAGTTAGTTACCTACAGGGTAGTTCCCATAAGACTGCCCATTGATTTCTAAAAAAGAAATTATGCAGGCTAAAAGGGACTGGCAAGAAATATTCAAAGTCATGAAAAGCAACCTATACATTGCTTTAGGTAGTGTGGACATTTTAATGATGTTAATTCTTCCAATCCATGAACACGATATATGCTTCCAGTTGTTTGTATCTCCCTCTGTTTATCTCTTCGGTGTTCCATGATTTTCTGAGGTCTTTCTCAGAAGATCTAAAGATCTTCTATCTTCTTGGTTAAATTTATTCCTAGGTACTTTATTTTTATTGTTGATATAGTAAATGGGATTTTTTTCCCCTAGTTTATCTTTCTGATAGTTCACTTTGGGTATACAAAAAATGCCATAGGTTTCTGAATATTAACTTTGTATTCCACTACTTTGCCCAATTCACTTATTAGGTCAATTGATTTGATGGGTTTTCTATGTACATTATCATATCATCTGCAAATAATGTCAGTTTCACTTCCTCCTTTCCAATTTGGATGCCTTTTATTTTTTACTCTTGTCTGATCATTTTGGCTAGAACTTTAAATACTATGTTGTATAAGAATGGTGAAAGTGGACACCATTGTCTTGTTGCTGATCTTAAGGGAAAAGCTTTTAGTTTTTGCCTATTGAGTATGATGTTGGCTGTAGGTCTCTCATATATGGCCTTTATTATGTTGAGCAATGCTCCCTCTATTCCCACTTTGCTGAGTGTTTTTATCATAAATGGGTGCTGTACCTTATCAAATTATTTTTCAGCATCTATTCATATGATCATGTGATTTTTGTCTTTCCTTTTGTTTATGTTTATTGATTTGTGAATATTGTACCATCCTTACATCCTTGGGATGAATCCCACTTAATCACAGTGTATAATCTTTTTAATGTATTGCTGGATCTGGTTTGCTTGTGTTTTGTTGAGGGTTTTAGCATCTATGTTCATCAGAGATACTGGCCTATAATTTTCTTTCTTTGTTGTGTTTCTACTTGGTTTTGGAATTAGGATAATACTGGTTTCATAAAAAGAGTTTGGAAGTCTCTTGTCTTCTTGATTTCTTTGGAATAGTTTTAGAAGAATAGGATTTAGTTCTTCTTTGAATGTTTGGTAAAATTTGCCTGTGAAGCCATTCAATATAGGACTTTTGTGTGCTGGGAGTTTTTTGATTACTACTTTGATTTCACTAGTCATTACCAATCTGTTCAGGCTTTCTGCTTCTTGATTCAGTTTTGGAAGATTGTGTGTTTCTATAAATTTATCCATTTCATCCAGGTTGTCTGATTTCTTGTATGCTATTGTACAGGAGCTGCTGTCTCCTCCTGCAGGATCCATCCCTGATGTTCAGCTGGTGTCCCAGTCTAGCTTTAGGCAGCCTGGTTGAGGTTATAAGCATCAATAGTCTGTGGCTGTCTCCTTAAGGCTTGGCTGGTCTTTGCAGTTCTGCCCTGTTGTCTTTTTATCAGTACAAGGCCCAGAAGTGGTTCATCTAGCATCCAACAGCACCACATGTACCACCTCCACCTGCCCCCAGAGGGGGCCTCTGGTGCCCCTCAGGAAGGTGGGACCCCTGGTTCACACCCCAGGAAGTTGCTGTTCAACCTTCAGGGAAGATGGTGGGTATTCTTTAGGGATTCTTATGTTCTGTCATATTAGTTTCATGTAAACATTATTAGCTTCTATAAGCCAATTAAAATGCAGCTCTTTAAGAGGTTTTGTATCTAATTTATTTATTTCTCCAAATATTAGAGAATATTTTTAAAAAATGAGTATAGGCTTTTCTCAGTTACAGACACATAGACACATCTTGTAACTTTAGTTCTATACCCTTAGTTATGAATGGAAATAAACACAGAGAACAAAACTTACAAATCTAGAACTCAAAGAGTTCTTCACCATTCCAGTGGAAGTTGCTATATTCTTGAATAAACAAGCAAACCAATGGACAAAATTTTCTGTCATCTCTCACCCAACTGAATAGGTCTCTACCAAAAGAAGATCATCAAATAGATAAGCCATAAAACTTAATTCACAAACATTCCTGGCAAATAACTTATGGGTTACATAAAATCCAGTACCAGAAATAAAAACAAAAGCACAGAATCTGGAGCAGGGATGTAGGGGATGAGAAAAAAAGAGTTAGTGAAAGTTCTAGTGCAACTTAGGAATTGCACTAGGAGTGAAGAAAATATGCTTATTCTCAGGCTGCATGGTTTAATTGATTCTGAAATGTGCATTTATCGATATTTTGGTGGAAACTCCAAAGTTATCAAAGCACAATGTTCCAAATTTAAAAAATATGAGATAAGTTTGACAACCAATGGTTGTTGGCACTAATTCAACCCCAACAGTAATCATCGGTTTGAGGTGTAGTGAAGAAACTTTATTCAGTGCAGAACTGCTCAATGATGACACGGCAGAGCTGTGAGGCAGCCCTAGGGCCAAGCTGTTGTGAGGCCCATCCCTCTTCCACCAGGCAGCTCAGTTCAGCCCTGCTTTGCTTTGGTCTGTCTCTCTGCTCCTGTGCAGGTCTGCCCCTTTCTGCACTGGGGAGATGCCTGTGGTGTTTGAACTCCTGGTGGGGAATTGCAGTGCTCGGTTTTTGGTAGAAATGGCATGTGTGTTTCCAGAACCAGAGAGGAGCTGGCTTATACAGACAGAAGACCCCACCCCTGGTCCCTGATTAGTCTTTTCTTCATGCAAATAAGATTCTAAATTCTTAAACGTCACAGTTTGCTTGGTCCAAAAGGAAATGTCCTGATCGGTCAAAATAGAGGTGTTCTAGTTGCTCATAGCCATGTAGCTCTAATCAGATGGGGAAAGCCCCAGTCCTATTGCCTGAAATAGGATATCAGAACTCCTTTATAAAGGCTGGCTCAGGTCGCAGAGTCACATTGCAGCCGTGCTTCAGTGTAGAGGCAAGTATCTCAGTGTAGGCTTCTCTCCTAAGTGTAATTTGTGTGAAAGGCCCCTGTGCAGAAATGACTGCTAGGGTCTGTTTTTTAAAATTTGAGTCCAGTCACCAGCAGCCCTTCTTAGTAGGTGTTTTTTTCTCAGTGTTCACAGAATAAACTTGTGAAAAGATTTATTCAACTCACTGTTGAAGGTACTGGGAGGACTGTAAAACTGGATTATTTCCTCTATTTGTAAAAAGTTGTTAAAGGATACCTAAACTCAGATCTCCTAGGAGGGAGCATTATGGTTTTGCAAAGTCCAAACTCAGACAGATTGTTCTTCCCTTGTGACCATTTTAATGAAAGATGTCCTGGCTCAGACATCCATTTCTGTCTGCTTTGTCCACGTCACAGGCTATTCTATGCTAAATCCTGAGTATGCCTCCATCCGTGTTGAGCTGCCTTTCTGGCTTATTCAGGTTATCTCCCAGAATATCTATCATTGTTTTTATTAGCATTTTGGTAACAAGTTTGTGTTTATTAACTCAATTTTCTCAAAATGCACATTATTCCATTATATGTGTGTGTGCGGTGTGCGTGTGTGCGTGTGTGTGTGTGTGTATTCAGTATATGTAAATTTCCAGGTATGGATATAATGTGTTAGAAACTGAGTTTCTCTTCCATCCATTGTTTTGCATAAACTAAAAGTAGAAATAAAATGGATGAACTCAACCTCTGATAGGCTAAGGCAAAAACTTATCCTAATTTTCTTGAAAGAACAAGAATCTAAAGCCTCTTTTATCTGATGTCTACTATGATGGGAATTCATCTATGCATGGTGACTTGTCTTCCCTCCCTCAGTTTCTTTCTGACATATCAGAGCAATACTTTGACAACTACAGGAAAGAACAAATATTGAAGCAAGAAGCATTTTCAGACTTCTTCCTCCACTAGTTGTCTAGGGAATTATACTCCAGTAAATAATAAAGCACTCTAAAACCTATTCTGAAAATTTTTCTGATTTAAAGTTTCTGACACAGCATGATATGGCTGATTGTGCCAATGAATTTTCCCCCTTAAGCCAAGAAAAACTGTACAACAATAATTACCTAATTAAGATTTGCATAATTATGATTACTAAATTCCAAGAAAACTGTTGTAGTAACAGTATAACAATTTATCTAAGGCCAATTAAGCTGTGTTTGCTTTCTGCTATAATTTATTTTAATCTAAAAGAGCACTGAACAGGATATGTCTACTTGATGATTTAATTAACAGTATATGAAAGACTTGGAAATTGTTATGATGCTGAAAACTGTAATGCCCTTTAAGGCTGGAATGAATCTAATCCTTATTCCCTAAAAAGTTTGGGATTTGCACAAGTAAGGCTATTATTTAAAATAAGATCAATATACTACAGAATTTAATGATTCTTGGGGTGTTCATTTAATAACTGAGAAAGAGAAAGAACACAGAAAAAATATTTTAGTGAAACAAAAAGGATTAGTTTAATGTCCTTGAAAGTCATACTAGAAAAGTAGCAACACAAAGCCGAAACTCCATTTACTTTGTGAAATGGACAGAGCATTCAAGGACATAGAAAATAGGATCAAAGAGAAAGTGTGATATGGATTTTGTTCAAGGTTTTTGATTCTTGTGTTTTTCAAACATCTCTAAGACTATTTTTGAATAGAAGGACAGGAGAAATGGGATGTTAAAATTTTCAGTGTTTCTCAGTCCAAAATCAAAGGCACCAACACAAATAGTAAACAAAGAAAACCCCAGAGAAATATTCAGCTAGAGTCTTCCAATTGTAGTGATGAAAATCTGAAAACATTTTCTTACTCCTTTGCTATGACCCTAGGTTAAAGAATGCATTGGTTTCATAGCTGTCAAATATGTGATCACATAATCAATCTCTCATTTTATAATAGCTACACACAGCATGAGAAGCTGTCAATATCCACACTTGTACTTTTTCAGCTGAAACTTCAATTCTTCTTCCCAGTACTTCTGAACACGAAATCCAACTCTTCATCTGCCCATCTTTTAAATCTTGTTTAATGTATCGGTTAATTCTCTTTTAAGAGATGAATCAACAAAATTCTATTTCCTCTTGACCTCTATGTGGTGATGCATTTGGTTAAAAAACCATCACCAAAACTTCCTATTAAATTCAAGAGAATTGCATTCAGTTCCTTTAGAACCATTAATGTTTAGCATTTCCCGAGGATGATGGGTTCACACAGTTTTACAAAGCTGTCATCCATGACATTTTAAAGAGATTTCTCCTGAGCATTTCAAACTATAAAAAAACTTTGATATTTAACTAAAATATCATCAAATGGTGCCTGCTTTAATGTTTTTATCATTTTCTTAACATTTAAGACCTCTCCACGCTTTTATTTTCTATTTAGAAACTAGACAACTACCACTCCAGATCAGTAATCCCTAATATTTTTCACTTACAACATCTGTTTATATGTACAATAATCATAGACACAGGTATTTCAGATTTTAAAGTTGGGTTGCAGCCCAGGGGTTATACACATTTGCTAATACAGGCTAACACTAATTGCACTGCTTTTTCACAACCATTAGAGACAAGTATGTGAGAAGTGATGTCCTTGATTATCATCGCTGAAAACTAGCAAGTGTTTTCTGCCTCTCACAGAAAAATCCCACTCTCATTTCTGCTCCCCTTGATATTTTGACTAGAATATGTTAGAAATATGCAAAACGCACTGCATTTGGGCAATTGTTATCTTCATTGATTCCCCAGGCAGAAACCTCTGTTACAGATGAGTAAACAGTTTTTTAGCAACACAAGTTATTTGCCCAAGATTGGTAATGCAGATTTTTATTAAAACAAAAATGTCTTTTCCTCTATACCACTAAGCTGTTCTTTATCATTTCTTTTTTTCTAAAGATCCCTGGGTATCCTGGATTCCTTTCTATAACTCCTTCTTAATTTTACTTATAGGTACTTCATGTTAACCTTGACTTTCTGAAACTTAAATAACTCTGGCTTGAGTATAAAATTTTAAGATTGGATAATCTTCATCTATACTGAAGTAGTATTATTAAAAACACTTTTAACACATATGAAGCATTTGGAAATTACCAAATATTAAAAGATTTTATTTTAAATTATGTGGTCCAAACCCATTAACTCACACCACTTTTTGCCTTTTTATATTTACAAAGAAAGATTTTCTTCCCAGGGCAAGTTCTGAGTATTTATGGTAGCTCTTTTCCTGAGGCAAACTCTTGTTTGTCAGGATCCTTGCATTGCTTTCTTGCCTCAAGGATGCAATTAGATAAATAAAGTGAATTAATCATCTGCAAAACAGGTTGTTTCAGGAATGATTATTATTTATGAACAGTTTTTATAATGGAGCATATTCCTTGAAGTTTCTTGTTTTGAGTTAGGAACTTAATACCTCTTGTTCTAAACTCCAAATCAAGGAAATGGGGCACCAAAGAATACAAAGGTTTGGAGTTTAGCAGTTTTAACATATGGACTATTTCCAGGCAATTTACAACTCTTGTATTTAGCTTATAAAATTTAAAAGTTCAATTTAAGATTCATTAAGCTTATAGAGAAAAGGATACTACTGAGAAGACGAAAAATCTGAACCTAAGCCTTTGTAATTATTATCATTAAGGAATCATTGATATTTTTAATGGCCCTAATCCTATGGAATTTAGATTAAGTTCAGCAGTTCTTTCATGCCCACTTTACAGGTAGTTACAATGACATAGTCAAGTCATAGTCAAGTCAAACAATGTGTGCCAAATCTGAAAACAGTGTGAGGTTTTGTTTGATTACTTAACCAATTTTATTATAGATAAAGGCAGCAAACCTTTATAAATAAAAAATATCAAATATATCAATCCCTCAATCATATGTTTGATATTTTAAGAGATAAAATGTTAGTTCAAGCATATCACTGGTGGACAGTAAAGAATTTCTCTATAAACATCTATCTTGTTTCTTTTTCTCTTTCACTCTTGTTAAGAAAGCATGAGATCTTTATTCTGAAATATGTTTCTATTTTTCAAAGGAAATTAAATTTGCAATCCTTCATACCAATTAGCATTCATAAAATATTATAATCTGTTATTTCTTCTTTCATCTGATAATTAATGAACACCTATCACATAAATTCTCACCTGTCCTGACAGTATTTACAGTCTAGTACAGATGGGCAATTATAAAAGGGTATGAGATTATTTAAAACAAACACATAGTGATATCAGAACCTTTAAAAAGAAACCTTTAACCTGAATTCAGGACCATAAAAGGTTTTCTGGAGGAACTGGAAATTTGAAAAAAAAATATCAGCTACCCAGGTGACACGTGAGAAAAATATCTCCTAGGTAGAAGAAACAGCATAAACATCATGTGGGAGGTTAGGGAGGAGAATTTAATGATAAGATAAAAATTGAGAGAGAAACACAGAGATTGATTAGAGCATCTGAGAAAGTAAAAAAATAAAATGATAGATAAATTAGAGAGGAAGCCAGTGGCCTTAATATACAGGAGATTTCATGCCAAGTTGGGCAAGGTTTTGCCTTTATCCCAAACATCAGTGAAAAGTCATTAGAGGACTTTAAATACAAATATGACAAGACTAGATTTGTGGTTTGTAAGTGAGGACTATACCTACTTGTGTGATGATTAGCCTGGCTGCATGTGGAGAATAAATTAGAAGGAAACGATCTTGGTCATAAGACCATTTTAAAGCCTGTTGCCAAAATCTAAGTGGTACACTAAACAGTCAGTCAGAGTACAGTGCTTAGGAGTGTCCCCCACTGGCCAAGATGGAGGCAGAGGGAGGTTCTTACATTGAGCCCAGAAAGCTAGAAACCTGAATGGATATGGTCCCAGCATGCCAAAAGCAAGCAAGATAATTGGATAGAAAAAAAGTCTTTCCCCCTTCAGGTATCAGATTGGGGTGGGACCAGAGGAGCAGGCACATAGGCCATAGAAATCAAAATGGTGCAGGCAAGGTGCTGGACCAAAGAGGCCTGTTGATCTAAAGTAGGAAGAGATTGGTTGGGAGGTAGACCTGAAGCATGCAAAAGTTTGAGAAGTTTATTGGTCATTATGAGGAAGCACCTGGTCCATCCCAGTCCGGGCTAATATAGTCTCAGGGGAACAAAAACACTCTCTCTTGCCCACCAGGTGGTGTTCTCACCACGTGTTTGCATGCTGTCTTGAGAGCACAGGACCAGAGCAGCCATATGGCCATGGCCATGTGGGCTCCACAGGCAGGTTCCAGGAGAAAGCCTGAAAGGGACAGCAGCTAGGAATAAACTAAGCTACCTGGATGAGGCCCTAGACTGCTTAGCAGCTGCTTGCAGGCTCAAAGGACTATACTTTAAAATGGAGCAGGAACTCGGACGCTGGCTTTTATCTTGGCCTTGCTGATTACTAGATGGTTGGAGTTTTTCCATGGCAGATAGAGGAGATGGACTTTATTTAGGGAGTCCACTATTCTACCAGGTTACACAGCACCTGAATAAAACCTCTTTCCTTTTGTACCAGCATCTGCCTCATGAGTTTGGCTTTTGTGGTGACAGGCAGCTGAACCTCCATTTTTGTTCAGTTACATAAGAAAAATAGGAAGTCATCTAGACTGGGGAGTGGCTATACACAGAGGGAGATGTTTATAGAAAAATTCTTTTATGTGATTTGTGGATTCATTAACATGGGGAGTGAGGCAGATGGAGGAATCAAGAGTAACTTTTCTCTGGTTTAGGTGAAGGACATATGAAGGCGGCACTAACCGAGGGTGCAAAATGGTGCATCTTTGACAGTGCAAACAAGATTTTAGTTTGGGATACGCTATATTTGAGATACCTTTGCGTTATTTGTGTGAATGTTCAATATCAGAGTCAGAAGTATAATAGAGATTTTTAGGACTCATGCAGAGAACGATCTCAATCATCTAGGAGTATAAAAGGGCTAAGAAGAGAACTTGAAAAGCCCCAATAATGAAGAGAAGTGTACAGAATAAAAACCTGAAAAGGAAATGGAGGAGAAATCAGCAGATACTGAAGAAATATAAAACAAAGCAGTGGAGTATCATGGAATTCTAAGAAACTGATGTCACACTTGGGAGGCATAATAATGGCCCCCTAGAAATATCCAGGTACTAATTATCACAAACTACAAATATTATACCCTACCTGGCAAAAGGAACCTCATATGTATGATTAAATTAAGGACCCTGAGATAGGAGATTTTACTAGATTATTATCTGAGTAAGTCAAAAGCACTCACAAGGGTTCTCAGGAGAGAGAAGTACAAGGGTCAAAGTCAGAAGAGAACTGAGGATGGAAACAAGCAACAGAGAGATGAGCCAAGGAATACCAATGACCTGGAGAAGCCAGAAAAATACCAGGAAATGGATTTACCCTCAAAAAAGGAATGAAGTCCTGCCAGTTCATTTCAGACTTCTGACCTACAGGACTGTAAGATAGTAAATTTATGTTCCTTTTAGGCACTAATTTTGTGGTAATTTGTTAAATCAACCATGGGAAATGCACTATATTATGGAAGAGCTGAATTTAGCAATATAGAACTCAATGGTGACATTTGAAAGGGAAGTACTCTTTAGAGGAAAAGTTGTGGGATCACAGTGTTTTGAGTGATTTAAAAGAGTAAATGACTTTTTTGGATCTTTTATTACATCTCTGCCCTTAGTGTTTCAGATTGATGGCTTCTTCAGCTCCAAGTCTGATGAGGCAGAAAGAAAACCCAAGGAATTCACCACAGTATTGTTTCCTGGGTCTCAAGATCCCTAGCTGGTCTGCCTTCCTCTTTCCACCTTTCAGAATATTTTTATATTTGCTTCATGTATAATGTTCAGGGCTTTTAGTTATACTTAGCAGAAAGAACAATGGAAAATATCCCAAATTTATTTTTTTTAATTTTAAATTTTAACTTCTTGCTCATCTGTGTTTTCCACAATTTTTCCATTGTGTTAGGGTAGGTAGCTCATTATTAACAAAGAAAGGAAGTAAGTGGAGCTAGACATATAATAATGCCAGATTACCGATGGGAGGGAGAGCCAGTAAAGGGGAATTCCTTTGTTAGGTACACACACAGGAGAACCAAGATGTCAAATACAAAGGTGAGGGGTCTAGCCTGGGAAAATCTGAGGAAAGGATTAGATAGGATAAGGGCACAACAACCCTGGAAGATTCAGGAAAGAGATTGGAAAGAGGGAGAGCCCAGCACAAGTACGTGGAGAATTAGGAAGAAGGTTGAAAGGTTTAAAGGAAAGCCTGCTTATTCCCAAAACCAAGAAAATATCTGGAGGATTAACAAGGATCTCAGAGCAGTTGCTACCAGAGCCTGCCCACTCTCTACATCCATGAGGGTATATTATTTCTCCTCCCGCAATAAATCTTGTCACTACACTTACATTTTTCCCATGAATGTGCATTTTGAAATTATTTTCTCACAACACTGCAAGGACCACTTTTTCTGCCAAAAATTAGACATGAATTACTTGTGTCTTAAATGTGTTTACACAAATATAATGCTTAGATTGGCACTTTACATGTCACATAGTAAACAATATACAATATTAAATTGATTTTGCATAAAATAAAAAATTGAAACATAATAGAAACATATAATAAATGCCCCAATCCTATATAATATTTAACTCATCAATGACCCAGCCTCTCAAATGACCTTTTCTAAAGTATATCCTGTAAAAGGCGATTCTCAAAACTACTTAACAACTGGTGTGATGCAAGCAGAAACTGTTAAGAGTAATTACCAGCAGAGAGAAAGGACTGGCTGGCACAATGAAGTGGGGCACATTAGCCTTTGTTCTGCAGAAAATCTGATAAAAATTCTAAGAAAAAGTGTTCAAAGGACAAATACCTTTAGGAAATAATGTTTGCTATTTCCTCCTCTTGGAAATTCTTGTCAGAAAAAGAATCCATAACTTCATTAAATGTAGATTTTTATTTTATCATGGAACTATTTTCTCATAAAACTTTTTATTTTACAGCCTGTAGAACCCACTTTGCAAATGCTCCCTCCAGTGCCTTTGTGCTGGACTTTATTCCATCAAGCCACTTCTTGTTCACATTCTTTTCTGCCAGTTATTGACACCTAAATAGAATTGATTTTGCTTAATGATTTATTGTCCATCCTAATGTGTTTAAGAAGAGACATATCTAATATTAAGTCAACTGATATATTAACACTTCCTTGTACCTATGGATACATTCGTTTTCTAGATGGATTTCAGCAGTAAATAAAATAGCATGTTAGAAAAAGGTGAAAAGGGGGAAAGAATAAGTTTAGAGCTAAAACCACATTTTGACTTTCTGTAGTGCCATTTCTTATCAATTGGTAGGAATTCTTTGCTGAGAATTCTGCAGCTGGATCTTGGTTCAGATGGAACCTGCAATGTTAACCAGTGAGAGCTTTCATCACCACAAGATGAATAAGTGAGGACCTGCACACCAAGTGTTTGTGTCTTTTCACGGGATACGGTTGAAAAAGAATTATATTACATATTGAATCTAGCTCTTCCTTCATAGTTCAAAAGGTGTTTTTTTCTTTTTAAAGAGGAAATACAATTTAGACATTTTCTCAATCTCTTGATGATTGGAGCTGAGATGGGAACCTGTTTCTGCCTGACAATAAAATCTATGCTTTTTTCACTATAGTATGTTGTGACATATTGATAATCCATGAAAAAATGTGTAATGAGATACCTGTAGGGGTAATTATATTGAAAAAAATGCATTTCAAATTTGAAAAATACTATGTAACTTAAATTTATTACTGAATACAGCAAGTATAGTCAATTGATTCTCATCATTTTCAAAGCAATTTTATTATATATCATAAAGTAATCAGTAAGAGATTATTATAAAATATTGTATTTATATATGGCCCAGGATATTCATCCCTAACCCCATTATAAGTGCATTCAAATGCTTCCATAAAATTCAGAAAATATTTCTGTGAACAGAAAATAGAAGAGAAACAAGCAGTGAGTATGCCTAAAGCTGCAGGCCTGCTTGCTCTAAGCAGGCAGAAGCAGCCAGAATTAAAGTGGCCAAGGTAAGAAGAGAAACCATAGCTGGTGGATTGCTTAGGACTAAGTCAGGACTGGCCTTCTGGTGCCTGAAAAACTGCTATAGAAAACTGAATGTGGACACAGTTTACATAAATTTATCAGATTGAAGAGGCAAAACATAGCTTCAAAATCTGGTCCTAATCCAAGACACTCACTGGACAAGCTACACATTGTGTGAAATTCCAAAGCCCTCACAGCAGAAAACTCTGCATTGCTAATATATGATTACTTCCTAGAAGAGGATCCAGGAGCCATTTGGTGGCAGCAGCCACAAAACTACTGGTCAAGAAAAATAAGAGCAAAGTGGGGAGAAAAATCAGTATTTCAATGAAGACAAGGTGCAAAATAAAAGTCCAAAATACATGAAGGAAACCAATGCTACAAATTGCCAAACAAACAAAATGAACAAGTAAACAAATAAAAACAGTTATATCAAAATATGAGCAAGTACAAATGAAAATGAATCAATCAACATTTTTGAAATTGAAAATATACCTACTGACAGTCTTAAGTTAATGAATTATTAAATTTGAAGAGAGTGATATAGTATTCATTAAGAACAGGAGGCAGAGGGTTAAAATATTTTTAGAAAAGAAGAAAAGGAGGAAGGAAGGAATAATGGAAGGAAGGAAGGAAAGAAGGCAGGAAAGCATAGTTTAGAGACATGAAAAATAATTGAGAGGCTCCAAGATGGGTTGAATAGGAATACATTCCTCCTTAAAAAACAAAAAATGGAAGAGAAGCAACATTAAAAGATATGATGGCTGACAGTTTTCTTTTTTTTTTCTTTGGTCAAAATTAAGAAAGAAGAAATGACAAATCAAAAACACATCCAATTACCCTCTGGAATATTTTAAGTCTATGTTAGAAATGGCACAGTGAAATATAAATTTTAAAATTCACCAAAAAGAAAAGATAGTTATTTACCAAAGAGTGATAATTGCGTTGGCAGCAGAATTTGTGTTAGTAAAAGATAAATGCTAGAAAATACTGACATATCTTCAAAGCATGGAAGGAATGCTATTCTAGCTCAACCATCATCCAAGAGTGATGTGAGGGTTCTATATCTGGCAGTGTGACAGACTGATTTCTCTGAGAGAGTCTCCCACAAAAGTTCAACTATACTGGATAACACAGTTCTCAATGCATTCAGTATCCCCAGGAAGTGGGGAAAATCTGTTATCTCTCCTCAAACTAGGAGTTAAAGTGAGAGCAGTGAAATGTGAACAAGTAGGACAAATGTGATTGCTTCAAGGGCATGTACCCATAATACTATTGCAATTATATATTAACCTTTGGTCCATCAACCATGTAAAGAAGCTGAAGCTGCGAGTTCTATTTTAAGCTAGGACACCCTAAATTTAATGTAGTTCTAGACCCATGGTACCCCAGGATTCTCAACAGAAACAGAAGCTGAAGGAAAGCATTCCCACTTTAAGCCCACAATATCCCAGATTAAGGTCAATCAACTGTAAATATCTAAAAATCTTCAAGCAAATGAAGCAGCAAGGCACCATAACTGAGTCAGCAGAAACAAGGGGGAAAGAAGATTTAACCAACCAAAATCTTAAGATAGCTGAGTTGGCAGGTAAAAATGTGGAATATAAAATGTATAAAGTAATCAGAGATGAATTTCACAAATGGAACAAGCCACAAGAGACTTTCAGAAATGATCATGCAATTCTAAAAAAGCAACCAAGTGGAATTCTAGATATAAAAATATAATTGCTGAAATGAGAGAAACCTGATTAAATAGGTTAAGTAGTGGAATAAGCATAGTCAAAGAAACATTAATAAAGGTATATCTGAAAATTTGCCCACAGCAAAGAGAGCCAGAGGCATACAAAACATGAAAAGATCCAGTATAGAAAAAGAGTGAAGAGCA